>NC_137226.1:15686323-16286323 GCF_949987685.1 Ammodytes marinus | reverse complement strand
AAAATACTCTTTAGTTAAAAAAACTCATAAGTGAGACGCTATTAAAACACAAACAATGCATCATTGCCATAGTCGTATTTCTCAAATCTTTTTGTGTCCCGTGACCCTTATTCTTATCGCGTATTTTGGAGGTTCATCCCAGTGCAGACTGATAAAAAAAAAATACTGGCTGGAACCTACTTATTAGATAAAAAAACTAAATCAACAAATAGCAGCACCTTCTGCCAAGCACCTTAGTATACTGCATCATTACTGAATATCAGTTCAGTTCTGTGCCCACAAAGACTTCCTTAGCTATTGTCCCTCATCTCATCTGCATTTAATAAAGCCATTAATTAAGTCAGGCTAATAATGTGGCTCTAGGGATGGCGATGTAGGTCAGTAGGCTGGTCCAACACTTGACTCCAGACTGAAATATGTCGACTACCTTTAAAGGGATTGTCCTCAAAGAGTGTGCACACATTCATGGTCACGAGAGGTTACGTCTCACTCACTTCAGTCGTCCCTTTGACTTTTCCTCTCCCATAGTCCTAATTTGGAGTCCTCTGTGGCCTGTAGCCTAGCTATTGTAGCTATGTACTGTATGTAGACTCTGAGCTACACCATAATCCCTAAATGCACAACTAGAAATCCTCCTGTATGCAGAAAATGCTGACCAAATCTGCTCTTATTGGAGTTTCTTTTAATGTCTCAGTGATCTCACAGGTGGTTAATATTACAGATGGTGAACCGATATCATTTAATAACAGAACATAGCCACTACTTGGGTCCAGTCTATTCATTTTTAAATAAACTGATTTGTTTGAAAGTCGGTGTTAAGTAAATGTCCAGACTGTCCTCAAGCAGAGCTTTATTCAGTCCATCTTCTCTGCGGTCGTTCTGTAATCGGGACCTGGACAGGCCTTATTAGCACTAATCAATTCACTAACCTACATTCCTGCTTGAGAAGGAAAAGGACAGACGGGCCTCAGGCGAGCCAATCCTGCAAAAACCATCAACGCTGTGCCACATTCCTCCCAGTCTAAAGGAAAAGTGATGTTTCTTTCCCATTTTCCAGGGGCTCCTGCAGTATTAGGTCTCGGAAAAGCCTCGGGAGAAATGAAGTGACTGTTTGCAGTATTGGCTAACCCTGTCCCGTGATCCAAGGGGCGGAATGGAATCGTTCACTCAATCCCTCCAGCTCAGTGATGCTGGCGAAAACAATCGTGGTTGCACACGTGCATCCGTGAGCAACGTGACAGATAAAAAGGTGCGCAAACATGAGGAACTTTGACTTACTATGAGGTCAAATGTATTTTCTGCGACACTTCTCATTCTCATTTCCCCACACAGTGAGGTCAGAGGTCAGGGTCACACATTGCTGGCAGTTTTTGTCCTACACGACAGCCGCTCAGCTGCCGTACAACTATCCAGTCGACTCTCCGTCACCACCTGGTTTCCACGAAAAACTTCTATGAAGTATTTCCTTGAATGAGTCCTTCCTGCACCATGTCCTGCTCCAATATCCTGTTTCCACAGGAAACACATTAAATAAAGAAAGCCGGATGATCTAAATATGCAGCTTCATTGTAACAATCAGGATACAAATCAGATGTTGGAGTTGTGATGGAGCGTTGCTTTAACTACTATGACACGAGGCTTTATTCAGTGGTTTGCCTCATTCTCATGCAACATTATCAAGACATTTATAGCTCACCACAAACAGGAATTGAATCCGGCAAAGTTATCAAGTTACTTTCTTTCAGTGCACACACAGGACGTACAGGTAACGGATCGTGAGGAAATATTCACTGATTTTGACAAAGAGTGATTTTGACAACAAGCATTCTCCAAAATCGTCTACCTTTAATAATATATTTTTTTTCATGTTCCACTATAAATATTTTTGTATTCATTAGAGTGGAAAGAGCGTGTAGGGGGATGCTGTGTCAAGATTATGATTATACTCACTGCAATCTCACAACATGACAGGTACTTCAGGACATATCTGCTGCTGATAAGGCCATAGGGACACTTGAGGCGTCAGCAACTTTTTGACAGCGGAGGAAGGAAAGGCGGGCTTCTACAGAGTACATACCAGGGCTCAGCCCAAATGTCAGCACCGCCACTGTTTCCAATTAAGTCACGGTACATAGGGAGGAGAGAGGAGAAACATCAAGAAGGAAGATGTTTTGGAACAGCTGGATGTGGCAAACCTAGTCTGTATTTATACTAGCTGTGCAAGCAGCAGGAATGGGTGGTACTCTGTAATGAATACACTACAGCACTACTAAGGCGATGACTATGATACACTTAGATATCATAAATATCTAGATTGCAATCAGGCTGTTCAATTCTTTAAATGTGCAGTCATTTATAATCCTCATCTGGATTTGCATCAAAATACACAGTTTGATAATCACAGTGATTGGCTGATGGCACTGATACAAGGAAGAAGAGAAGCAGAATATTAATCACAGTGTTATGTTCATCTAAATGTAATATTTTGCAGTGGTGCAATACAATGCTAAAAGTTTATCAGAGTTTGCAGGGTTGCTTGTAAGTAAGTGCCCCAGTGGGACAATAAAATGTGGCACTTACAGAAAAATGCTAATGAGTTTCAAAAAACAAGATTGAGATTTGAGAGTGTTCATGTTTGTTTGATTTGCAAAAATGAGGCTTCTATTTGACAACCAAGAAATGTTCGTATATGGAAAGAATTTTCTCCAAACAAAGAACCTAGACCATTTCTGACACTTTGGGGTTTAGTTTCGAGCTGTAATGTAAGCACACACTTTTAAAGCTTTTTTTAAATACACTATAATTAGAAATAGATTATTGCTCCATGGCCTATCCCATGATCAATCAGATTTTTTCAGGAATATGTTAATTAGATTTACATAATAGGCTAATAATTCACTTCAAGTCACTTTCGGAATATCAATGCAGAGTGTAGACATAATTCAGGTAATAGCTTAGGGCAGTGCCCCCATACCTTTGCTGCTTATAATTCCTTTAATCAAAATATGTCACAGATTTGATGACAATGATTTTAACAAAAGAACATTTCTATCCAAAATGTTTTATTTGTAAAGTAAAAGTCTAGTTTCCTTAAGGAGTCATACAACGTGGGACCCCTCAGTGCTATCTTGTGAGTTATTCTGGGTGTCCTGACCCTCAAGTTGGGAACCATTGCTGATATAACCACTACATTACACAACTGATTTTGGGGGGCATTTTAATAAGTTCCACAAAGACACATAAGAAACCAACACAACAGAGGGTTGAGTGTTTGTGATATGACTCAGATCCCCACCACAAAGACACTGTTATTGAAAGCTATCTAAACACCATTATGAATTTCTTAACAGCTAGAAAAATAATTGCATCATTCGACTGTGTTCCCATGCTGGTTATAAATGTTTGTGTAGTGTCTCCTGTAATGGGGGGATTCCAGCATAAAAATAAGTGTGGGATGACTTACCTCCTGCTGTGGTTTCTTCAGCTAATCATGATCAACTATGGTCAAAGCCCACACCCTCTGGTCTCAACCAGTTCATCACTAGCCACAGAAACACTGAGCTGTCTCAACGATGAGGTATAAAAGTAAAAACTCCCAACAACACTTTATCATAAACTAAACATAACGTAGGCCTACATGGGATCTCTCCATTGAGATTATATTTTTCTTCTTACGGACAACTCAGACCTCGCAATATCATGCCCAGATATGTATTTGGCACAAGATGTTCCAGTGATCTTTAACATGGTTCCCAGCCAAGGGTCCCAAGACAAGGGACATGATAAATAAAATAATTGGAAGAAAAACAAGTCTATTTTTTATTTTTTTTAAGATATTTTTTTGGCATTTTTTATGCTTTATTGATAGTGTAGAGACAGAGCTGAAATGGGGCAGAGAGGGGAGTGACATGCAGAGAACGACCGCGGGCTGGAATCGAACCCGGGTCCGCTGCTGGCCCGAGGCCCATGGGGGGGACGCCCTACCAACTGAGCTAAGGGCACCCCCAAAACAAGTCTATTTCTAATGCAAAAAAATTAAAAATCTCCTCCAAGTTTTCTTGTTCGTTTCTTGCAAGTTAGAAAATGACTAACCCTCTCATTGCCGTTAAAAGTTAAGTCAGCAATTCTGGAGAAAGCTTTTTGTCAAAATCAGTGAACATCTCCTCTCGATCCACTACCTAAAAATATCCGGTTTTAATACACAGCCTAGGCTCTGTAAACTGGTATGTAAACAAAGGGGGCCCACCATAGCTAGCAACATGTCCATCCAGCAAGAAGGGTGTCTGTAACCATAACCTACGGCTGAATGAATATACTTTAGAGGACACATATTGTGCAAATGTTCAGGTTAAAAATTGTAATTTGGGTTACTACTAAAACAGTTTTCATGGTTTAATGTCTGTCTGAAACGCTCCGTTTTAGAGCTTGTCGCTCTAATACCTTGTTTCCACCGAGTAGAGCGGGTCGGATCAGAGCGGTTCGGTCCGGGTAGTTTGGCTTTTCATTTGCCAAAAATTGGGTAGGGTACGGTTTAAGCGCACCTAACCGCTCAAAGCTGCTCCTAATTTAGGTACTCCTCCGTTGGGGTACCAGCCGCCTGAAAGGGTGCCGAAAAGGCGGAGCTACACATGCCGTCCGTTTATTGGTCGAAAGAATCATTTCCGCCGTGTGTAGTCACCTCGGCAAGAGTAAAGAGACTCTTGTGTTTTGGCGAAAATGTGGGCGCAGCACTGTTTATTGTGTGGTGTTTTTCCTCGTCATTAAATTAATCAGTTGGCTACACTGTGTCCCACTGCTACAATGTCACGTAGCTGCTGCAGCCAGCGCTGTTCGCTCACTGTCTCTATAGGTGCCAACACACTGCACACCGCCGCGCGGCGAGTTAGAAAGTCAATGTATTTCGAGCGCCGCCGCGCGAATGGGCGGCCAGCGGCGAGCGGCGAGCGCGGCTAGGGCCGCAGAAGTTGAAAATATTGAACTTTTTGCCGCCGGCCGCGCCGCGATAGCCAATCAGCGTTGAGCTCCTTCCGACGTCACTCGCTTCGGGACGACTGACAGAGGAAATTAAGATGGATGAAAACATAATAGTCACAGTTTGCTCCCATAAGTTCTGTGAATAGCCTCTGTGTCTATTGCCTGCTGTGTACAGCTATCAGTCTTTCTTTATGAACCAAGTTAGCACCGGTTAGCTTGGGTAAAGCACCATCAGTACAGCAGACTGGTGCTCTCAGCACCGGTTAGCACCAGCGCCACATATCCGGGCGGCGGACACAATATAACCCAATATGATCACGCGGCGCGGAACCTGCGATTCGCGCGGCCAACCGCCGCGCCGCGGTGTGCAGTGTGTTGGCACCTTATCAGTTGCACCGAGCCGTCTCTGTGCGTTTACGCTCACAACAACACAGGAGGAATAAATAAAGAAGCGGCTGGTTTGACCAAGCAAAAACGAGAGACCGCTGGCTTGACCACAGTTGTTCCACAGCCCGATAGTTTGACCCATATTCTGGCGGCGGCTATCGCAGTCCAGCCTAAACCCCGCCCTACCAGTAAGGGTAGGCGGTGGAAACGCCACCACCGAGGTTCTTAAAAGTGAGCTGTCCCGCTCTGAGCCGCTCCGCTCCGACCCGCTCTACTCGGTGGAAACGAGGCATAAGACCCCCTTTCCAAAAGCCCAGTCTACTCTGATTGCCCCAGAATCTGACTGCTAGTTTGACACTGCCAGTTAGCTTCAGAGGTATTCCAGAGGTGTGCTTATCACAAGTGGAAGTAGTGATAATTTAGGTTGGAAACAAGGGAGCGAGGAAAAATCAGACTGGGGCTTTTGAACACAGGTTGTCAATAAGGGGGAGGTGTTTTTTCTCATACTTTGTGAGTCTTGTCACACTCATAATTATGTTGAAAAATAGCATTTGTGCATAATAGGTGACCTGTAAATAGTTTAATTAGAATATGGCTCACAAATACTGCTTGAAATAAGTGATAGTCCAAAGGTCTTGCAGGATCCTTTTGGTTTTTGTTGAAAAGTCCAATGATAAACCATAATGTCTGCTGCATTCTCCACTTCCCACAGAGACACTGAAATGAAACTATTCTTAAAATATTAGCTCTTCTCCGAGCAAAGGTCAGATGACGCATTCTTAAACTCATTAATTTCCTCAACTTCCTGCCAACCATCATGAGTAGATAACATAGCAATGAAACTCTACATCTGCTAAAACAAGAGGAAAAAAACTGACAGAGGGGAGTCCTGACAGTGTGATGTGATTTTCTAAATTTAAACCTGCTCCCTCCCACTCTGTGACGTCAGCACCCTGTGGACCCCGTTGACACCCTGGACCCCTGACCCAATGGTGACTCACTGGCTCTCCCTCGACCATCTTCCCTAAATTAACTTTCCCTCTCCGCCTCCCACATGGACCTTCTCTGCTCTGCTCAGGTTTCTGGTAAACGTTGGCTTTAAAAAAAAACGCTTCAGAGCAGAAGACACACCGGTATGATTTACTTGTGTCTCCCACATAAACTCTGCTCCAGGCAAATTAATTGGGCACACTGCGGTACTGAGAAGGAATAACACAGTGGTTTATGGAAGAGGGGAACGGGTAAACACACTTCTTAGTTTGTGTTCCTTTCTCAAAACATTTTAAGTGGTTATTTAAGAAACGGGTTTCGCCTTCAGCCTCAATCTCTCCCACAGCCCATCAGTGTGCTTCTACTGCATTCCCAGTATGAGCTGATGAGAAATTTCCCATAGTCATTAAACCCGATGTTTACAGATTCTGATCAGTCCAGCTTTAAGTCATTCAAATGATGTGTTCTAAATGTATCGTACTGAATTATGTACCTTACCTAAATATACTGTATATACCTTTTTCATGATTGTTGTACTTATTGACATGAAAAGGTCACATGTTATTGCTATGGTGACCTAGTTTGGAAATGCAGAATAGAATGATTCTGGGACTTAAGCGAACAGCCATCAATTGGTTTTCACCGTGCTCAGCATCAAACCCAGTTTAGGCATTCCCTCAACCTTAAGGAATTCCTCAAAGCTATTTCCATGCTGTCATGTGTTTATGGTTAGGCCTGGTGTCTCATGCCATATTACAACATAGTCATTTTGTGGGGTTTCCTGACCGCCTGCACACCAAATATGTACAGTAGAATGCAACAGGGGACCCTGCGTCTGAGCAGCGAGCGCCGTGGTTGCTTTTGGCCATCCTGAGCAGGAAGTCACTGAGCGTTCATCATATTTTATTGCAGGGGGAGTCCCATTGTGAACGGGATCATGGGTCAGGGCCATGTTTGTGTTTTTCCTTCTCTGATGTCTTAACTGCACATCACATGACAGACGTGCTGGAGTAGGAAACCCTGGGAGCATCTGTTGAAATGCTCAGTGACTGAACGTCTAACTAAAGCCACACCAGGCCTCTGTATCTCTTCCTAGTCCACTGGGAGGGTGGAGATGGCAAAGCAACTCAAACAACCGATATCTAACGGTCCTGACAGCTCTCAGATACTGAGCTTTGAGCTCATTCCAACAATCCAGCTCCTCCATTGTTCAGATACAAGCAACAATGATAGTTTAGTAATGATAGTAAATAACATCGCTTCACTCCGAAAACGAGGAAGTCTGACAGGTCTTGTGTCCGTTTTGTCCTAATTAGGTGTTTGTGGATGGAACCACCAACCCTGTGTAAGTGAACATTCACCATAATAACTATAAAAGGTGATAATGTGTCAGTGTTGTGTTTAGAGATTGTGGTGCTGCCCTCAAGTGGCTGAATTTCTTTTTTTATATATAACAATCAATGTTTTCACTTATAAAATGTTGAAGTATAAAGTAGTTTTTTTGGTTAATATACCAAAATGGAACCTTTATTGTACATACGCTGATAACTAAACTTCTTTAACAAGATTCAACCTCTTCCAATGATCTGGGAATACCATGTAATGGCCATATTATGTAATATTACCACTCTATCACAATCACATTAAATAGCACCTATTAATAGAAGTAATCAGTATTCAAGTGGGCTACAAGTGTTTCCTCTCTGTCAAAGCAGCCACCCAAGAAGTTGGAGAAGGATCCATCGCCCACACCCAACATCCCAAATCCTCCTTGCGACCTGAGAACTGAGGTCAACTCTCTCTGCAACTACCAAACATCCGCTCACTGTTTCCCTCCGGTGACACCACTTGTACCAGTGCTGCTCACAGCGCAGCGCTCCAGAGCAGGGGTCGTCTCTGGCCTGTCCCACTTAACTGGAATGGCATGTGGGCTGTGCAACAGTGCTGCGTGAGTCAGGCCTGGACTCTCTCCCTTGGCGACCGTCGCTCCCAGCGGTGCAATCTTTTCAAGTCTCTCCTCTTCCTGTGTCTCTTTAGCGGCTTGTCAGTCGGATGAAAGGTATTTCCTCTGAGTCATCGCTCTGTTTCTCTTTTGTCAGGCCATAACCGCGCAGGACTCAAAGACCTCCGGTACACAATACTGTTGTCTGCTCCCCCGGCGGCAGGACAGCCTCAAAACAGGCCTTTTTCTATAATTGGACTTATTCAGATGAAATGCACTTTGCTCTGCGTTATGCTTACAGTATGTTGGCCTAGTTTGGAGACATCATTTCCACAGGGTTCCACATTTTCTTTTTTCTTTGTTTGTTTTTCTCAGTTGCTTTGACCGAGTCATAGTCACAAGCTATGAGTCTATGACGGACACACATAACCAGAATATTCAGGACACTGTTTTTTTCTTTTTATCTTTTCATCCCATTTCTGACAGCAAAGTTAAAGTAGAGCATACAGAGTGGCGTGTAAGTAGCCCATGCTTTTATTGGTCTAGCTACAAAAGTCAAACATGGTGACCTTGTTATTGGGTTGAAGGCTTCACCTATCTTATTGTAACCTCAACAATGTGAGGACAGCTGTGTGGCAAGAAGACAAGCTGATTTAAGAACAAACAAGTAAGCAAGTGGGCCTTGAGTCTGTTCAGCTGATTACTGCTCCTGTACTCATTCGTAGCTCAGGTTTTTCTGACAAATCGACTCAGCTTTCACCTATTCAGGAAAGAATCCGATTATAATATATTCCATTAAAAAATATATAGAGTTTAATAAAGGTCTTTCTAAGAAGCGCTTGTTTTTTGCAGTTTTTTTTTCGAATGAGAAAGTTCATTTTTGTTTGTCTGTTTACACAAGGCTGTCCCTGATGCTAACATAACAGATAATGCTATAACCACAGGATAAAGTACGCAAAAAGGAAAGAAAACAAGTCACGGCAAGCCAAAGGAATTCCAGCAAAAGATCACAACTTTGCTGCAGTTGACTGTAACTGTTAATACATGGGATTTTAATATGTAATTGTCAAAACTAGCCAATCATTGAGTCACTAGTGTGAAACCATACAAAGTTGTTGAAATCCGGTGCAAAAGATGATCATTACTGGTGCAGGTCCCTCTTGGAAATCTTTTCCGTGTCAATGAGTTTGATACAGTTAGATCTTTGCATAGCCATAATTCTATAAGTTTGTGTTAAGGTAAAAAACAAATTATAATAATAGAGCTGCCCTAGATGCCCCTACTGTAGATAACACCTGATAAAGTGCCCTAAGGCTGCCACTCCAGCATTAATGTGATGAAGAGGCCTCTAGTGTTCCCTTCCATTGGAGAAAACGAGATGGATTATACCAATAGGTGTCCTTGAAATGTTGAAAACATGATGCAGGGCCCTCTCAGGTGGAGAAAACTCTAAAATGCTTTGCAATGCTATAAAGGCTGCCCTAAATCTTAGAAAATAAGTTGGACTCCTACGTGCATCTACGGTTAGATAGTTTTAGTTCTTTACTATTTGAATCTTAATCTTAACTATTACACATAATTAATATTTTTTTGATACTCGCTACATTCCAAGTGTTGCACTTTTATTTGGCTTAATTTAAAAGAAACTTTCTGTCAACCTGCCTCTCAAACTACCTACTTCATTTTGCGGCTCTCTACATTTTTACGAAGGCCCTTTATCAGGAACCTGAGGATGAGGTTGATCTTGTTTCTTTCTGTCCATATCATAGGGAGTAAAGACGGAGAGAATATCAAGAGGAATTTGGTGCAAGTTCAGGTCCATATATCACTCTTTGTCAGAGGCGAGTCTGCAGGACTTGAACACGTAACGAACAATCAATCACAAAACAATATGAGGTGATATCGTCTCCAAACACACAACTTACAATGATTTGTAGCTCCATTGGCTTATGGCCTATTTTCTACACTTTTGAATGTACATATCGGTCTATGTCATGATGGATTTCTCTCTGTATGATAAGTGACCATCTGTGAAAAATGGAGTCTCAAAACACCAGCCTTTGCGGTTTGAATGTTTTATATCGCTGATTCTATATGTGACTACAATACCCCACTGGATGTTTAAGCAGAATTTGCATAGTCTAAAATGTAGGCAATAACTAAATGGAAGAAACATGCCAGTGCACTAGACCAATACACTCACCCAATATAAAGCACCATTTTGACATTTTGGGAAATACGCATTCACACTCTTTCTATTCAGTTTGATACAAATTGTCGGTACGATAAATTTGAGGCTATCACTGGTAGGTTGTTTGCTTGAACTGGAAACGGTCAAAGTGATAACAAACTCCAGGAAATCAAACTAAATGAAAGAATTCTATAATGTTTTATTTTTGCTCCATCAGTTATTTTACATATTGAACAAATGCCAATGCCAAATAACACTTCATAATGTTTACATTTTGCAGTATTGAAATGATAAGAAGGTAGTACTGATATTCTCAACCAAATCTTGGCAAGAAATCTAACATGTGATTTTCCGAAAAGTCCATCTCTTTATCTTTAACTTTAACTTTAGTAGTGATGAGTGATCAAAGGGTGAGCTTCCCCCTTACGGCTTATGATGCTATAATGTAATTCCTTATAAGGTCGGTTTCCTTTTCTTGGCCTTATTCAGGATGTTATCTTTGGGATGTATGTTAGGAATGCAGAGGCTGGTCTGCCCTCTTAATGTACGAGTGAAGTCACATGTCATATTGCTTGAGTGAATCACTCCTTTCCTCAGCCTCCAAGTGACTTCCGTTGAGTCCAAACCTTCCTGTTTTTCATCTAGTCATTTGGGAGAACAAAATGTCAAATCGAAACTTTCACACATTCCGATCCAGTGTCTAACTAATGTGTTGGTTCAGACAACAGGTCAGAGGCTGAAATAATACCTGACCGGCCATTATCAATGGTTAACGGCAGCTGTCCTGTTTCCTCTTATGTCTGACGGAGCCGTTGGATCATTCCAACCTGCTCCGGAACCTGAAGTACCTCTGATAAAACATGACTTTCACGATGGTGATGTTGAATTTCCACACATGGGTAAATGTCTCGTTGTTCCTTTCTGCTATGTGTTGATGCACTGTACCTGAACGCACCGGCGAACAAACACATGGCTTATTTTCCGAGGTTATAGTGAAAGGACAAAAAACATAGTGGATGACGTATTCTTGATGTGAGACACGGGTGAAGGGTGAATGGGAACGGTTAAAGCATTCAGGGCAGTTCCTGTGTATTTTCGGAGTCTAAAATAAAATATCCTGTCGGTTTTATTATAAGCCTGTTCTTTCTGCGGAGCGAGGACAAAATAATGTCGCATTGAGCAGATAAATAAACAACTCCAGTCACCTTCTCCAAATTCATTTAAAAAATGTAACTCCCTTTAAAAAAAAAGAAGAACAGGCTCATTGGTGCAATGCTAAGTACAAATTAAAGGCTATATCTGGCCTTGCAGGTTCTTTGAACGTGAGATAACTGCTAATGAAGGCTCATTGAGGGTCAGAGTTCTCTGCCCTGATTATTTCTGGCTTGGTTATATAACGTCAACCCTTAACATAGCTCCCTCAGTCCGTGCAGATAAGCCTCAGCGGCGATAACGTAACTCAACTTAGGTCCATGAAAAACAGTCAGGAAAAGAGAGAAAAGAGGCTTTAATTGGCTCATTTGACTGATCGTGCCCTGCCACGAACTTGAGTGAATTCATTTCAGAATAATAATCAGACTTAATGAGGCCGTGAGTGCCACAGAAGCAGCTACAGGTAGCACATAAACGTCAAGAAATGTAAAAGTGAAACCGGTTCAAACGTGGTTATCCTCCACAGCTCCTGTTTTTTTTCCTATCTGTTTGTAGATAAACAGCCATCTGGTTACCTCCGATTGCTGCCACAGACTGAAGGAATCTGGCTGCACTCTGTATTCAATATACTGTGAGTATAACTAATTAAGGGGGCGTCCGGGGGTGGGCTGGATGACTAAGTGAGACGTGAGCGAAGACACAATGCTTTTAACAAAATGAAAGAATGGAGCAGCCAATCTGCTTGTGCCTACAGTACGAAGGACACATGTGTTTCCAGGGATCAAGGTATATTAGAACTGACACGATAAGTCAATTAACTACTTAGCACATTAACCAAATCAATTTATGCTAATAACAAGCTAAACATGACCCAATGACCACTTTGTGAATTGTGACAGTCCTTTTTTTGTTTAAATTGCATACCTTAGAGTTCTAGATCTATCTATCTATCTATCTATCTATCTATCTATCTATCTATCTATCTATCTATCTATCTATCTATCTATCTATCTATCTATCAGACCTTTTTTAATAATATACTGTAAGTTGAATGTCCATATTAATATCTGTCTAGTTGACAGGTTTATGTACTTTAAAATATTAAAGGTGCAGTGTGTAATATGACATCATCAAGAAAGTTCTAGAAAATTCTAGAAAGTTCTAGAATGCAACACTCCCTGGGTAACCCCACCCCTTTTGAATAATAACAGAAGCTACTGTGGCCTTCAAGGACAAAAACAATTCTAAATTATAAACAATGCACCTGATGACATTCCAACATGGCGGCGCCAAGGCCTTGGTCCAAGGTATGGAGAAATATGGACATATATGAGACCCTTTCTAAGGGGGAAACAATTATTCAAAAAAATGTTTTCAGCTATTATGCAATACATTAAACGTACTTATGGATATTATAATTATTTTCTACAAAGTCTGCTAGGAAATAAAACCCAAAATTATACACATTGCAGGTTTAAATAATGAAATATGTTATAATATCCTGCATGGGAAAAATAACAATCAACAGCAAACACATGCATTATTTCTCCAGACAACATTCTTCCATACATCTTTTACTATTGCTGTTATGCATCTCACATCACTCATAATTACCATATTTCAGTCTCACTGTCACTGCGTGGAAAAAAGGACCATGCATGGTGTGTATCCAAATGTGCCTAAAGCTTTTTCAGCCAGTCTGTTATTCTGAACACCTTTGAAACATGCTGTCTCGCTCTCTTCCCTTTCCTTTTTTTTTTACTTTGTATTTTTGTCAGTCTGGGAAAATAAGACGAAGCAGGGTAAAAGTTCCAATATGTCATCGTGTCTGTGATTCTTAATGGCATCACCGGCCGCTGATTGGCTGGCACCGCCCGCGCGCAGCAGAGGTGGAGGGGGGCGTGTACGCAGCTCCGGCGCGCTATATGTACGGGCTGTGCGCCTCTCCGGGATCAGGGAGAGACGCTCAAGCGAGGCGAGAGCACCAGCGAGAAAAAATAAAGCAGAGCATAGACTTGGACATTACGCACGCACGCACACACGCAGCCTACTACTACTACTACTCCTAATACTACAACATCAACAGCAGCGGATCCAGACGGACTCCATACAGTTTATTCCGGCAGTAGAGACGAGTGGGGAAAAGTTTGGAGCAATGCAGTCTGTGTACCAGCACCTGATCAGCCTGCTGTTTGTCTTCAGCAGCCTGCAGGTTCACCAGCTGACCGAGGGCTGCTCGTGCGCTGTGACGCACCCGCAAGACGCCTTCTGCAACTCCGACATAGGTAAGGATTATATTGAGCTGTGTAATGCTGTTAACCAGCGCTTTCATTTTATTTTTATTTTTAAACTGAGGGCTAATTTGTTTGATAGTGCTGCCTGTCAGTGAATACGGGAAAGAGGAGAGATCTGCAATCGGTTGGCTGTGCGCACGTCATTTACTGAAGCTTGTTTACAGCTGAATCTCTCCTTTTCGAGCATGTTCGAAACATAATAAGTTGAAATTCTGCTCTATTTCTATCAACCACGTTTAACTTTCAATACATGTTCACACCAGAACTAGGTTACTTCTTCTGTTTGTGCAATGTTCATAATAGTATCATATCTCAAGCTTAGAAAAATGTGTTTTTGTCACTTTTTATTTGAAGTATTTTGTAATATGAGACAATTTTGCAACATAAGACTTTCTGTCAGCAAAGGACAACAGAGATGCTATTAGGTGGTGGCTGTTACACTGAGGCATGGGTACCCAAAATGACACAAAGTTTGTATTTCTATCATATATTTACTTTTAAAATTTTGTTTAAACAGGGGTGTTTTTTTGTGTTGCTCAGAGTTAGTATAAGTGGTGTGAATTGGCATCCGTTGATAACAGGATCATCAGTCAGCTCACATGTTTCAAATGCTGCTTATTTATCTGCACAGTGTGGTATTTCTCTGTCAGACGGCCACCTAAGTCAGATATGCCCGGACTCTGGTTCACAAACAGAGGCGGGGTTTACACATAGCTTGTTTAACTGCCTGGTTATGCTTTCTCTGACTCCCCGGAATAATATGAATTGAGGAGCTGGCTTAACCTGGAATGCCATTCCAACCTGCCGTCTGTTTTTAGATAACACTGGGAAAGACTGGGATTATCTGATCTGCCTTGTAGTAGGATGAGAGGGTGTTGATAGTTCGAGGGGTGGCGGGAGGGCAGCTGATTTGTTGTGGGGAAGGAGCTGTGTGTGGAATTTCTTTGAATAATAACCTGTCACTTTAAGCCACAACCATGCTATCACATTCACATTTGAAGAAAGCTGACCGGCTTTCTGAGTGCAGCTGATAGTTTGCTTCAATATCATTTGATATATTGAGCACACACACACACACTCACACACACACACTCACACACACACACACACACACACACACACACACACACACACACACACACACACACACACACACACACACACACACACACACACACACACACACACACACACACACACACACACACACACACACACACACACACACACACACACACACACACACACACACACACACACACACACACACACACACACAGCAGCCATGTGTGTAGCCCATGTGTTTGCATATCGTCTAGGGTCGACTAACGCGCTACAAGGGAAGTCCTAGTTTCTGCAGTGACGCCCCTGTGCACACACATACGCACTGAGATGTCACTTTTAATTATGTTGCACTTACTACTGGTCACCAGTAGAGGCCGATACTGATCATTTGTAGGCTACATTTCTTATTGATGCTGTAACATCACAGTGAAAGGTAATAACCAATAGTCCCCCATTACTCTTCTCTTGAGATAAAACACCCTTGCTCTCCTTAACTGATCTCCTGCTGGGTTACACTGAATGAATCCACATCAGCATCAAGTGATACTTCATACTATGGATATAATGTGACTTTAATAAGCTATTTCATTAGCTGTGTCTTATTCACTCAATACATCATCACAGCACCACAAGGCTTTCCTTCTCCAAAGCCACCTCCAATGAGAGCCAAGAACATTAGGCTCCTTATCCCAAATCTGGAGGACACAACCAGTGAAATTCTTTTGGCGCTTCTCTCAGTTCTGACGTGGGCGATAACACAGGAAGATGCTTTAGTGAATCCTCTTTAGAGGATCACTCGATAGGAATAAGAGGAGGTGCTGGTTTAGCCTACTAGCTTTCTGAGGACCCTAACCCCTTTAATAAAGAAATAAAGAAGACTGAAATAGGACACAGATGTTGGTAACTCCAAAATTGTCACTCTGGGTCTCTTGCTCTTACGTAAAGCTTGACCACCAGGCCTCTGGGAGCGTCTTCAGTCAAGTGACCTGGATGTTGGAGTGAGTAAAAATGGCGCTTCCACAAACACTCATGCGATGCCTGTCACAGTCCTACAGACCTTCAGATTGCTCATGGTGTTGGCACCCGCTGAGACTTGCCAGTGTAGAATGTGGGACTGACTTCAATGGGTGCAGTGATCACTTGGGAGCCCCCTTGTGAAATCCAATTTCCAAGATCTTAGCTTAGCTCGAGGTGTGCTTTGAATGCTCACGGCCCTTCTTATACCTCAGTCCTCTGAAACACCAGCTGGATGCGGAGCACAAGGGTCACAGCTCGTAACATTCATTAATCAGGGTCAAATGTACTGATACTGTCAAGAGTCCAGACTTAAGAAGCTTGAATGGTTGAAGTGATCCTACCTTCGCTTTTAGAGCACATTTCCCTTATATTGCTTAAAATACAGGCTACATCATAAAGCAATCATGTCCAAATTTTCTGAAACTCACAACCCATTCAGCACCACATTATCAATTTTGAGGTATTATGTCAATGTGAACAGAACTGGTTCTCAAAAATCCAATGTGATCTTAATCCAATGTTCTTTAACATCTATTCCTATAACCTTAAAACAAAAGCTGCACTTCTGCTTGCTCCACCAAGCCTTTAGTTTAAACAAGGTGACTTGGAAAATAAAAAGAAGTATGGGGTTTAAACGCTAATGTGGCGAGGGAGAAACCCTGTAATTCTCACCGTCGGCATCAAAGGCAACGGGGCTTGAATCTTCCCACTTTAAGACCCGTGATTAAGTTCAAAGTGTTTTGCTCTGTTTTCTTGGCCCTGACCCATAATCACCCGCAGGCACTCCACTGGATGGATCACAATTAGGTCAAAAAGGGTTGGAAATTGGGTTATTGAAGCCTGTCCTTCTTGACAAATTCAAATCAAAATATTTAAGAGCTGGAAGGAGCTCTGAGAACCAACGTCTTTCGAGTTTACCTTTCAATTTGATGGTGATATGTTCAATGGATTTGGAATGCATTTGAGGTCACTTGCTTTGCTACAATTTGAGTTCTTGCTATTTTCTTGGAGGGGGGTGTATTTTAGAACTGTGTGGGGAATCCTCCACAGTGGGTTTGGCCAGCAAGGCTCTGTTCTGAGACAGCCTGTTAGTCTACCCCGACTAACATACCTGGGCACCAGGCAATGAATGACCTGGCTGCTTTCTTGTGCAGAGACCTATTTGGCTTCTATTGGGTTGCTGGGTTGAAGCAGCCCATTCAAAAGGGGAAATGAGCAGTGCTTGTTTATCCAAAGCCTCTTCGAAAGAAAGATTAGAGGCCCAGTAGTAAACTTTGACCCTCAGATTTAATATTGCCCTGGTTCCCAAACGCTTAGGGTGACAGGAGCAAACCTTTACATGCTCGCACCCTGAACCAGGTCAAATTTGCAGGATTATCGCAATGTGTGTGTATGCTGGATCTGGGATACAGGATCAGGCCATTGAGAGAAACGGATCCCCGCCCTGCCGTGTGTATTTAGTTGCCCATAAAGGAGCTTTGTCAAACAAGTGCAGCATAGCAGGTTTAGAGTGATGCGTGGCCTGAGGCTTTGTGATGGTGCTCTCCTGGTACCACTACGTACATCCTCCTTCTTTTACTAATGAGTTATGTAGCATTTAGTTAAATCACTACTCCCTATGTCAGCTGCACCCTCCCTCTTCATCATCTGCAGGTCAGCAGGTGACTGCTGATAACCTGAGCGAACCCAGTACTCCTGTTATGATAAGCATTATGTAAGCTTGGATCAGATATCTGCGGTTTTCCCAAAAGTGAGTTTAAATACGATGAGATGTCAAAGGTTCTGGATTCCTCACAAGCTTGGGATATTCGTCCCCTGAGCCAGGCGTATCGAATCTCATCCAGTCCCTCCCTGCACTAATGATCACACAGCCGTTCCATGGTTCACTGTTTTTAAACAGGAGGCCAGCATTGGGGGCAATGGACATCAACCCAGTGCACACGAATGAAGACTATTACACCACAGGCCAATTGAGTAATTTGAATCTTTAGAACTAAGGTGGCCAGTAATTGTTATTAGAACATTGAGTTAAATATACAAACCAAAGGGTGGAGGCACAAACAGGAATTTAATTAAATAGCTTTGACATTTAAACAACAGTTACGAAAACATCTGAACCAACAAGTCTAGAAAGAACAATGAGAGGCAACCAGCATGAAAGAGGCAAGGCAAGTGAGTGAACTACAAATAGAAAAAGAGAGATATGAAAAGCAGGCACTAAGGTAGGAGGGATACATGGTAACTCCAGGTCAACTGACAAGGCTTCAAGTGTTGTCTGCCTAGTGGAGGCTTTTTTTCTTTTTTTACAGAGCACTCAAATAATACTCACTAGTTTGGAGACGAAGCCTTGTTGTGAAGAAATTTATTTTAAATACTCTGGCAAAAATGACTAAAGACACCAATTTTAAGCATAAATGACTAGTGTTTTTGAGGTCAGCTACGACATTGTTTGAATTTATTGACTAGTTCCTTAAGGGTTCCCATGCTTCCAATCTAACTGAAACATCCATTTAAAAATACTGAAAAGTCCAGCTGCTCTGAAAGATTTAACACTCAAATAACTACTGAGCCCTCGATCAGTTTTGACCAATTTTTATGTGGTGTGGTATGACCAGTATCGTATGATTACGAGTACTTATACTGCGGCTAAACCTGCTAGATATTTTAATACTTTTTGCTTCTTGTGTTACACTACAATATGTTCATCAAAACCTGCAAAGTCACTTCAAATTTAAAGGCGATTTGTTAGCAGCGAAAAATCAGTTCATATGACATAGGCCGTGGTTGCATTTTGGCATCCAGTAAGAGGACGTTCCAGGCTTGATGCTCCAGCGTTTCGGCAGATTCAGTTTCAGTGTTTATTTTTGAGCGTGGCAGTGTGTCGTCCTGAGAATTCTTCTTCCTCCCACTCGCCTCCTCAAACTTGGACCACTTTCCGCATACTAAAAGCACTGTCACCCGCCCTGCGCCTGGCTTTCTTTCTATTTCTCGCATGCATGCACACACACACACACACACCAACGAGAAACCTTATTCTTGTCATGTCTTGCAGTGTGCCACATTCTACGTAGGCTGAAATACATTTTTAACTAAATTACACGCTCACCTTAAAATTTAGCATTTGCATAAAGGCTTGTGTAATCCCCTCCACTTTAGGAAAGAGATATTGAGTAAAAACTGGATTCACTTCTCTATTATATTTTGTCAGATCCTGGTTACCTCTCTTATCATGAAAATCCACCCACTCTTGAAAATGTATGTCAGATCCTCTGCAGAAGATGAATACTTTTGCGTCAAAGAACTAGCTGTAATTCTTCATATTTCGTGAGAAGGATTCTTGCGATATGAAGTAGTTCATAGATACTTCAGCTTGACTTTGACTACTGACCTTTAAGGTGCTTTCGGACAGAGAGCGGTTGGCGCCGCCACCTCTATTGTTTTCAATGCAAACACAATGTCAGCACCGAGGAAAGGAAGGACAGCTGTCATTCTAGTGAGCATGCACGGCTCTTTGCCGCTGCATTCAGAGTTTATGATGGCTCAACATGCTGCCACAGCTCGACGTGTCACCATTTCAACCACAGAAACCACACCAATAAAATTCAAAATAGAGAACATTGACACTGCTGGGTGTCAGCCATGGTGGCGGCTGTGGCAGCAACCCCTAATTGTCTGAGAGCACCCTAAGCCAGGTCATTTAAGTCTTTAAGTTGAACTCTATTAAATATTGTCTGCATTGGTATTGAAATTCATGCAGCAAGATGCCACACAATTTGATCAGATTATCATCTCTGTAGGGGGACAGTATGAGGTCGATAAAAGTAGAAATTGATGAATATATGCTGTGTTTACTGACATATGTACATATGCAGGTGGTTTAAGTACAAGTGGTCATAAAGACTTTTATCCACACAGTATTCCCATAGTTTCCAGTTGAACCAGATATGACATCACACTATGAAACTGGGTTAAATAAACCTTTTGACGTGAGAAGGCAGCCCTGCGCTTCTACGAAAATATAACTGCTGAACTGAGAGGAGGTCAAGGGGTCAATGTGGGGGAGTGACACAAACCTTCTGTCTCCGGAGCAGCTGAGGCCCTTGACACATTCCTTTTGGTGATGGCACAACCACCACTGGCCAATTAGTGGCTGCCGTCCAACAAGAGGGGTCCTATCTGGATGTACTTTAGGAAAATCAGCTGAACTGTGGCCCCTCCAAACAGGAACATTTGCTTATCCTGAGGGGTTGGTTTTTGAGGCAGGGGCAGTGGAGGAAACTAGGTTTTGGGGTCACACTTCAAATAACTACAGCAGGGTATTTTACAGGGGCAAAAGTATCCTGTTAAATCTGCACATTCCTCTGTAATTGTGCCCTGGTTCCTCTGTAATTGGAGCAGCAAACGTCTTGTCAAACAGCATTTGGGTACATTAAGCAGAGGTCCATCAGGCAATAATGCTCCTTGGTTCATATTCAATTGGTTGACAGATTAATGGATCAAAATGTTCTGCAGAATTTTGTTGTGAAAGGTCAAAAAGCAGAGGGAAGGCGTGGGATAGGTACAGTCATACCAAAAGGTCTGACATTACATGCATTTGCCTATTCAGGTGGTGAAAAAGTCAACTATGTGCTCGGCTGAAGAGGCAGTGTTACCTCACATGCAGTTTGAATTTTGCAGCATGTTTAATAGATGGATGACACTCTATAGCCCCATTTACCATAGGCTTAGTTCAAAGAATGAAACATACCACAGTATGTTTGAGTATATGCACACAAAACCCATGTTGCCCAATCCTGAACTACTTTGTGGCATTGATTCTCCCTTCACTGCCTTATTTGACAAGCTAACAGGTGGAGTCATGAGTTAACATAGGATTATTAGCCAAACTATTGATTTGTTTGGTCATCCGCTTTGCTACAGACTCATGTCTTGATAAGTAATGTATGGATTGCCATTGAATTTAGTACAGATATTCATGGTCCCCAGAGAATACATTTCAGTAACTTTGGTGACTTTAAGTTCAGCATAATCATAAGGTCAGAATTGTACTTTGTTCAATACTTGGCTATACGTTAATTTTAAGTGCTAATTAGCAATAATGTTTGCATCTAAATACGTCTAAACTAAGATGGTGACCATGGCCAACATTGATTTTAAACATTTTACAATTGTCATTGTAACTATGTTAGCATTGGCATGTTAGCATTGAGGTCAAAGCACCTCACTACAGCCTCACAGAGCCTTAATGTCCTATCTGTAATTTTGTTATAAATATATTGCAAAGGACTGTCCTTTTATATATGTCCCACTTTCATTAATGGTCAGAAACATTATTCAAATACACCAAGTTAAATTGAAATGAAGATGAATGGACAACGCTGTATTTCTATTGGTGAGCTGCTGGATGGCCAGATTTCTTTGATTTGTTCATACTGGCTAAGAATAAGATTCTGGGGTTGTTAAAATAAACGTTTGGTTCAAATCGGGGTCTTCATGTCCTGAATAAAATTGTGGTCGCCACTTTTTGGGTGGCCGTGCCGTAAATGCTTCCTGTTTGAGTTTTATTTTCATGCCCATTCCCAATGGCCTGGAAGTACAGCTGGACAAATACAGACCAAACAGAAAGATGCCACATGCCTCATTTCTTTCTCCAGTCAAGAAAGAACGAAAGGCTTCTAATTTCTTTCCATTCTGGGGAACGCGAGACCCTGAAAGAATGTGTGATGGAAATTCCACCGGGAGAAGATAACAAACATGGCTTGTGTTAGTTGTGTCTGCGGCTGGTCTGCTGTGGGCAGCAGGTGAACTCAGAGGATTGATTGACTTATGCAGGGCCCGCAGCTCTGCTTAGACTCTTTTCACCGGCTCAAATGATCACTCATTCCTACACTCCTGGCTCACTAGCCTTCCACAATAAGCCCCCTTACTCCAACATGAGTGAAAGCAAACAAATCAAAGTCGCCACGAGGGATTTTTTCACCTTGCCGACGTTTACATCGGGGTCCTGCACACAGATAGGATCTTTTTTAAGCCTTGATCCCAATATAGAAGGGAACCTGTTTAAACAGGAGACACAGCAGCACCTTTTGCATTCAGAGTACTTTGCTGTGGTGTTTTTAATCAGTTTAGGGCCGATTGGTGTAACATTTGGTCAAATCTGATCTGGATTACATATCTACAAAATGAACGTGGACAGTGCTTCCTTTCTTCTAATTTCTGTATCAAACTCAAATGTCCCTGTAGTGTTTTTCACAAATGCCTACCTTGGCAAACCGCAGCAATGCAGAAAATCGGATAAACGGATTAACTGTGGTGCCAACCCTAGTCATGAAAAGGTATTTATGATGGAGTTGCTAATGCCTCCTACTGGCCGAGGCAGTTTGTGACTTGGTGGGTTGGAGAGGAAAGCTCAAAGTTAAACAATAAAGCTGGGGTATATATATGATCTCTGATTGGTCAAAGTTAACATGAGCTGTACACTTTGACCAATCAGAGCGAGGCCCTCTTTGGCTGTTGGAACTTTCCATTCACTTTGGCAAGACATTGTTGGTGTAGAGCGTGTCAGTGAGGGACCATAGGGGAGGGACCAAAGAGAACAAGTGGAGCGGTTGAGGTATTTGAATTCGAATCTCTATTCGAACTGCCATTTTCTCCCCAAATCCTCCACCCCAGCTTTAAGGTGTGACAGTTTGTTGTGATCTTTTCAAAGTCGTTGACAAGTCCGTTCTCTCTCTTCTCTTCACAGTGATTCGAGCTAAAGTGGTGGGCAAGAAGCTCCTGAGAGATGGACCTTTTGGAACCATGCGCTACACGGTCAAGCAGATGAAGGTGAGAGCGTCAATCCTCTGGTTGAAGAGATTTAAAGCAATAGTGAGACATATTGGCTAACACGCTTACTCCCATTCTTGCCATGAGATTGATACAAAGAACTACAAAGATACAAGCTAAATGTGACGATGGATCAAGTATGATTCAGAATTGAAGAGGGGGAGGGGGAACATTTGGCCCTGGTCATGAATTGACCCAGGTAATTTAAGGTTGCCTTATTTTTTACTTTGGACAAAGCCACACTAGTGGTTTCTCTCCTGCTTTCAGTTAGTTGTAATTATAAACTTTATGATAACCTTAGCTAAGAGTTCCTTCTGTGACCTCGTATTTAGTTAAAAGAGCTTAGTCTAACGGCAGAGGAGCAAGGAAAACAGCTAGCCAAACGAGACCTCTAAATCTTAGTAATTAGCGGACTGAATCTCATAAAAAGGTGTCTCAGGCTAGGGTAAGGGTTGGGTTAAGGAGCCAGGCTAGCTGCTTCAAGTCTTTATCTAAGCTAAGCTAATCACCCTCTGTCTCTAGCTTCATACCCGGCACTCATACACATGCAGGTTTTTTTTAATCTTTTCATCAAGTTTTTAAAGATATATTTTTTTTGGCATTTTTATGCTTTATTGATGGTGTAGAGACAGAGTTGAAATGGGGCAGAGAGGGGAGTGACATGCAGAGAACGACCGCGGGCTGGAATCGAACCCGGGTCCGCTGCTGGCCTAGGCCCATGGGGGGGACGCCCTACCAACTGAGTTAAGGGCGCCCCCTTCATCAAGTTTTTGACTTTTACTTTTGCTATAATGCAAATAAGGGAGGAAGGTCAGAGAAGTTAGTGTGTTTTATTGGACGTACCACATCCTTCACATTCACAGCCTAGGTTTCATTGTCGTACTAGACACTCATTTGTTGATGAAATTAAGTTTGAACTTTTTGTGACAACTTTTTGCTATTCTGGGACGATGAATCAATGGGCCAACACCCCCACAACGAATTCTGTGCTTTTTGTGTAACCCGTGATTTTGATTGTAACCAAGAGGCTATTGCACATGAAATAAGTAACAAACCTGTTCACATTTCTTAGGTATACTCTTTCATCTCCTATTTAAAAAAGCTTAGGTAAACATGATTTCATTCACTGGATGTGGCAGGACTTCATTAGTAGTGGGACTGCCTCTCCGCCCACTCAGCTGCGTTCTTTACTTCCTCTTTATTCTTACATAACGCTGCATATTTCTGACAGATGCTGACACTGGCCTGCTGCTCAGACAGGAGCCAGGCAGGAGGATTAACAGGCTTACAGGCATTACGGCTCAACAAAACTCCTAGCTCAGAGTGTAAACATTTCAACAGAGTCATGTGCTGCATCTGTACAATCAGAGTGTGTACAAAAGCATCAAGTGACGTCTTGCAAGTGAAGCTCACCAATCGTCACTGTACGGATTATCCGCAGGAATTAGAAGTGACCCTTGCACCTCTTGGGTTATTTATTTGTGTTAGCGTCTGCTGGTTTGTACTGCAAACAGTGGTTTCCCTTGTGGGCTTTAATAAAATACATTTCCCTCCAAATTTCAACAAATCCTACGAGACAAATGCCTTTGGCTTTCCGAAACCTCGGCAGTTTGGGACCTAAGTAACAGTTTGTTCTGATTTTCTGGGAGTCTAAACAGGGATTTCCTGTTGTTCCCAGACAAACAAATTACACAGAGGAAAACACAACAGTTCTCAGGGCAACCACTGACCATTGGTTCTGCATACCTGAGATTAATAGAAGGAGCTGAGGTCCACGGTTTAGCAATGACCTTGCCCAAGCGGCATCAAAGTCGAACCACATTACACAACCTAATCATGTTATCTATGATTTAGTTAAGGGCAGGGCCTAATACTCCTTCTCCCGCGAGGCAGTCCTTTAGGAATGTCATCTGATAAAGCCGGCATACTGTTTTCATTCCTGATTATTTATGTGAGGAGGTAGAGGAGTCAGGGGTGTAGTGCCAGGGCGAGGGGTACAACATTGCACTTTCTATTCAAGTTTCTAACTAACTTGTTTTCTCATGTCTTGCAGATGTACAAAGGATTCGAAAAAGTCCAGCATGTGCAGTACATTTACACGGACGCCTCAGAGAGTTTGTGCGGCGTTAAGTTCGACATCAACAAATATCAGTACCTGATCACAGGTAAGCTGAGCGTCTGGCTCTGTTTCAAGTTAATTAACACATATCCTTAAGTGTTACTTTTTGCTAATAAGTGGCTTTTCGGTTCTTTATGAACTTCACAGGTTTAAAGTCACTCTACCAAGGACGGTATAACTCAGCCTGCAGAAACAGTTGTATACCACTATCAAGTCTTTCTAAAAGTATCTCTGTGAAAAATGGCTTCTTTGACCACAAGTAACAATAACAGGATAATGGGAACAGATAAATCGTAGTCACATCAGTTACTGTAGGTCAGTCTGTTACAGTACAAAGCCACATCTATCTAAACATAAGCTAAGATTGGTTGCCATAAACCTCTGGTCAGACCAGACCAAGTAGGCAGCAAAACCGCAGTGTATTGATTTCCACTTTTAGGGGAAAAGGTCACATGGTCTGGATTGAAGTATCATTACTTGAGCAAGGTTGGGTAAGGCTTGCTTTAAGCCCGCAAAACGAAAACTGTTTTAACCAGAGAGATGCGGAAACATTTCAGTTTACTGTTGCCAATAAACGCTTGTACCTCCTGAGAGGCCTTCCTGAGTTTGGCTAGCAGCAATGCAAGTTTGTTTGGCCTAATGTGCTCCCTCACTCCTTTCCTCTCCAAGGGCTTCTTCATTTGTCCTGTGACACAATCTTTCCCACTATTTATAACTTGCTATTTGCTGCTATGGAAGTAGACAAAACAGCCCCTCCTCCATTTTTATTTCATTTTTTACATTTTACTCTCATTTGCCTCTACTTCCAAGGCCAGAAACAGCAGTAGGCAAATTTCTCTCTCAAACAACTTGCAATTAACAGCTAGCAGGAAGCGACTGGCGTTTTTCAGCAGAAGCATTTTATGAGTTGCTATTTCCAAGAGAGGTGCAGTTTACTTTGGACCCTGCTGTGCTTGACGTATATAACGGTCGCTAAGTCCCGACCTGTAAATACTGTAACTACACCCTACGGTGCAAGTGAACGAGCCAGCGTTGCCAGGCGTTGGATGCTATGTTTACCCAGTCTTGGTGCGTGTGACATCACTGACGTCTTTCACTGCTCTCAGGGCGTCTATAATAAGTCCTGCATATGATCAAGACCGCATTACGGGCAATTTCAACGCACCATGGGCCCATGAGGCGGGCTGCTCAGCTTTCCTTTGATCAAGTCCTGAGTGCTCCTGCCCTGATTAGTATTTTAGGAGCATGTCACACACTCAACACCATGTAATAAGCCCGCAAGTGGCTCCACTAATCCAGTGCGGGGATGGAGGCAGAGCAGGCGGTTCACGGGGGTCGAAGAAGCACATATTTGTGAGCTGTCAAATTCCCACGTGGTGACAACACGCCGAAGGAGACATATGGTGTCATATATGACAAATCATGATGTTCCTGAGAGCTTGCAGACCGCCAAGGTGCACCTGTCTCAAGAGACGGTGAGCTGCAAATGGTCCAGCACTAAAAATAGACATCTACTGACCTTTAGGATATTCAGAAATAGGGGTTGGTTTAATATGGGCTTACTGTTTGAGCTTGTCTTACCATAGGTAAACAAGTTGGATTGATTGAGTAGTTTGTTTTTGTTATCCTATTTTACATGCGGAGGATTACGTAATTAGACAAATTACAGAATTGCATGAGTGCATTCATGGCCTCATGGTAAAAAAACAAGCAATGATTGTTTTCCCAAAATGAGGTACTAGCTAAATGATGCCGAAGAGATTAAGATTTGTCAAGTTATTGGCTTTCTTAAATCTTCTGAAAACACAACAGATCTGGTAGATTCTTACATGCTGCATAGAGAACGTAGATCTTTTCACCACTTTGGTGCAAATTTAAATATCTCAACAATTATTGTATGCATTTGGGTTTCATGATGAGTAATCCCAATGATTTTGGTGATCACCAGTTTTTGTTGTCCTCTCACATCAATATAAACAGAGATCATCAGATCTTTATCAAATCTAATTATTTTCAATTCTCAATGTCAAGAAAGGCTACACTTGTGTTGGCAAAAGAGAGAAGATTTCTATCCACACTAAGTTACAATCTGAAATCAGGTGTTGACACTTCATTTAAGAATGTAATCCCAAAAGTCTCCAAAACAGCAGAAAGCTGCCAAGTGGCACTTAAAACATTTATTTTTTCTGAATCATTGTGTTAACAATTTCCTTTTTTTCTCCTTCCCCAGGTCGTGTGTATGATGGAAAGGTCTACACAGGGCTGTGCAACTTCAACGAGCGGTGGGAGCGCCTGTCATTGGCCCAGAAGAAAGGCATCAACCATCGCTACCAGCTGGGCTGCAACTGCAGGGTGAGTGGAAACCAGCACTGTCCGCCCAGCAAGAACAAGAAAGTTGAGGGAATAGGGGGCACGGGGAACATCAAGAGAAGGAGGAGCTATGGCTTACCACTCTGGCATTTTACAACTAAAACTAAATGTAAAAATAGTTAACTGCTTATTAAAAGTCAACCAAAGGGCCTTTTAATGATTACAGTTGGACGGAAATACTTCTAAAAGGAAGTGACTTTGTATGTGAGGGGTCAAACCAAATCAGACTCATTAGTGCTACTGTTTGACTTCTATGTGACAAGTCAACAAATAGACAGAGAGCAAGTGAGCAATAATTTACTTACACTCAAAACGACCTTCATGCTAACATGGCTGTTGTGCTGTATTGTTATTGAAACTGAATTTATAGGCCAAATTTCCACTATTCTACACCATGGATGTTCAGCCAAAACAGAAAAATAGACAACAAGTTTCATTGGGAGTTATTAAATAACTATGGAATCCGCTCAAGTCTTCCTTCCCAGTTTTGTGACTCCAACACGTAGCCTGTCACAGTGCAGCTGCTGTAGCGCGTCGTAAACGTCCTACTGTACGGCAGTGTCCTGGACATCTGCTAACGCCATCAGCCCCTATCAGTATAAGTGGATTAGCAGAGAGACCTGTTTGTTCCTAGGGCTGGCCAGCGCCTGTAAACAGTGTTCGGCGTGTACATGGCAGCAGCCCAGAGGCATCCAGAGAAGGCCATCGATCAACTGAGGCCTCGGCCCGAGAGTCAGCGAGCGCTGGCAGGCGTAAACATCATCACACTTATTAAACGCACTCCGCCGCCATCCGCATTCTTCCACAAATGATGATTTACTGCACTGGAAAGCAGGAAGCTGCTCGTACCAGTTAGAAAATGATTTACCCCGCGTCATTAAATCCACTCGAACCAGGAAGTTATGGCTCGCGTCTCTGAACCGTTGAGGACAGACTCTTCAAGCCTGAAAAACAAAAACGACCAAAAATGGAAAGTGTGCGCTCGAACTTTGCTGATTGAATTTGTCGGCTCATTCAGATCTATGTAAGTGCAGCTCTATGCAGCGGATGACTCCGTTTTTGCTGTCACTAAACACGGCGTTTCCGTTCATCACCTCTCTAAATAGCTATGTGAATCTTTTATGTCAATTCATGCTGTATGCCTTATATCCATCTATGGAGCTGCTTTTTCTGTGCAAGCACCTGGATGTGTGACGCACCAGATGCTCAGTGATTTTGAATTGAGTCTTTAAGAAACTACAAACATATCACCGCTTCAGGATGATGGCTGATGTTAATTAAGCATTCCCCTGCACAAAGCACACAAATGACAGGGTGTGTTAACTGGTTTTGCGCAGTCATTTAAAGAGCTGCCTTTTAACACCTTGTCTATTATTGTGCTATAGTCAATGACTGAAAACAGAAGCTGGAAAGCAGTAGAGCGAAGATGGGATTGCATGCTCTGTATGTTTTCACCAAGCACATGTTCACCCATTTTCATTATACAAACCAATCACATACTCACTTCCTTTCTTTGGTGATACAAGCTTATTTCTGGTGTACATATGTGAGATTCTGTTTTCATATGCTTATGGTTCATTCAGCTAATTCTACTCTGGTCCTGGCACAAACGCCTATACTCTAGACTCACTGTTGTTGAAGTTGCATGGTTTTAACGATTAGCCCAAAACGTTGCTCAGCAATGTTAAAGAAATCAAGTCAATTTCCACTTTCTCTCTCTGTAGATTAAGCCGTGCCACTACCTGCCCTGCTTCGTGACCTCAAAGAACGAGTGCCTATGGACGGACATGCTGTCTCACTTTGGCTATCCGGGCTACCAGTCCCGGCACTACGCCTGCATCCAGCAGAAAGAAGGCTACTGCAGCTGGTACCGGGGCATGACCGCACGCGACAAAACCACCATCAATGCCACTGACCCCTGAACCCCAATGCACCCGGGCCCCAAAATCCACTGCCGCCTCCCTGACTCCGTCCCATCCCGATCACTTCTAGATTATTACAGGACTCTTTGAGCTCACTGGCCTGGATTGATAGCCTCTTTAAAAAGGGGGCGAAAAAAGATATCAAGAGAACAAATCCATTACAGTGCCTGTTTTGTAGCACTTCTGATAGAAAACAATACCTTTTTTTTGTTGTGCAGATCGCCCTGTTAAATTTATTATCATTTTCCGAAACCATAAACGAAACGGTCTTTGTACCAACTGCCTCTTAAGGCTTCAATGACATTAAGTCAGTGACAAAGGCAACAATAAAAAAATGCAAAGGCTTTGGTCAACCACTATTGAGACCTTCAAAACTGAAGAACTAATCTCCGAGATCACTTGTTTTAATAAGCGACCTGCAATTAGCCTACTGCTAGTTTAGCATATGGTCCTGGTGTGCATTGAGGCAGTTTATCTTGTGAAAAGACAAGGACTCTTTAAACTAAATGTAAAGAAGTATGTGATGAATTTCAGTAAAGGACTAAAGTACAAACGATGCAATATAAATTTGAGATGTAAAGGTGTTGCATTGTTGCTACCAAACTGAGCTTGCAAGCATCACACTCAGTTCTGCACATCAGCAATACAGCGGAGGCAAGATTATTTTTCTGATATCAATAAAAAAATCCAGTGCCAATGTAGGGGATTATCTCTGAGAGTTAGGCTTCAAAATAAATCTTTAAAAACGGTATTGTTTTACAGTGAAGTATACATCGATTATGTTCAGTATTTTGCTGTAACGTGTCTTTATGGATGGTAGTGTCTCTGCTTACCTGAATGTTTGCCATGTAACTCGTTGTGCAGTTATGTCACAAACAACGCTCTTCTGTTGAGCACTGACGAGTATACATTTCTCTTGTTACAGTGCCAATGCAGGGAAGAGCTCACTTCTTGCAGAGATGGTGATATTTTATTTTTTTGCTGTATATAACATAAGCTACAGAAATGAACTATCAAATCAGCTGAAACCTCTGTAATACATTTATTTATAATATTATTGGATTACACAGTAACCATGTTGTATTTCTGCAAAGAAAACAAAAAAACGTAGGTTATAACTACATTGCGACAACCATTGCAGCCTGTGCAACTGTACAGAATGAAGGACCAGCATCGCCAATGATATGGTACATATGGTACTTTTTATGTTAGCTCGATCATAGTTCCCCTGGTACTCTTCACAGAAGACAGTATAAGCAGAGGTTTCAGACAGCGAGATATTTTGTAAGTACAGTATATATTCAATCTTTTTGTATTTAACTATTGAAATGAACATATATATATATATATATATGAAAGTAACAATATTGTCACAAAATTCATTCTCCATCACCTGTTCCCGCCGGGGTTTTCTTTTTCAGTGCTGTACCTTCAGTCCATTCCATTACCAGACACAGATTTGCCTCAAAGAGGGTAAAAAGCCCCTTCATCACTGATGCTCAAATAATAGTGCATAGCTAACACTTTGTCTTTGACCAAGTTGGTTGTATTCAAAAGAATAGTTTGACATTTTGGGAAAACATTTATTTGGTTTCTTTCTTTGAGTTTGCTGAAAAGATTGATACCACTAGAATGTCTCTAGAGCTATCAGTCTGTTAACTTAGTTTGCAATAGCATAAAGACAGGACATATCTAACTATACTCAATGGTAATATCTGCCTAGCTGCTAAGGCTCACTAATTGTCACGCTGTAACTCCTTAGTTTAATCTGTACCCTTACTATAGTGTAAAGACAACTTGGTGGAGGTCTGACCTCCTAGAGTCGTTTGGTTTTAAAGTATTTCAAAGGATTGAACAAAACAAAATAACGTGTTAATAAATGTGCTCTTGGAGTTGCGGGTAGGCCAACTTTTTCAACCTTTAGACAGAGCCAAGCTAACAATCCATCCTTTAGTCTTTGTGCTGGGATAAGCTAAACATATCATTGCTGTAGCTTCATGTTCAACAGATGGACATGACAAGGGTACCAACAATTCCAATCCTTATCAAGAAATATATCAATCTAAATTCCCGAAATGTCAAACAATCCATCTCCAACAAAGACAACATAGTTATGCACCAATATGTTTAAATAATGACTTACCTTCGAGGGGGGCAAATCTTAATGTAAGGCAAACAGAGACATTACATCTCCTTATCTTTAGAAGTCATGAAGAGGCTCTTTGTCGTCCAGTTTAGGCATTTCTGTGTCACTATTTCTGTGGTTCATGTTCGTGTAAATATACTGTCTGCTTAACACAGAAACACTTGGTCAAGTCTGATCCTTAAAAATAAGAGAAATCCAATCAAGGAAGCTGTGTACAGTCTGTGTGTAAACAGGGATTCCTGAAGTTTGTGTGTGTGGGAGGGGGGGGGGGTTGTTTCCTTGTAGGGGTTATAGAAATGTTTGACTTAATTTCTGTGTTTTATATTTTTATAATAAAGATTTAATGAAAAACTGTCCACGAGATGTCCATGGAGATGTTTCTGTGTGTGTGTGTGTGCGTGCGTGTGTACGTGTTTGTGCGTGTGCATGTGTGTGTGCTTGCTTGCGTGTGTTTCTCTGGATTGTTTAAATGAAGAATAATATCTTGGAGGCACTCACCATCTGCGCGTGGTTGGGAAAGAAGGTTTGTTCATTCAGGGGGAATTTCTCAGCACCAAGGGAGTGGTAGAGCTTAATCATCTGGGAAAACTGCAAGTAGAAATAAACAAGACGGTCTGACGTTACAGTCATACAATCAGTGGAGGACAAGAGAGGCTGGATGGAAGCTTTTTACAAGTTCCACCTGTGTTGATAGCACAACATGCATAACCAGAGGACATTTCAAATGATTTGTCACCTAGGACTCAACAACATTGGATTGGGATGGCATGTAAGTGGCTTGCCCTACCAGATGCTCATAAAAAAACAGCCAGATATTGGAAATTCATAGGAAATAGTCTTGAAAAGAAACAACTTTTGATATAAGCTTCCCCAATATTGTTACTGGTTGATAACATATTGTGGGCTTCCAAACAGTAAAGTATCATTCAATAATGATGAACAGTGATGGACCATCTCTAAAATTTACTTTTGGGTCTGCCATTTGATTTTCACTATGCACCATAAAGAATGTTGGCTTTCAGAAATCTTACGGTATGCTGTTTAAAATAGGTAACAATGTAAATATGTGGTGGGGGCCTTTTTTCCCCAAATTATGGAAGTATGCCTGTTGCCCTTTCCCACTGCTGTTTTCTGTGAGTAATAATGTGTGGTGGTGGTGGAGGCCCCTCTGCCGACTCCAGAGACAGGTGTTACGGTTCCCTTTAATGGCCCAAATAAATCAGGCTGAGGCGGCCGCCCAGGGAGGCACTCATGCCTCCTTGGTGTGGGTTAAGGTAAGAGCAAGGAGAGCAGTTAACAGATCACTTACCACCCAAGGTTTGCTGCAGAAGTTGTAGATGGAGAAGAGAGAGTTCACGCTCGGGACGCCACCGAAATGAAGGCCGATCACAAGGTTCCTGAAGTCCTCACCGGGGATCATGCTGTAGGCGTGCTGGCGAATCAGGACAAAGTCTGGCTTGAAGGACCTGCAGCAGGACGGACATGGGAGTTAACACCATCAAATTGTGGAGTGGGGTGGAACCAGTGACCCCCACTCAAATGGTATACTTGCAATCCCAGAGGACAGCAGGAAGGAATTTACATGCAACACAATGTTCTTAACATCATTTTTAAGTATGTCTTAAAAGAATGGCCTCTCTGTTTAACACCTGTAACCTGACTGTTCTCAGGTCAGTCTCTCCACCACATTGGGTCCGACAGCTCTGTCAGCACGTTAACACACTGTATCTGGCCCTTATGTTTACGGTCAAGTGCTCCATTATTCAGCCGAGCGTGTCCTGCTGAAGGGGTGAAGCAACGCTCCCGGGTGCACCTAATCTTTTTGGACCATCTATCCAATTAACACAGCCTAATCCTTCCTTTACAAACTGTTCTGGGAGCACGGCCAAGCCACCCATCAGGCACCTGGAGGCCTCATTTACAGAGGCCCACAAGTCCTATTCAAACAGGAAATTCACTTTGAGTCCTGTGATGTCTGACCTATTAATGTTTTTCGGTTTTGATTGAGGTATTGTTATTCTTCTCTTTTTAAAGGTCACATATTATGCCAATTTCGAGGTTCAAAATGAGTCATTTGGGGTTCTAATAGAAACTGTTCTCATGGTGTAATGTCCAAAAAAACCTTTATATTTCTCACAGTGCTTTGCTAAATCTCTTTAATCCCCGCCTTCCAAAAAGAGTCTGCTCTTAATAGCTCTGGATCTAACTACTACCGGTGTGATTCTAACTGCCTGTTGGATTCAGGGGGATCTGGTGGTTTCCTTACCACAGGGTGAGGTAGTGCTAGGTTGGTTTAGTAATGAAGCGGTTGAAAGTTACAATGTATTTACGGGTGAACAGATACAGTATGTGACAGCAAGCTTCACAAAGTCCTACCTAGATTATCGCTGCTAACTCACGGACAGGTGCACAATAAAAATATGTGATCATGTTTGCACAGGTATACAAACACACGGAAGTTGAAGGGCTGCAGGTTTGCATGGTGAAATTACAGCCAGGCCCTCAGACAGGCTTTGGGTCCTCAAGTGTTGCTTACGTTACGCAGCATGGACAGGACTGGCAGGAGTGATCTGGTCTCGGCGACAGAGGGACTACAGCTGTTCCTCCCCGCTTGCTGCACTCAGCCGCAGTGGCAGCACACCAAAGGCTCTGCTATTTATACTGGATGGAGCTGTTTATTGAGGCTCCAGAACCAAACCAGACTCAACGGGCTGATTTGTGCAACGTGCTGTTTCTAGCAAACACCCGAAAGTTAAAGGGGACCGACGTTTTGCCTGAGGGAGTTTAACCCTGCACGAGCAAAGACATTGACCTACCATTCACCTGTCCTCGTGGCTTAAAACAAAATGCAGAAGGGAGCAATCCACCTTCCAATTGGAGAACCATGCAATTAGGATTAGCTGCTTTCAATGCAGGTAAGGAAGCAAGAAAATGACTATTATTTTCCTTCTTGATTCATTTGCCAATTATTTTATCAGTTAGTGAGTTGGTCCATAAAATTGTAGAAAGTAGCAAATAATTGCAAGGTGTTATCTTATAATTGGAAGAAACCAGCAAGTATTCAAATTTGAGATGCTGGAACCAGTGAATTTTTAGCTTTTATTTTAAACATAATTTTATGATTTTATGACTAACACATTGTTGCCTGGGCTTTCTGTTAGACTAGAGTTTTGAAAAGCTAACAATGTTATCCCTTCCTCACATCTCTCAACTGCCCACTATGAGATAAATCCAAAATGCAGCCCAAAAAACATTTGCAGATAGATTTACTTTCTAAACAATTTAGTAGACAACTCACACCAATATTAAATGTTTCCTCACAGGACACTAACAGTGACATTTTCCATGTGACTGACATATTCCAAATGCAGATTCACATTTGTAGAGCCCTTCTTTTTTACATATGTACACCTCTACAAGCTGTACTGTTGGACAGTACAGGAAATCTGTTTTCGCTACGCATTGCTAAGCGCATGCATGCACAAAACCTGATAGACTACACCTTTGTGCTACCTCATTAGCACAGAAAGGCCAGATGCAGAAGACATTCAGCTCCATGGTGGGATGGCTTTCAGCAGGGTTGCGGTTAATGGAGCCAGTGCCCTATAGCAGCAGAGCATTACTGAGGTTTGTCACCCATTAACTTTGTTTTTCTGTCTCTTCACTCGGACTCGTTCGGCCGAAGCAGGGCTCCCCGCGGGTCGTGGATTACACCAAAGCGGCCAATCTATGCTTTATGATCCGCATAGCTCGGGAACCACAGTCATCACTTCATGGGCGATATGCTAATGTGCCCTTTGAATGGGTTATCAGCGGTGCAATAAAGGCTGATATTAGGCAGTTATCTGGGGGGATAGCAGGGTTATAGTTTAGAACACCGGGAGGAGAATGGATCCACGTGGAATCATGAGCCCACTCAACATTGAATAGTGTATTAAGCAAGGTAGGTACAGACCACATTCGTCCTAAGAAGTCATTCATAAAGTCAAGTGAAATACACCCGCGTATAAGACAAAATCCTATAAATTAGTACATTTTACCTGAGGTGTTGTAATACTAGTAAATCTGTGAAATCTGACATGAATAGTGAAACTTTCCGAATAAAATGTTGAAATATTTAACACTAAATACTGATTTTTTTTTACTACAACTAACAATTCTTAAGTAATATTGAATGATGTATGCGTGAGTCATGGGCTGTTTATAGGGAACTGTAGCAAGCCTGAAAACATAATTATACCCGCTACGATCCAAATTGTTATATTAACAAAGGATTTCACATACATGTTTAAGAGACATGTACAGTCATATGAAAAAGTTTGGGAACCCCTCTCAGCCGGCATTATAATTGACTCTGCTTTCACAAAAAAAAGGTAAAAGTGGTATGTCTTTAATTTACCAGGAACAGCTAAGTACTGGGATGTTTTCCAAACAAAGATTTTTTGAAAAGCAGTATTTGGTTGTGTGAAATAAAATAAAATGTGAAAAACTGGCTGTGCAAAAATATGGGTACCCTTGTGGTTTTGTTGATTTTAATGCCTGTAACAGCATGTAAAACTGATGACTTTAAACACAAAGTTGGTTGGATTATGTTGTTAAGCCTTGAACCTCATAGAAATGTCTGTTTAATCATGAGAAAATGTATTTTAGGTGCCTAAATGCAAGTTGCACTTCTCTTTGACTCTCTGCTGAAGTGAGACAGAATGGGACCATCAAAACTGCTCCCAAAAGATCTTAAAAACAAAGATTATTCATTATCATGGTTTAGGGGAAGGCTACAAGAAGCTTTCCCAAAGGTTTCAATTGTCAATTTCTACTGTAAGGAACGTTGTCAGGGAATGGAAGGACACAGGCACAGTTGCAGTTAAACCCAGGTCTAGCAGACCAAGAAAAGTACAAGAGCGGCATATGCGGTGGATTGTGAGAATGGTTGCACACAACCCAAAGATCACCTCCAAAGACCTGCAAGAACATCTGGCTGCAGATTGTGTATCTGTACATGGTTCAACAAATCAGTGCAATGTTGCCGGCTGAGAGGGGTTCCCAAACTTTTTCATATGACTGTATGTGAAAGTGAATGCTTATAGTGATGAGCCCACAGAGAAATATGACCATACTCATGCAGTCCTCCTCAGTTCAACAGCACATTTTAGCATCTTTCAGCTCATTATTTTGGTTAAAATCTTTTGGTTGAGTCTCACAGCTCTCAAAGCGTCATTTCTCATGTAAACATCAAAAGGAGGGCAAACTAGCTGCCAAACGGTGTAGCCTTGTGAGCGCCTGCATATAGTGCAAATACTTTTGAGGATCATGCAAATCACGTAGCTATTAGCGCGTGCAATCCATTCTCAGTGGATCTGGCCCTTTCTGGCAGTCTTTTTATGAATCCACAATATACAGTAGCACAGTGCCAACAGGATGATTTCATCAGCCTTCTTAGAGCAAAAAAAAACGATTCAAACCCAGGACAATACGCTGCCATTTAGTTCTCTGGACTATTTATCATACATAATCTCTGACCTTCTAATAGGCTCCACAGGGGTTTGTGACTTGCGGGTAACATTTGTCTTGGTAACGGCCCTGTGCCTGGCTCAAAGGCTGGTAAGGGCCTTATCTTCCTCCCATCAGTCTGTCTCTCGATGATAAGGATAATCGGGTTAGAACTCAGCGCGAATGCCACAAATGTCCAACAGCACATACCGAGGATCAGCGCAGCCCTTGCACACAATGGTGCATTGTGTTGAACTGGCACTCCGTCATCAGAGTGATATGCACCTTCCAGAAGAAAATCTGTGCGTTCCTGTTTTCGAGGACAGACACTGTAGCAAAAAAAAAATCGACATAGTGCCACGTCGTTGTTATGTAAACTGAAATCTAATGCACAATTGTTGTTGTGATGGTGTTTCCATTTTGTGAAATACGCCTATTTGCTTTGTTCATGCTGCATAGAATCATGCCATGTTCACATGAAATCATTGAGACAAAAATTATAGGGAACTGAATGGAAAAAGTTGTTAATTTCAGGATCCGTCATGTAATTACAAGTTAGAAATATGGGGAATTTTGTTGTTGTTTTGCTTTTCTTTTAAACGAAACCACTTCCAATACATAACACTGTCAAAGTAACGAGCTAATGCTATTTGAATGAAATGATTACAAGGCTCTTAAGTCGCATCAATCTTGTAATAATGTATGCACACCGTGAGGTCATAATAACGAGAGGTGTCCCTGTTCTTTTGTTCTACTACCACTAGTGCTAAACGCAGCATAACATTGCAGATAGATTAGCTGCTTTGTCAAGACGATAGACCACGCAAGCCACCAGAAATCAAATGAACAGATTTCCCAAAATGTCAAACTATTTTAAAGTGGTATTAAGTTCAGGTTATTTAAGGGATAACAGTTTGAGAAGTACTTCAATGGTCTGAACTTCTAGAGTATGACATCAGCAAACTGCCCCAGAGACTGGACTTTAGTGGGTCTAGATTTATATCAATGCATTTCTTGCTCAGCCTCAACCTAATTTTTTCATTCAAGACCCACAAAGCTGCTCTATTATTACATCAAAATCTTGACTTGCTCAACCTCATATAGGATATAATAACTGTTGCACATCAAAAGCAATTACATTTATCATTAAACGAATGAGAAGGATTGCCTTGTCATTGCTTTTGGCAGCACTGTAGCAGACCACTCCCACTTTAATGTCACAAAATGTTAAGTCCCGTCAAACATTGAACAAAGATATTAGCTTTGGGGTTTTACTCTAATACTTACTTTGGCGATGTGCTAATGAAAACTTTTTATGCTTTTGTCAAATGATGATTTTTCCGAAAGCCCCTATGTCCACAAAAAAAAAATCGACATTGTTGTTCATTTTAATTGGTTGATTTAGATTCACTCGGCTGTCTGTAGGGAACACATTGAAATGTTTGAGCAGAGTTTGAGCAAAGGTGATAGTCTTGAGAGAGCACTTTGACTAGAACAGCAAATTAAAGGTACACTAAGTAACTTTGGATGTCTCAAAGAAATAAACATTTTCTAAGGTATATTCTCATTAGGGGTGTGAATGTTTACAAAAATGCCTAACCGTGTACACGACAAATTTTTTTTCGTGTACACGGTTAACCGTTACGTCATTGTCCTCGTGCCCCCGCCGTCTTGTAGGTGCGCGCGCGCGCACACACACACACACATACACGTTTGTTCGCTTGTAAACACACAATTGACATGAACTACGCTCGTTTACACACCTCTTATAATAGGTCCATGGTACACACACACACACGCACGTTCGCCGTCATAATCGCGCTTCATTCATTTCCTGATTAATATAGCCTATCACTTTCTACATGTCCACGTTAAATGCATGTTGAACAGGTGTTATAAAGTTCGGGCTACTTACAAGCGTAGTTCACGTCAACCGGGTAACTTTAATCTTTAGGTTATCTTTCATCACTCTTCAATGGCTGTGAGTCGAGTCCCAGCACGGCGACTCCCCGTGTGTGTGTGCGCGCCGATACACACACTCACTCACACACACTCGCCGAGGGACAGACATATTCTCGGCAGACTAGCTTTTATCCTCCCCAATTAGTTTATTAGTGATGTAAAATCAATAAACGCGTGTCTCCAGAACATATTTAAAAACTTTGAAATTTGAAGAAAAAAAAAAAAAAAAAAAAAACGGTTTTCGTTTATTGATTTTTCCTAAACGGTTATGATTTACTAAACGGTTACACGTGTACACGTGTACACGTGCACACCCCTAATTCTCATTGCTGAATAAACAAACTTTCCTCACTGGAAAATTGGATCCCTGGAACACTGTATGAAGTTAGAAAGGTACCCGAAAATAAAAATGTACCGCTGTTGTTGTTTACATCAGCAGGGTCCACAGTTTTGTTTACAAACATGTTCTAGTCTTACGGTTGGTCAAAATAAGTTTGTTTTGATTCACGATTATATAATTATCCAATACTAAGAATGACATGTAGAGTAAGGATGTTTTGTAAACTAACTGCAGGCTAGGCAAATGTAAACAAATCCCCCTCCTCTGAAACTGCTTAGTGCACCTTTAAGTTAGAAATGTATAACATATGTAAACAGACACGGCAAAATAAACTCTAGTTACAGTAATAAAGAAGTTGTGCGTGACGTTTTTAAAATTATTGTCCTTCAGTTTATTAAGGTGATTAAGTTTAACTCAAACATTTGGAAAGTCCTCTGCTAGTATTCTTATCTAGAACTGTGCACACAAAATCTCCAAAGAACCCTGAATGATCTTCCATTCTGTGTATGTGTACAGTGACTCCCTGTAGGCTAACATCATGTTGTGGGTCCCCTGGCCTGCATCTAGGGCTGCCTGCGGGTTGTGGCTGTGGCTTGGGGCCCGATGGCACCAGAGCGACCTGGCAGTGGCTTTAGATCCTGGGCGGTGGCCCTGTCAGGGTTGCCAAAGCTTTGGATGGCCTCCAGCTGTGAACGCACTCCAGGGCTCATCTCCACGCCGCAGTCAACCAGAGAAGGTCACGTAGAAAAACACACGAGGACGCACGCCAACAGCTAAGAACAACAAAGAGATGCAGGTCCATTTGAATTCCAAATCCGGAATGAATAACAGCAGAGGGTGTGACGTCTAACAAAAGCAATGATAGAATCTTTAGTGGCCTCGCAATGATTGCGTTGAGGATTTGGAGGAGAGTCCCACGGGAGGGCAGATGTAATGAGGAAAAGGGGCTGCAAGAGATTGGAACAGCAAATGACCTCTGGCAGAAGGGGAAATGAGCGTTGTTGGGAGTTTGAGTGAATTAGCAGGGCCATTTGTATTCATGGCTATATTACAAAAGCAAGGGGCTGTTGGAGTGGGCCCTCACGGACGCTGTACGCTTTCATTACAGCCACAGCGCTCCTAAAGGAAAGCGCCCCTCAGGCCCTCCTAAAGCCATGTCTGAACTCAGCGCTCGGATTTATTTGCTCGGTAATAAGATGAACCTGTCTGAGGTATTAGGTGTTGAGGCAGACTCCTGGGTGGACAGTTCCTTCACTGATTAAAATGGGCTTTCACCAGGGTAAAGGGAAGGAGGGTTAAGGGTTTGGGGGGGGGGATAAGACTCGGTTTTGTGCATTGTGAGTGTGTGTGTGTGTGTGTGTGTGTGTGTGTGTATTTCTTGTCTCTGTGTGGTCTAAGCGGTAAATCGTCACCTGAGGTAACTGAAGGAGGAGAGTTCTGTTATGTGTTCTGTAGGGATTTGGAAAGGAAAAGAGAGAGGGGGGGGCTGTCTGTCTGAGAACGGTAGCCTTCAGGACAGAAAATTAAATAGAAGGAGAGGGGCGAAAAAGTAATCAGACAAGGATCTGCTAATGTAATCTGGCCGCCTCCCTCCCTTCATCTAATGGGGCCGACAACGGCGAGGAATGTGACAAGGCTGTTCTGCCATGGCTAGGTCAGGAAACCACACACACACACACACACACTGCAAAGAGCGCCCATCTGAACATGAAATGTGGCGTATTAATGAACAAGCTTAAATTGCGACTGCTTTGTTTGCAATGATGCCGCAAAACCAGAGCTATAGCCCTGTCACAAATCTGTGTAGCCCCAGCTCAGCCCCTTCAGGTGTCTTTCTGACTATACAAGTATAGAGGGGGACAATAGTTCCATGGATTAAGTAGCCCAACTGAAGTCATGACACTCGACTATTGTCTTATCCAGTTATTGTTTAAGCCCCTCCTTAGTGAGAGGATAGAAACATCTTGGGGCGGTGCATGGACGGATGCAAAATGAGCAATGTTTCTCACTAAATGTTTGTTTATTTGTGGTGAGAGTACAGCACTGATGGAAAGCATCATGTAGCTTAGCCATGTATCTAATCTGTCACACTGCGACCCCAAACTAATTCCAGTTTGTGCAACAGTAAAACAAGCTCAATTAACTCCTCCAGTCACCAACGCTTAACACACCCAGCATTAATCACCACTAATTAATCAGCGGGGTTTTATCAACCAAAGCTGGAGCGATGTGGGGATAGTGGAGGAGGGAGACATTGCTCTGTGGCTTATCACACCGCTGACATCCGTCCCTCAGCCAGACCAGCGATCCCACTTGGAGCCGAGCGGCCCGCTGGAGGGTTTGGCAGCGGAGAGTGGAGAAGCCAAAGGGCTGACGACAGCAGTGCAGCAGGGAACCAAACGCCATAACTACTGTAACTTGTGGCGCGTCGCCCTGCTGCACTGTAGCCTACGTGCTAGGCGCCACGTTGCAGAATGGAATCCATCACTATCCTGCCAAGAATCATGACCGAGAGTTGTACAAAACCAAAACAAGAAAATCAAGAACCTGATTCCACTCACAATGGAACATGTCTTCCTCGTTTGGCTTATTCTTAAAGTTATCAAGTGAGATCCATTGTGTCCGTTCCATTGCATATGTGCAAGGGTGCAGTAGATACCAATTTCACACAAGTGAGAGAAACCGCAGTGCATAACCAAGCCTGAAACCACAGTGAAAAAGTGTGCTGCAGTGGAAGAGTGGTGTTCGAATGGCACGTCCGTGTACAGAGCACAGAGGTCATAGGTCGGAGCGCTGCCAAAGCAACTGCCAGCAGACACGTGGGAAAGCAGGAACCTGCTTTAAATGTACAATGCAGTGTAAACGTGCCTGTATGCATGTGAGCTGCCCTCGCGTGTGAACAAACACACAAACACAAACACACACAAACACAAACACACACACACACACACACACACACACACACACACACACACACACACACACACACACACACACACACACACACACACACACACACACACACACACACACACACACACACACACACACACACACACACACACACACACACACACACACACACACACACACACACACACACACACAGCAAAATGTAATCAGAGTGCATTTAGTTTGTGCATGGGAAACTAGTGTTTTGTCTGTCTTATGTCTATCTGTGGAAGTGTGACAACATTCTTCTGGCAGAGAATGAAACCCATTGCTATCACTGAAATAATGAGCTTAAGGTATGAATAATGTTGATATCAATTCCCACTCTGGGGTCTTCAGTAGATGTTTCATCCAGAGAACTTTCATTGTCTAACCCGATGAAACATATCAATGTTTAGGTGGTATAAACTTGTGACTTTGAGTACTGGATTAGAAACAACCATTGGACTGTTTGTTCAGAGTCATAAACGACCATCTCAACCACAACAGTTTGGCAGTGAATGTCAGTGTTGTGTGAACAAGGCAGACCATCTGCAGCCAATTGGCCTTCTCTATCATTACAGCAATATCGCCGCAGAATATCCAGGCCACACAATGACCTCTGTGTCTGTTCTGACAACAGGCTGCATTGTGACACCAGCCCGCCGTACTGCCATTACTCACCGCTCAATTTCACACTGCACTTCACTGCACGGTGAGGCCATTTCCGTTACAAATGCTGCTTTCAACGCCGACAGGAGGAAGTCATTTTCAACAGAAAAAACTGAGTGGAGTTGAGGCCAAAACGCAGATTAGCTGATTATTCCTCAGGAAAGGCTGTATGACGCTGGATGGCATGCGTTTAGTTAGCTGATCCAATGGACCAATCAGGATGCAGAAAGTCAGAAGGATGGAGAATCTAAGCAGCGGGCTATTGAGGGTTTGCACATATGGTGAACATGATCACTCTTTAACGGTGTCAGTTGATGCCATAGTTTACTTTGTTCCCATTCCAGAAGATATGATTCATCTGATTCTATTATTGAAAACAGGAATCAGCTGGTTGCAGTAGAAACAAGCTGTAAACACAACATTATCACATGTTCACATTTTTAGTGAACTTGTTAGCAGTTATTATTTGTCATTAAAGTTTCACAACGCTGCTATAGTAATATTGATATTGTACTTGATGACGCAATATTATACATAACATATTTCTGATTTCAAAATTTGTACAATATTTATATTACATATTGCATATACTTTTGTCATTTCCAGTGCTTACATTGTGTGCATATTGTAGTACAATGTTCAGATTTATTTACTTCTCATTCTTAAATAACTATGGTTGGATTTTTATTGTTAGGATTTATACTGTCTGTAAGCTATATTATTAGATTACTGTATATATATAGTGGCATACATTTTTTTTTACACCAACATACTTCGTTCTTTCCAATATATTTTCATTATAAATTGGGGCAACTGTAACAAAAAAAATGTCCGCCCCAGGGATCAATAAAGTATTTCTGATTCTGATTACTCATTCACACTTCGAGGGCCATTTTCTGTCCATATGCAGCTTTTCTGTACACCAAACATAGGTACATTATTGACTTTTTTTTTAAGGAGAGAGTGAGCAAAAAGTTACTAAAGGGTGCTGTAGGGCTGAGGGGTCCTGCAGATTCTATTATTCATAGTGCAGATGATGTCATCTTTGCCGACTCAGATCATCTGATCGTCGGTGATCTCCTTGAGCGCCAACTTGACATAACAGAGCAGTCTATTTAAACGCCCGGCTTCACGTGCTGCTGCTACAGGAGCTACTTACTGGCCAGCAGCCACCTCTGCCACTGCAAGAAGAAAAGTCTATCTAGGATGCACCCAAATAACCCAAATGCTAAGCAGCTAGCAAAAAATATCACAATGTTTTTTTTCTTTTTGCATCAGGTCGGATGCAAACGTTCGTAGCTGAAATGATTTCTACACAGTGATTAGAAGTTCCTGTCCACAGACTAGTTTCCAACTAGTTTTTTCTGATGTGATAACCATAAGATTTGGTCCAATGGGGATTATCAGTATTTTCAGGGCGCAGGAGATCAGACTGCTTAACTGAAAAAACCCACAGTTGTGTAACGCGCATTTTGCAAATATTGCACAGCATTGCGGTGACATTGTGCGAACGGGAGCTGAAACAGTGATCAAAGCCACATGAAAGGAGTGGAACAGGTGACAAGATTCAATATTTGGAATCCATCTTTTTTTAACATCGTCACACACATTTCCCACAAAGGTTGAAATAGGGTAAGACGACTTTTTTCCTTCTTTCTTGTCTTTTTTAAGGTTTTTTTCCCTTGGCATAATCACATTACAGCCTTGATTTCTCTAAGTGCAAGCAGTGTTATATATACACAGTCATGCTCGATGCCACGGAGAGAAAAGAACTGGGCTCTTTGTGCAGGCTCACTGAGGCAGATCACGGATTGCGTGGGCGAATGCGTCAAAAGGACTCTCGAGCTCTTTCTTGGTCCTGGAGCCTCTCACCTGACCACTTTGGTTCCACCTTTGTTGACCTGCATGTCCACCATACATCCAGACATGACATAGGAGGCCAGGTTGATCTCTGAGAAGTCCGCCTGAGGGGGCACATAGAGAAAAGGATGCATTCAGATCAAAAGGTTCATCCTACAACAACCTACCAAATACAGTCATGTTTGTGTACACACTAATTGATCCCGCTGATTAAGATACTTGGATTGACAAAAGATCGTTCAGAAATAAGTATGTTAATTTAAAAAGTGAAAGTAAAAAGGTTTAATTGCATCATGCCTCCTGAAAGTCACGTGATGCAAGCTCAAGCACTTTAACATTGCATCTTTCATATAAAGAAGAAATGAAAATAAAGACAGGACAAGTATCTCAGACCACCAGTTTGACATTTGGCATGTCTGTAATTGCACAGCAGACAGAAAAAGACAAACGTCAGAGCAACAGAGAGAGAGAGAGAGTGCTGGTGAGAGGAGGCAAATTGAGTTATCCCCCAGTCTTTGGCCTCTGAGACAGTGAGAGCCTTGTGAAAGGCCGTAGCCTGGCTACCTAATGACTCAGACAAACTCCCAAAAATACTCCAAAAGGAGGGGTGACAGTCGACTTCTGGGAATGGACTTTCTCGATAGACAAGGACAAGAGAGCGACGATTCTAATTTCCTGCAGATGATTGCCATCGAAGTCGAGAAAGCTATTAATGTAAATTCTCCTGACCAAATTTAGAATCCTTTAAATGAACTTTCCTGCTCTGATGCTGGTGCCGCAAAAGAGTTTATTATTCAGTGTGAGAAATAAGCATTTGTTGCCTGTTCTTTTTTAGTAATATTATTTAAAGCATTGTTACAGCACAGCTGAAACATGACCTATTAGTGTACCTATACAGGGTGTGTCAGTACACCATGACATCATTGTTGGGTGTGGTTAGTTGCACCACAGAACCCTGCAACTTTTTTCTAATTAGTGCAATAACAAATATTGGACTGTTTGTGTGAGATTTTATGTGATCTTCTTCTATCTTATTTTCTTTTCATGTTGCTTTAGTCACTTACTGAAGGCAAATGTATGTCACTTTGTGAGGCACAATTAAGTTTTTTTTTTATTTAAATAACCCATCAGCCTCAGTATTTGTCCTTAGGGCTAACATGCAAGATGGTGAACATGGTAAACATTAAACCTGCTATACAACAGCACGTCAACATTGTTATTGTTAGCATGAACAAAAGGAATGAACCGGCTGTGAACCGTGAACATTCCCCATAAGTGAAGTGTGTAATGTAAGAATTATTACTTATTGTGTGACATTGATGGCTAAATTGTTTTAATTTGTTTTACGAGGAAGACCTACTGAGATCAAACATCTATTTTACAAGAGAGACTTGGGCCGAGTTAGCAACACGTGTATTGTATCTACACAGAGGGGCTTATGATTGATTGCCTCATGAAGGGCAACCTGTAGTCCCACTGCGAGCAGGCTACATGTGCAGTGAACCTGTCTTTACAGCACACTCATAAACCACAGCTACTGAATGCTTTAGAATATGTTCTTGACTGTCGTCGTGACCCGAAGGAGACGGCTAGAAACAGCAACAAGATCAAACTTTAGCCTTTTGCCAGATACCCTGCTTCACTCTGACCATGTGTTCCCTCAGAGGGGAAGTAGAGAAGGGTTTTAAGTCAACTAACTAACCCACCGTTGGGTCACATATAATCCCATGTTCCGTGACAGGGGCCGAGCTCGAGGCTGCATCATCGTAAACGTCAGGCAAAGAAAGCCCTGGAGGGATGCCAAACAGCAGCCAGCTGACCTCAAACATGAAACGCCGCCATTTGTTAAGTCCTCACATTCCTTTTAAGTATGAGGAGTGACACTGATGTAGTGGACTTAATGGGCCCTAAACAAGCAGCCTGCTGACTCTCTGTGGAAAAATAAGAATTCAATTTGAGATGGCGTGGTGGACTACCTAATAATACAGCGCTACAAAAAGGAACACGGCTGCACTTCATCCGTCTTGAGTCAGCAATGTACCAGATCCAATCATTCACTCCCTCTTAACACTGAATAAAAGGAATGCTGTGTTTACCAAACTCAAATTTTACTCAAAGCAAAAGCGTAATCAAATGAAAATATCATCTATGTATGTGCCATCATGTTCAACATACTACATCTGAAGAGGTTGTGATAATATCACATCTACAGCATAATTTAATGTATATCTGGATAGACAGACTACAGATGTTCATGCTAAATATATGATAGTAGTGAAAGCCATCTTCAGAGGTTTAGTTTATATTGCATTTTCAGAATGATTTCTGCTATTACAAATAATTCTCATTAGACACTCGGGACCAAATCTCTTCTCAGGAGGAGGATATAATGCATTTTGGAGTGAAGCCCTGCACACATGTACAGCACATGGCTAATAGCATTTGGCAATGAGCTAATTTAACAAATAGGTGTGTGACTGGAGGGTGGATGGATTAAGTCATGGACTGACTAAATAAATAAGTAAAAGCCTTTGACATTTCCAATAAATTCTCTCCTAATTGCTCACTATCACAGTTTATTTATCCTCTGTCCAATCTGACCAATAGGGCATTGTGACAGATGATTGGTGGATCAGTGAAGAGCTCTGCAGCTGCTTAAATCAATATTTAAATCAATATATTATATGAGCCATGAGTCAATGGCAATGTGAAACGTGTCACTCGTAGTGACAAAACCACACAAAAAGGGTCTACAGCTACACAACTATATCTACAGCCTCGCTCGCTGCTCTCATTAACCTCGTAGCAGCAGACAGCTATTACAAAGGATCGAATGACGACATGTATTGGTAAATCAATGTACATCAATTCAATATATGCTACTTTCCATACTGTAACCAGCAAACTTAGTTAGTGACTAACTGGTGAACAGCTAAATATTTACCTTACATAAAGTGTAAAGCTATAGTGCGTAAATATTTCATGTTTATGAATGTCTGTTACATTCAAGCCATTTCCAAATGAGTTGACAAAGTTGATTAAGCCTATCAGCTCCACAAAACTCTCTCTGTATTCCCAGTATGGTAGCGTTTACAAACTGGCGTCACCCCCTGACGCTCAAGAAGCGACAACGAAATATTTTAGTTGTTGATGCAACTGCTTAAAATACCTGGACGTACAGCAGAAGGTATCAAATCCATGCGCAATCATCGAAGGCTTACCTCATGCAAATGCACAGACAGTGTTGTTGTAATTACTCAGAATTCCTCATGGGGCGACATAAGTAAAGCACTGTAGCTTTAAAGGATAGTGAATATTGGACTTACATTCAACTTGTAAATAGGGAGTTGTTAGCTAACATATCAACTTGTCAACTTTAAAAAGGTACAAGTTTGTCAATGTCGTGTTTAAAGCATGTGGTGCTGCCCCAAAGTTGCCAGAAAAAGGAAAAGAATGCAGGTATAGAGCAAAAGCCAGCTGTGCCACTGTCTTAAAGTAACACAAGAAGTACTTAAAACTACACAATAAACTTCAAGATTGTTTTTTTTAATGAACATTTTGTGATAGCACATTAAAGAGCAGCTGTTTAAACGTGATACAGTTGATGCAGTGAAAGCCTCAAAACAACACAAACCTGCAGTACTTAAACAGACAGGCTGTGCAAACATGCCTCTCGTAGATCAATGCCAACATGGATGGGGATAGAAGCAAGTCCTCCAGCTGACCCTGCACTCAACCAGCCCCCTGCCAATTTCTATTGTAAGTTAAGTCAATTGCTATCTGCACATTCTCACTGTGAATCTGTGATCATCGTTTCAGACTTTAAGCCTGCTTTGCCAAGCTTTAACGGGGCTTTCATTTACATAAAAAAGGAAATATGATCAGCAATATTCTCTGAGAGATACATTTCCCTTTCATCCAGCGCTATGGCCCATGTCAACTCAGTATGGGGGAGTGAGATGGTTTTGAAAAGAATGCACCAACGTAACGAAACTGGGGGGGTCCTGCCAAGAGAAGAGAAAGAAACACCCACCACCTCTTTTATTTATTGTGTTGCACTCTCAGAGGGAGAGCAGGGGGCGAGTAAATGCCGTAATCGTATTTAGGGGACAACGAGGCACCATTCACACTCAGTGTGCCTCAAGGACATGCACTTGGCTCTCGTCCTTTTCTCAGCTCTTCTGTACTGATACCCGCCTCTGAAAGAAACATCTGTGTGCTCAGCAGTGCATTCCTTTGCTAAATAGGACCCTTAAAGGCACAACACACCCTATTGCACACGCAGACACTCACATGCACATGTACACATCCATCCTCCATCATCGCATCTCCAAAACAAATCCCCTCCTAAACACAGGGGCCTACGTTGACTTTTGTTGGGACCAGATGAAACCAGAGAGTGGGCAGCAAATTGGCAAGAGCTACACATTCCACACCATCTCTGATTGGCTGGTTCTGGGCAAGAGGAGTGCTAGCAACCACTCTCATTGGTTAGTAATGGATGAAGTGGCTGGTGCAGGGCACAGGCCCAGAAGCCAGGACAGGAGGCTTTTCACAGCACCATGGTTACCATCACGGTAACACATTCAGACACTTGTCTTGGAGCAGCTCTTGCCCTGGGAAAGGAAAACAGGAAGTGATACATGGGACAACTGCCTCCAGAGCTGATTCTTCTCATCTGTTGACCTGCATTCAGGCTGAATTAAGAATAGCTTTCAGCCAACCTGTTAGGAGCAACGGAATGGTGTGGTTGTCATTTGCTCCAACCATGTCTCAGGCTGACTTTTTCTCTTTGCTGAGCTTGTCCTTCTGTTGTTTATACAGTTTTACAGTTCACAATAATCCAAGCAAACTATAAATGACAAACATTTCTTTCCCTCTACCACAGAAAAACAACTGATTGATCACTGTTGAGTCAAACACAGGAGCTCCACGTACATACGAGATGCCTATTTATATGAAACTCCACACAATCTTCAACTTGGATTAGCAATCTCATACCCACCAAGTTCTGTTGTGGGAGGCACTGATTTAGCTTAGCCACAGCAATTTACAGACGAGCTTCATTTATCCCTACAGTGCTGCGTGCACTCTGTCCTGAGTGCCAAGCCAAGCCATGTGAACCTGTGGACATAGTACAGTAAACACCACTTGACAGAAGCTCATCTGGAATCTTTGCGAGTATTTTTAGATTTGGAATAACCCGTGTCACCGAGGTTCAGGTGGTTAAGGTGCCTTTCGCTCGGTCACGTGTCAAATTGTAAACAGGATATTTTGCCCTTTGGCAAAAACAACTTGGAAGGACATGCCAAGCAGCTCCGCCCAAGTACAATCTGCAGTTGTAAAAGGGTTATGTGTTTAGTGTGTGTTAGATTAATGAAGTGGTATGTCATGAGAAAACTGTTTGTCAACAGTCAGAAGAGAACTATTTCGGCGTCATGGTCATCATTCTGGACTCCAATGATCTGAGTTCAAATCTGTCTGGGACCCGTTTTAAAAGTAACAGCGCTAAGAAGCAAAGGGTGAATAACTTCTGCCTGCTGCCCTATTATTTGTAGACAGTAAACTGCAGTAAACAGATCATAGGTGTTAGTGGACAAGTGTATTTATACTACTTTCAGACATACACAGTTAATGTAGTAGCAAGTCCCTGGCCTCTCGTGAACCTGCACTGACATTGTGCTGCGGATGGTATTTATATACTGTGCTACGACTGGACAATTGTTTTGTTACAAAGCAGCTGTATTACGCACAACGTAGTATTTCCTGTGGCACAGTTTGTTTCCCAGATTAGAGAACAGCCTTGTTTGCTGCTTTTTTAGCCTTTCCTCTGTAGTGTTGCTGCTGCTGCAACAGTCAATCCCATTCAGAATGAATAGCAGTCCATCCGCTGTCCCGGCTTTGGACTACTGTGTGTGGATGGTAGAGGCTTATCCATGTGGTTCCATGGTGTAATGGTTAGCACTCTGGACTCTGAATCCAGCGATCCGAGTTCAAATCTCGGTGGAACCTGACTTTAAGCATCACAACAGGTAAGGTATTCAGGGACCATACATTTGAAGGGGGTTGACAGGAAAGTGTTAAGTATGTTGAAATAGATGCAATGGCTGCCATCCAATACCCATACTTTCTGCTATTTAGTATGGCAGAAAAAAGATTTGGATTTCCCAGTACTTGTGGTCAGATTTAGTATGCTTAAAAATACTCAAGGATGCAACAGATTTCAAAGCAAGAGGCAAGATCAAGGCGCAATGTTATGATGAAATAAATAAATACTGCATGCTAACTCTAGATTATTGTTATGGTCAGATGTAGTATGTAGAATAGAAAAAAAGAAAGAGTATGCAATTTGGAACACAGGGAATATTACTGTTGTTCTACATAACTATCGGCCCGGTCATTCGTAATAACCCAGAATAAGACGATAAACATAGAGGAAGGCTTTTTGTAGAGGTTCCATGGTGTAATGGTCAGCACACTGGACTTTGAATCCAGTGATCCGAGTTCAAGTCTCGGTGGAACCTAATTTAAGTAATAAAGTACTAGTCCCAAGAGTATTCTTGCATTAAAGTAGCCTGGAAATCCAGACCCACATCTAAAACGATATAGGGTCTGGCCACGATCAACAGACCTTCCAAACAAAAGGGGAGGCACCTAAGTGTGCATTTCAAATACCGCTGCTCGCAATTGGATAGCACTACGAACAAGAGCAATGAACAAGGTGACGTTTTAAGCCCCAATTGTTCAGCGAACAGCGGGGTTAACTTTTGCCGTGGTAGGCAAAGCAGAACATTCATCTTTCTTGCTGATGGAAGATTTTAGTGGCGTCTTCCAAGTCATGTTATGTGTCGAGGCCGAAGCCGTTTCAAACTCAAACAACGTATATCTGCATCCATCTTTGCCCAGCACTGTCATCCGGTTACGTCCGCCCCAGAGCACCATACATAGGGCTCTGGCCCGCCTATATCAGATAGAACGATTTCATTGGTCAGAATTTTCCGACATAAAGTTAACTTAATATTTAATTGGAAAGGTTGCAAGCTATGAAGTAAAAATAAAATGTTGATGTTACAAACGTGCCACCTTACTGGATGTTTAGGTTAGTCTTCCCTGGAGGTATGGGTTCAAATCACACCTCTGATAATAAGCTGGTTTTCGCTGAAACACTTTCCTATAATGTAATATTTGCAAAGAAACGTCAACACATGTTTTGAATGTTACTGTACAAGGATATGAGAAAACACAGCGATAGCAGTTCGGCTAAAGCATTTGTTTAAAGATATTTTTTAGGCATTTTTATGCTTTATTGACAGTGCAGAGAGACAGAGGTGAAATGGGGCAGAGAAGGGAGAGACATGCAGAGAACGACCGCGGGTGGGAATCGAACCCGGGTCTGCTGCTGGGCCCGGCCCGGGAGGGGAGGGGGACGCCTTACCAACTGAGCTAAAGGCACCCCCGGCTAAAGCATTTGTAACACTGCGTGCAGACACATAGAGATATACAAAAGGGAGAGCCTGGCCTCACATGAACCTGCACTGATGTTGTGCCGGGCATGGCATTCATACACTATGCAACGTCTCAACAATTGTTTTGTGACTAAGTCACCGTAGTATGCACAATGTAGTTCATGTCCTGTTGCACAGTTTGTTCACAAGGTACAGAATAGCCTTGTTTGCTTTGAGTCTTTCTCAACTTTCCCCTGTAGTGTTGCTGCTACCACAGTCAGTCCCATTTGGCATAAATAGCAGTCCATCACTGTCCCAGCGTTTGAGTCCATGCTACAATGTGTTTGTATACACTAGTAGGCATACTTGTTGCTGGATTGTTTGTAGGAAGACTTTACATCCTTGGAATAAGTTGCCATTTTCCAGTTTATTAAGTTAGCCAGTAAAGGTTGCCGATCTTTGTTGTCGTAGGAGTTGTTGTCCATTACTCCGCATTATCGCTTATAGACTATCTGTTAAGTAAATAACTATTGGACAACAATTTTGAGCAGCTGTATACAGGTTCCATGGTGTAATGGTTAGCACTCTGGACTCTGAATCCAGCGATCCGAGTTCAAATCTCGGTGGAACCTGATTGTAAGCATCACAACAGGTAACAGGATACAATTCGTACATCAGTGGAAAATTAGAGGACATCCAACTCATCTTGCTTGTAGAATTTTGTGTTTTGAAAAACTGGTTTCGCTTAGAGTTAAATTGGCTTCTAGAAATAGTAATATAGTATGTTCACTAAAATTGTATACATAAATCAAGCAATTGCAGAAAGCATGAACATAATCCATCTAAGGATCAGTAATGAGAACAATTCGTACTCTATTGTGATGGTCATCATGAAGATAATTTCAATACAATGCATTTCATTATTATTGGGATTTCTAGCTTTAGAAAAAGGTATTACAAGTAGCCAATGAGGTCAAAGAACCAAAAGAGATGTCCCAAAACTGTTTACGCAGGTGAAAGCTACGATTAATCTAACTGAACATTTCTCCCGACTTCCTTAAAAGTGGTCTCCTTTTTCCAATTGGGTCCCACGTGGAATACCAAACTGGAAAAGCTGTTGATAAAATGGTTCCAGCCCAGCTGGAGCCTCTTATTGTGAGGTTTCCTTTCATCTGAAAATAAGATGCTTTTCTGTGACAAAAAGTGCTTCTTCTATTGCTTCACCTCTTTAGTTTCAATGACAAAAACCTTGACAAAAACCAAGACCTGGATGAAATACAACTTTTCTATAGAAATGTTGCATAGACCCATCTGTTACTGTTATGGCTTGCTTACTTGTGAATGAGAAATGTGCAACAAAAAAAACTGTCTGCAAGGAGGTTAGTTGACAAATGAGGGTTATATAAGGTAAAGCTATTCAGTTTTGAGTACACATGCTAAGAAAGAACTGATTATGGCGATTTCATTACATGGCAGATACTTTCATGTTGACTACCTCTACATTTTAAGTAACTCGCGATAAGCTCAGTTGAATCACATACTGATTCAATTGAGAGGTCTGAAGTACAGTGGACCATTCATGTGCGCCACAGAGGAGTATTTGCCCCTAATCACTACCACCTTGTACAACAGTGAAATAATCCATTGAGGCACTCAAATGCTGAAATCTAAGACAGATGCTAAACAGAAGGCATGAGGGCAGCTGGATCAGGCAAATGTCTGCTGCATGTACCAAACTGTATTGAGCAGGTTCTACCCAGATGCCCTATGTGCAAATACCAGCCAAATAAGGGTACGGATAACATACAGCCAACTGCCTATGAGCTGCCATGCCTTAAGCAGAGAGGTGTGGACAGCACTGAGGTCATTTGCCTGCTGAGCAGATGTTGCCCTGTGAAACCTAAGCCACACACGGTCCGGCAAATCCTGAAGAATTGCCCCTTGTTCTTTGGAAAACAATAGACCCTCTCAAATTGAAATGCCTAATTTGTCCAATTGTGCAGATTGCTGTGCTTGTGTGGCAGCCTTTTGTTAATGTCATGGTGTCTGTGGCCGACATTGATTAAAGCTGGTGAAGAACACTCATTTTGACACTTTTTCTCATCACTTTCAAAGCTTTGAAACAGCACAAGCAGGGTGGGGATGACAGTGCACAAGAACACAAACATTTCCCCACTGTGGGACTAATAAAGGATGTTGTTATCTTATCTTAAGAACTCATCTTGATACTGCTACCATAAGGATCCGAGGCATTGTAGGCGATACCTAATCCCATGAGATCCAAAGGTCTCCTGAATGCAGCAATATTCAGAAAAAAGCACCAAATCCTTGGTTTCAAGTGGTAAGTGTGATTTGTTATGTGTCAAGATAACAAATCGGTTGAGTCAGTGTGAAGATAATCTTCATCCACCTAGAGATATATCTCCCTGAGGAAATATAAATGAAGAAAATAAGTCACACAAAAGCTATATCCCAGTTTCTGACCAACACGTGGGAATTTGGGTCTGACTTTAAATTGAGACTATATTTCTTTTCAAAGGACAAACAATTACTCTTACAAATAAAAAGTTTAACTATCAAAACAATGAAATGCCCACTTCAATGAACTCAAAGGTTTTGATGTCACACCTTCTGGTGTCTAATGTAACTGTTAGCTATTGATTACAATCTTGAACATTTAAAACAGACATTACTGACTTTACAAGTCACTTTCTTTGTAACGCTTTCCCGTTGCAGTAGCTTTTCAGCATTATGGCAGCGCAATTTAAGAAGTCTCACACTAAAGGTCCTAATCTTTATTTTTCTGATCAAATCAGTTTGGGTTAAGTTTATAGTAGGGCTTTCAAAATTAACGCAGGGTGATTCATTTCTGGAATAAATGCGTTCATTGTCTTAACGCAGTTGTGGCTGACTTAAGATCATTAGCTGTGCGCGGCCAAACATAACAGCAAGTTAGCCACTGCCATGTTTTGAACTGCTAACGGCCACGCCTGTGTCGCGGGCTGCAGTTGCTGTCGGTAGCAACAGGAGGAGAAACATTGTCCACTCTGTTCAGAGCCCGTAAGGACACAAACGTCTGCCGTTTTCAGAGGTGTGTGTGATTAGACATCAACATTACGTCGGCTTTCTGGCACAAATGAACATATAATTCAATTAATATATCTGCTTTACTGTATACGTAGTGTGTATCAAGGTTTGGTTTTAACTTTTACTAGGATTATGACTGGAGGTGGTGTACATTCAAAGAGAAAACTATCTGACATTTCTATTGTTGATTTTTGTGGTCATTTTCCAGATCCCATGATATGAGTGAGTCACAGGTTCATGATATATGAGCACTGACCTGATTTAACTTCACATTAACTCTTCTTTCAAACCACAAGGGATTAATGGACGGAGTGAGAGAGCGCAAGACGTTAACGTACAACTCCCAGCTCTATTCATGTAAAGCGTAATAGAGACCTTTTGGTATTTGGCTCTGAAGTTACGTGTCAGTGAAGGCCTCTTTACATTTCTGGCTATGTTTTTAAGTTGGAATCAAAACAGCCATGCTGTTACACTAATCTGACTGTAAGGAAAGCTTGGCATATTGTTGGACCGCTCAGAGCACCAAGAACTACTGCTGAACATATTTCATCATTTTGCAATCATTTTGCAAAAAAAGCAATGGCTTCAAGCCTGCTTTTATTAGTCATTTAGGAGCTTCAGAACCACTACCGGCGCTCCCATGAGCATCTGTTTAGTGGATAAAAAGAGTTACCCAGTGGACACAGGATGTCAGGCGCCTGCCAAATGTAACTTCAAAGTGGGTCATGTAAATGAGAGGTAATGATCCGAAACAATAGGCCCGCAAATTTGTTGTGGGGCACGGGATGGCCGAGGTACAGGTGGCAGGGAAGCCTTAATGATAGATGTTACGTTGAGGAATCAAAGCTGTTCTCTCTTTCTCTTTAATACAGATTGGCATCATGCCTCCCCACTGCAGCATCACATGCTGTGGTGAGTGTGTGCTGGAGTCTAGTGGAGATGGTACCTTATATGGCAGAAAGCAAGCCAGTGAAGAGTTGTGTGAGTTAAGGGCTTGTGAGCACTAGTTCGAAAGGCTTCAACAGCACACCCATGATAGATGGCAGCTAGCATATTTTTGGGAAGGACCATCGAACGGGGATACAAATGATCACAATATATAATTTTATGTATATACAAAAACATGTGGAAAAACAGTTTCCAAGCCTCGTTTCCACTGAAAAGTCAAGTTTGTTTTGGTACAGTATGGTATGGTTTGGTACGGTAACCCTAGATCTGGCTTGCGTTTCCACTCCCGAATGTACCCTTACGTGGTAGGCAGGGTATATGTCGGATGCAATAGCTGTGGCAGTCTGTAACTATTGTGACTGGCGGGACACAGTCTCCGTCAAAAATGGTACCCCAACGAAAGGGTGACAAAAATATACTGTATACGGCACAGTTCACTTATTTTGGTACCCTACGCAACTTTTGACAGTGGAAACTCATATAATTGCATGCTGTACCGTTCCAAAACAAACTGTACCGCTCAGTGGAAACAAGGTTTTATAGAAATTTGTGCAGGCCATTGAAAACAAGTCTATTCAATGTCAAACTCTCTACTGGGTAGAGATGTGAAAAGCCAACAAGGAAGTGGGATTGCAGAGAGTGGGGGAAAGTGCAGTGCTGCTTTTATTGTCATCCCCTTAAAGGGTTCATCTCAGCATGTCGCTGACTTTTCACACAGAGATTGGGTTTCCATCGTCCTAAGGCTCTCAGCAAGGTGCACACACAGCCTATGAAGAGTCTGGCTGCTGAAGGCAATTAGCAACTGACTTGTTATCGTCAACAATGAGGACTTCTTGGGGTGAGAGTGGAGGGTCCAACAACATCGAAGTAGGCCAGTTGGAGCTATAGCTGGGTTTTTGGACTGTTCTTATGGTCCCCCATAATATCAACTTAAGGGGGCCTCATTAACTCCGCCACATTTTTATTGGGATTCAATACGTGTGACACCGCAAGATAAAAAAAAGAGAAATCTATGCGAGTTCACATTTCATGAGAAAATCTTGACTAATATTCCAACCTCACCTCGTCCCAGAAAGATGTGACCACAACAGTAAGAGAGTCGAGCAAAACGGCTATAAAACCACCGGTCCGGTCTTTTGCGGTTCCGTTTTCCTTCTCTCATAAAAGCCCACCACTCCATTTCAAAGACAGCTCCGGTCTCAACAATGGCTTGCAGATGTATAGCTGAACAGTTATTTGAGGTAAATTAGATGTTATCTAAACACAGTAAATACTGCATGTCTAGACTTACATGCATATTTATGTGCATACTGTGAATAATATTGGCACGACCATGTTGATTTAAAATCAGGCTACTGCCATGGAATGGTTCAACAATTGGGTTGTTTCTATGCTACTTTAGCAGAGCGTAAATGAGAGGGTTGATGCATGTCTGTTAAGTATGGAGCCAGAGCTTGGAAGTAATTAGCTTAACCTAGTTTAGCATAAAAACTGGGAGCAGGGGGGTGGGGGGATTGATTTTACACTTTTTTTGTACAGATTTAACAATTGTGACTTGAAGGTTATTAATTGTTTTCTTTAGGAGGTGCTACTAGGCAGATTTAAACTTTGGGTTCGGCCAGTTAGCTTATTCCCCCTGCATTGAGTCTACAGTATATGCTGAGCTAAACTAATCTCCTCTAAGGTATTAGCTCCATACTGAACACACAGACTGGTAATCTAATGCTTGGCAAGAAGGTCAACAAGCATATTTTCCGGAATTTCAAACTAGGTTGGCCATAATTCAAATTCCCAACAGTAGTCCTAGTTTTATAATGTGTATAATAACTAGACTGCACTCTGCAGCGTTGTGATGTAGAACAATAATGCACCATTATGTTTTTAATCAAAATATTAATAATAATTGCTACATACCTGCTCCACTCTGATCTCATACTCTCCGTTCAGCTTCTTCCCTCGAAAATACTTTGCCCTGTGAAGCAACAAAAGACAAACTGTCAAGGTATTTACAAAAGGTATGCTTCTTATATACAGTTAGAGCTCAATGAACAATCTGCAGATATGAGCTTTCAATCATAAAGACAAATCAAATTGTACAAAAACTAGGAAGGTCAAAATTAGAGAGTTAACGCAGGATGATTCATTTATGGAATTCATTTTTGTAACGCACGCGCAGAATGACCGGCACCGTAGCCTATATCCCACCTGCTCTGCAATATAGTCGTTTTAACATTGTGGCTGACCCAGGATCTGCACTGTGCATGATAGTGGTGCGCCACGCATAGACTGTAAAAAATAGGCGCAGAGTTGTCGCTCTAACATTATGGCTGAGGCTGACTCAGGATCAGCACTGGATATGAAAGCAATGTGTGCCCAACGTGCCCTTATGTTTGCACTGCCAAACATAAGGGCACGCTATGTTCGGACTGCAATCAAGTTGTATTCAGAATACAACATCCTACTAGAAATTATTGAAATGAATGTCATTCACATTTGGGATGAAAACACACATTTATCCATTGAACACCAAATAAATGCCATTCTTTTTGCCCAGACGCATAGCAAAGAGACAGCCAATTTGAATTATGGTGTGGTAGGCCTATGTTTTAGTTTGCCATGATTATAAAAACTAATTTTAAATGTATATATCCACCTTATGGCATTTATCTTTCTGTTCCTACAACAATATACAGAGCATATTTCGAATGGTAGAATCAATCGTGATTAATCGTGATTAATCCACAGCTACCATAATTAATCTGATTAAAAATTGTAATGGTTTGACAGCCCTAACAAAAACAATAGTGCAAGGAGAGATTTGTCCGTCTGTACGTCATCCGTGCACTTCTCCAACAGCGTATGTGCTCCAAACACTCCTACCAGTCAAAACAACCTTAAAATACCCTTTGTTTATTTGATTGAAGGAGAGCCGAATTTTCAACAGACCTTCCAAAATACCTTGTGAGTGGGCAAAATAATGACTCATATTTTCCATAATTACAGAATCTGACCTTGCTGGGCTTCAAGTAAACACAATTGTTGTGTCTTTCTTGCTAAGAGTATCTAGGGAAAAACAGTGCTTTAGATGAAAGAAGGATGGCCCCAGACTGTGTGTGTGTGTGTGTGTGTGTGTGTGTGTGTGTGTGTGTGTGTGTGTGTGTGTGTGTGTGTGTGTGTGTTATCATGGAAAAATAACCTTGGAGGTTAAACTGGGTTCTCCTACTAGCCAATACCCTTTGAGACAGCTCTTGCCATTTGAGTACCGATATGACATATTCAACCAAGAACTGCAGACTTAGGATCGAGCCAACACTTCTATTTTTTACAGAAATCTACCAGGTTGTATTTGGAGAGAAATCTACTGCTTTTACATCGGAGGGATTTACAGTGGGGATTTCCAATTTTTTTTTGCAACACAGATAATTTTGTATTGAAAATGTTTCCATACCTCCTTCAAAAGAAACCCATTGGTCTTTAATAACTCTCAAAGTTTCTGCTAGTTTTGACTCATGTTAGCTGCACGTCCATCTGTCCTGGGAGACAGATCCCTCCTCTGTTGCTCTCCATGAGATTTCTTAATTTTTTCCCCTGTTAAAAGGTTTGTTTTGAGGGGGGGTAGGGGGGAGGGGGTGTTGTTCCAAATCGTGAATCTAAGGACAGAGAAGGCTGTATTGCTAGCCAATACAGATTGTTAAGCCCACTGAGGCAAATGGATATTTGTGATATTGGGCTACATAAATAAAAATGATTTGATATCATTTTAGTTACAGGAGTACTAAGAACACAGACCATGAGTAGCTACTGTAAGTGGGTGATGCAGACTAATGACCGTGTATACTGACGGATTTAGCTCCAAATTGATTTCCTGCTGTCGGAGCTGTGTTGGGGAGTGCCAAGATCATGATCATTACTACAAAAATCAGCGAAAGTGTGGCGTCCTAACAGCAAATGATGAAATACAGAGTCTGACCATGCAGCAGGGTTTTTAGGAGAAGAGGCCTTCATTTGGAGAAAATTACATCTTAACAAACGTTCTTGCTCTTATTTAACAAAATTGTTAATTGACATTGATAGAATAACTTGAAAATCCCTTTCACCGTGTGGATTTAGAATTCTCCAACGCACGTTTTCAGCCATTTTATTATTTAACTGCATGGCATCATGGGTCTCTGCTTCGAACTCTCACCCCTTGCAGGCTTGGGACAGCTAACAATCTGTCGAGGGCTGCAGGCTGAAACTGTGTATAGCGGAGGATCTAGGCTACATGCTGGAGGCCTTCTGTTACTGGGACAGGCTGCCTGGGATTTAGAGTGTGTCTCAACCTACTCGCAACCAAAACACATTTTAATTTTTGCAGCGTTTTTCCTCTGAGCCTCTAACCATACAAGCCTCTTCATCCTCCACTTGTCTTCTCCATGTCCGCCTCTTTGCCTTTAATGTCCCTTCATCTGTCCTTTTAGGTCCATTCATTACCGTTCATTACGACCACTGTGGGGGTTCGGGTTCTTAACGTCTCCCAGCTGTTGTAAAGTTTTGGGTCTCTCTAGCTGTCTCATTCTCTGTAATTTTGAAAGCTGTGAATCCTCGGCATAACTGACCTACATACCATGACAGGCAATGCCCCCTGTCACCCTGTACCACCACTACAGAGCGTGAGGCGGGACGCGCAGGCTCACTGCCTAAAAATGACTGGAATGCACTTCAAAGTATTGCAAAACATGTCGTCACTCAAGAGTGATCAATTTAATTCACAGGCCGCTGGGCTCTCTCTGGTTTGAACAACTCACTGCTTTGTCTGTGTTCAAACGTAAACATTGAGCTCCGCAAAGACGTCTGGGCTTTCCGTCTCCCAATGGTACACACACCCACATACACACCCACTACATAAACACAATGGAGATGATAATTCTATTTTTTCACCATGAGAATATGTTGCTTCTTTTGTTTTACTCCAAGAGGAAATGTATGAGTCATGTATGTGGACAAAACCAATTGGCCCTCCGGGGTGTTTTTACAGTTCTATTTGTATCCACCCCGATAAACCTGATGTTGCACTAATACTGCCGAGTTAACAAAGGATACATTCTATGCTAGACACATGATTTTACACGATGATGACATTTCCAGTGTGTTGGTTTAGCTCATGTTTTCTCCTATAAAGCAAGATTCCCAGTATTAAGAAAACATATGATTTCATCAAAGCTATTGCCCGTCAAGGCCTTTGCCAATGACAGTGGAGTCAACTGTGATATGGGACACAGTACAGGGGATTTGGCCATTCCAAACTGGAAAGATACATTTTAAAAACTGTGGGAAAATGTTGTCATTTGCAAGAATAGCTCATTGTCTTTGGGCACATTTTGTCTCTTTGTCTAGCACAGCACCTGTCAATCAACAAATCTATCTGCACCTTCCTATCAGTTTTTTTTGGTCAAAATCTATGCCGATTTGAGCTGAATACTTTGACATTCAATTACAGGATCCCTATGAGGCCAAGACAATTATTTTTAACATGCTTTTTAACAGTGTGAAGATGTCCCACTCCTCTCAGTTTCATAAAATTATCCGATCGGACATGAATGAGATGTCGGAATGGACCTTCAAAAACTGAAATCCAATCAAAAGACATGGACTTAGACAAAACTTAGTTGTCCTGATTTAGTACAATAATGTCTTTACCTTTCTTTTCTTTTTTAAACTAGATGTGGTACTTTGAAATGTCCGACTGCCCTGTTCATAATGGATTGATACATGCAACAAGATACCTGCCTCTTAGATAAACATGAAATGAAAACCTTCTTCATATGGCTTAGGATCTCATAGTACTCTGCCAGGTTCATGAACGGGTAAACACTTTGCCAGAGCGGGTCTGAATTGAGCAATCAGATGCTCATATCATTCAGAACACAGTGCAAACAGACCTGACAGCTTTTTGGCAAGACTGAGAGGGAGAGGGAGAGGGAGAGGGAGAGGGAGAGGGAGAGGGAGAGGGAGAGGGAGAGGGAGAGGGAGAGAGAGACATCGAGGCAGAGAAAAGGAGGGATTGACGTCGGTGGCCGTGATGCTCTCGGAGACTTTGCCTCAGTGCTGTGAACTGCTATTGTGCATCAGTCATTGCTGGAGGCCAAAGCCTGTCAGGACAGAGCAGCGTTTCCCGGGAGACCTCAGCCTCTCTGCTGGAATGCCCAAGAGGAAGTTCAACCCCGATGCAGGGAGCGATGGATGGACGGACAACCTCGCCCTCCGCTGTGATACCTTCACCGGGCCTTTTCAATTCACAAGGAACTGCCCTGTCCAACACCCAGCCTCAAGTCTTTCCACAATATCGAGTGATGAGGTGAAGATGTATTTAGTTACATTGGTATTTATTCTATAGTACTTCTTTAGCTTCCAACAGGTGCATTTCCAGCGGACACCCACTATATTAAAAGAATGCATAAGGCTGTAAGTTTGTCCGTTCTGTGCTAATGTAGAAAAAATGACCACCTCACTCATATCATATAGATATAAAAAGGCTCAGTCCTAAGGTATTAAAAGAACCATCCTTTATTTTCAAGTGATTACACACTAATTCAAACCTACATATATGAATATTATTACATTTCTACCAAGTCTGTTCTGAAAAACAGCCAATTCCCTTAACACACCACACTTTTAATGCCATAGGACATAAGAGATTTTGAGTTTATTTTTCATTTCCTTTCATAAGTTCCCTGCTATTACCATAATATTTCTTAAGAACAATATTGAGTCAAGCCATTTGCATCACACCAGCTGGACCGGTGTGTGTACATTGGATGCTGGGAGACAATATGTGGTCACAGTTTATTGTGATAACTTATCTGGTGGGCATTTGCCAACACAATACAGTTCAGTTGTGCTGTTGCTTCAGCTGTCTATCAGGGGGTTTTCCTCCAGATAAAACAGCTTTGTTGGCTTCTGTGGCTCCAGTCAAAGCGGTGACCACTGATGGGATAAGATCAATGTTGATTTATGGAAATGCATGAAAAACACAACACATCTGTTCAAAAGGCTGACTGCTGGAAGACTGGCGGAACACCACATGGTGGCTTTAGAATGTAAAAAAACAAGATTATATATTTTTGGGATGACTACAGGGCCGTCAAGTCAAATAGAAATTTGGCCAGTGGGGTTGAAACTTTTTATCTTGACAGCACAGTGATTTCAACAGCCAAGCAGCACACAGACAGACAGTATACCTATTTCCTCATGTTCTACGAATGAACAGGATGCCTAAAAGCAGGTTTTACGTTGACCATGAAGCAAACACTGTGATTGGAAAAGCCAACACCCTGGCAGAGACACGTTGCCAAAGCAGCAGCCAAATATTTTGTCTTCTATTTATTTATTTTTAAGAGCTGTGCTTGTCACAGGGAGGGCGGAGCTTTCACAAGCTGCTTCTACCTGTACCTTTGAAAGTGGCCCCTGACATTCCCATGTACAGTAACTCTCCAATTAACGTTTGGAGAAAGGTCTTGGATTTTAGAGTTACTTTTTGAGCTCTTGGAAATGATCTTGAGGGCAGGCTTTAAGAAGTTTCACCTCGGTGTTATCTTTAACAAAGGCAAACATCACAGACCCTCTCAAAGCTAACATCTGTGATCTCTCGCATACAAAAAAGCCCACAGAAAGGGCGGACTTGGAGATAAAACAAAGTGCACAATCTGCTGCAGGCTGAGTAGCTTGGATCATTGTAGAGAAGCATTACTGTTTTCTTCTTCTGTTTATACCAAACCAATTTAAATGTCTTTGTGTTCCAGAAGAGAGCATCTAGACAGAGTGTAAGGACCACAGTGCAGCAAACAAGCTCTATTACTGGAGTCAATATGAACTGGCCCAATGATGCTATAGCCACTAGATACCGGCTCTCACTGCATTGAAGTGATTGGGGAACACCCCAGATTCTCAAACTTTATGTTCAATCAATGATATACCTTTTTGCTTGATTACAGTCTTGTAACGGTGCACACCTGTCTCTTCAAGCTCATGCAGTATATTTGCCTCACAGCTCAATACAACCCCTTTTAAAACTCCCCAGTACCTCTCGGGGGTGGGTGGGTGGGGGGGGGGTCAAAGTAATGGCGTCACAGAAGTCTATGTAGTTCTGGAGTAAACAACACCAAAGTGAGTGCAGCTTTCTTTGGTGGAAGACAAGAGAGCCAGTCTGAGTTATATGTTCTATTCCAGTATGAAGAATGAAGTTTGGGTAGGTCGGGTTGTAGGATGGCCTAGAGGAAGCGGGGCCTCCCAGTAACCATGAGGTCTCTGGTTGGATCCCCGGCACCGGACAGGAGGGTGTTAGTAGTAAAACTAGTGGTGGCTGCTATTACATCTACAGTGGCCACCATCTCTACCATTGTGTCCTTGAGCAAGGCACTTTACCCCAAACTGCTCCAGGAGCGCTGTACTATGGCTGACCCTGCGCAAGCGAAAAAGACAAATTTGATGTACCTTGTATAAATTGACTTATAAAGAAACTTAACTTAAGATGATAAGGGAGAAACACTGTGACTGTAGGCAGAGATGAGATTACCTGCCCTGTCACAGTCAGCTTCAAGATCAATCCTAAAAAGGCGCCTTAATGCAGCTTATACATTTATATAAGAATGACTTTAGTGTGAGGTTGACTATTTCAGTCTGTGTCTGTGGCTGCTGCTGATTTCAGGACATCTGTAAGCTCAAACACAGCAAGTGCTGGTTGTTACAACCACATAAAATGAGCATTTCATACAAACATCAGAGGCTGTCAAACATCACCACCTGCTGGCCACTACCCTTCACTTCTACACAGATATAAAGCCTCAAGAGAACTAACAAGCATTTCACCTATAGCTGAAGTTGACCTACAATGCCACTCTGTGGCAAGAAAAGGAACACGCTGATTTACAAATAACAAATCAAATCAATTTCATCTAACCTACACAATTTAAGATAAATTCAAATACTATTGGACCATCAGAGGTCCATACCACAAAACAATGCATGGGTTTTTTCAGCCATGTTTCATGGGAACCCGCAGCATGACATACACCAGGTAACAACTTCCCTCACTTCTCATGTCTATTGTTTATGCTCCTTCAGAGATGCACCACTTTTAAAAGGGGCGCATAACAAATGTATCAAATAAAGAAAAGAATAAAGAAACTAGGGCTATTTTTCTTTTGTCATCTTGGAATGAGACAGAAAGCATGATTTATACTAGAGCTTTGGAGTGTCAAGTCCACCAATAGGAAAATAAATCTATTAAAGGTGCAGTGTGTAATATGACATCATCAAGGAAGTTCTACAAAGTTCTAGAATGCAACACTCCCTGGGTAACCCCACCCCTTTAGAATAATAACAGAAGCTACAGTGGCCTTCAAGGACAAGAACAATTCTGAATTTTAAACAATGCACCTGATGACATTCCAACTATGACACTTTCAAGATGGCGGCACTAGGCCTTGGTCCAAAATATGCAGAAATATGGACATATATGAGACCCTTTCTAAGGGAAAAAATTATAATTCAAAACTTTTTTTTCAGCTATTATGCACTAAATTAAATGTACTTATGGATATTATAATTACTTTCTACAAAATCTGCTAGGAAATAAAACCCAAAATTCTACACACTGCAGGTTTAAAAAGGAAAAAAAATAGTAAATGGTAAATGGACTCCACTTACAGTCAAGTGCGAAAGTTTGTGAACCCCTTGAGCCTTTTGGAATTTTATTTATTTTAACCATTATTAATTCATTTTTATCAATACCAGTATTTTTTATATGAAATAACAGATGTTTGTTTATCAATTCAACATTTTTATTTTCCAGAAATCAATTGTTAAAACAGATAAAACAAATTATTTGACGAATGTTGTATGTGCAAAAGTTTGTGAACCCTGAGCTGCATTGCTTAAATCGAGCAAGGTAAACACAATCAGGTTGGCCAAATTGGTTGATGAAATAGACCAATGTAATGAGAGATCTTTAGGAAAGAAATTGGGCGGCACTAGATAAAACAGAGATAAAACCAGGTCAGTTTAGGCTCACCAAAGTGAACCCATACAGGTCAGACATGCTAAAAGGGAAACAAATCTCAGAGGATCTCAGGAATAGAGTTTTGATGTTACACATTTGTCTGGGGACAGTTATAAATTCATAAAAAAAAATTTGAGCTCAATCGGTCCACCGTGAGGCAAATCATCTACAAATGGAGAGCTTTAAGAGTGACTTAACATCTGCCTAGAAGTGGACTTCCTTCAAAAATATCCTCAAGCGCCACAAGAAAAGTGATTTTTCAGGTAAAAGCCAACCCAAACATTACACCTGGAGATTTGCAGACAATTTGAAACCACCATTATTCACTTGGGAGAAGGTTCTCTAGGTGGTAGGCAGAATTGCGTTTTTGCCCAAACATGGCGGTTTTGGTTATGACCAAACAGTTCAATTTTTGACTAATCTGTCCACAGAATAAGACTTCAGGTATCTCCAGGTGCTCTCTGGCAAAGTTGTGACAAGCAGTTTTGTTCTTTTTTGAGAGCAGAGGCTTCTTCAGCAACCATCCCATGAAAGCCATGTTGACTGAGTTTTCTTCTTATTGTGGAACCATGCACATCTGTCCCAGATGCTGCAAGAGAGGTCTGCAAATCACCAGATGTAATGTTTGGGTTGGCTTTTAACTGAAAAATCACTTATCTTGTGGCGCTTGTGGATATTTTTGAAGGAAGTCCACTTCTAGGCAGATGTTCAGTCACTCTTAAAGCTCTTCATTTGTAGATGATTTGCCTCACGGTGGACCGATGGAGCTCAAACTTTTTTTAAAATAATTTATAGCTGTCCCCAGACAAATGTGCAGCATCACAACTCTATTCCTGAGATCCTCTGAGATTGTTTCCCCTTTTAGCATGTCTGACCTGTATGGGTTCACTTTGGTGAGCCTAAACTGACCTGGTTTTATCTCTGTTGTATCTAGTGCCGCCCAATTTCTTCCCTAAAGATCTCTCACTACATTGGTCCATTTCATGACTCAATTTGGCCCATCTGATTGTGTTTACCTGCTCCATTTAAGCAATGCAGCTCAGGGTTCACAAACTTTTGCACATACAACATTCGTCAAATAATTTGTTTTATCTGTTTTAACAATTGATTTCTGGAAAAGAAAAATGTTGAATTGATAAACAAACATCTGTTATTTCATATAAAAAATACTGGTATTGATAAAAATGAATTAATGATGGTTACAATAAATAAAATTCCAAAATGTTCAAGGGGTTCACAAACTTTCGCACTTGACTGTATATAGCGCTTTTCCCTGGTTTTTCACAGACTCAAAGCGCTTTACATTGTTTTGTACACATTCACCCAATCACACACACATTCATACACCGATAGCAGCAGCTACCACGCAGGGTGCAAGCTAACTATCGGGAGCAATTCGGGGTTCAATGTCTTGCCCAAGGACACTTCGACATGTGGCAGGTAGGCGGGGGATCAAACCTCCGACCCTGCACACCAGAGGCAAACTCCCTACCCACTTCGCCACTGCCGCCCCAGTAAGGCTCAGTCAATGTAGACTTACAATATAATGCACTTCAATATATAACATATTACATTATATCCAATAATATTACATTACCACAAATTATGACCTAATACTACTTTCGCTTTGATTCATGTTCTGAAACAGCATCCGATGCTTCCTTTACTCTCTCTTTATAAAGTGACTGAGCTTCTTTAGGTGTTCTTGAGCGATGACGGTCCCTTAGTGTATGTATGATCCTCTGATGGCTCATTGCAGACACACACCAGGATGGGAAGATGAACGGGCCCTTGAGGGATTTCAGCCAGCTGGATTAAAGAAAGGAGGCTGAGAGCAATGTTGGTGCTTTTGAGGCGGCTGTCAGCGGGGCGCTTTAATTGAGTGATAATTTTAAGACCCCGTCCTCATCTCCCTGCTGAGCCTCGGAGACAGGCATACGGTTACACAATGATCCAGGATAATTGCGTAGATAAATTCAAAGGGTTGGAAATGGCGAATAACAGCTTCAATGAGGTCGATTTACCAGCAAATGTCAGGCAACAGAAAAAACAATTTATGAAATGGGAGAGCGGTGTATTGATTCAGGGAGACAAATAGGATAATCTGGCTGCCGCATGTCTTGCCCTCCAACTCTGGGAATCAATTCCTCCACAGTGTGCAGCGAAAAGACGTGCCGAAAACAGCCGCCAACAGGCATGTGTGTGCTGACCCCATCTCATCTCATTAGGGTTCATTTATTCTTCTGTCATTTCCAGAGCAAAGGACATTCCAGGTGTTACCATGACAATTTGTGTTCAAGCAGAGATCTATTGTCTAAGCCTGCACTAGCCAAGGATGCACCAACCTGTCATAACAATAACCAATCCGTCATAACAATAACTGATTCCTTTCAAAACCAAAGCAAATGGAATGCTTTTGATTTAGCAGGCGTTAAAAGAACCCTCAAGGGAAGCAATGTAAGAAGTGTGAAAACTGAATGTTTCACACCTAGGCCGCAACATTTCTTAATGTGCTAACTGGTTTTGACGGCTAATTAGCTTACCAACACTAATAAGATGCCTCAGAGGCCACATGTTAACAGAATATTTACAATACCAGATGCATTTAAATGCCTTCTTGCCAGGATTTAGATGAGAAGATTGATACCCCTCTCTCATGTCTGTGCATTAAGTATAGTGTTTGAGCAGGAAGGTGGTTAGCCTAACTAAGCATTAAGGCTAAACAGGGGGAAAATCCCCTTTTTCAGTCTTTATGCTAAGCTAACAGCTTCCTGAGGCAAGGTCCATACTTAACACACAGACATGAGAGTAGTATCAGTCTTCTTGTGTATTTCTCAGTAAGACTGGGCCTACACTCCAAAAGATATAAACGTGTTCATTTAATGACTTACAACATATAGGCTAGGGCATGTAATGCAAATAGGTTGAGCCCATGGACGTCGATTTGGCTAAACAAGTGGGGGGGACAAACAGGCATTCTGGAGTGCATTTTCAAAAGTGGGGGGGACAATTGATGATAATGATATTATATAGTACTGTTTATGCCTAGACTGCTTTGTTTTTTGTGGGCGGGCTTTCCGCACCGAGCAGGTAGGCCTGAGGGGTATACTACGAAGCGAGATTAAGGGCTGAGCGAGGTCTGTTGAGTCTAAAGCCAGAGTTTTCAGTATCACGAAAGGTGGCTCTCTTTTTACCTGGCTAGATCACCGTGGTAACAGAGGCTGCAGGGCTAACCTGCTCAGACCAGTTTTTGTTTCAGAGTTTGAGCTTAAATTCGGCTCTTAGAGCGCTGCCATTTAAGGAAACTACACATTTTGAAATCCCGCGGACCTGACTTTATTGTCTGAGCGATACTTCTTACTGAGTAAACTGGTTAAATCAGTAAACTTATTGATCAGTAAGTTAATGAACGAAACGAAGCCGTGACATAAGGCTTACAGCAGAGTGAACTGTAACATCGCGCTGCGGCTTTTTGCCACATGCATACAGTTATTGATGCAGAAAATGTTAAATAGCCTAGACTGTATGCAGCGCTACTCTGCTCTCATCTCAAATGGTTTTACCTGGCGATCTACACACACTGGCTCTTAATAAAGCGTTCTATAAAATCACAGTTTGCAACATTATTTCACTGTAGGCTTCTTTCTTTTCATCAGTAGCGATTACAGTTGGGACGTGACAGGTGACAGCTGTCACAGTTCGGACATCGCTGCAGACTCACAGGTTAAGCTTCTCACAGTAGATTCATATTTGTCCGGAAAATCCAGACTACATGTTTTTTAATGTAGGCCTATTGGTATTTGTAAGATTCAAATAAAGGGCTAATAGTCTAAATCATTATGATGTGGACCAAAACTAAAGTGATTTTCCATAGGCTATTCATTTGGGGACAGTGTCAGACTCAAATTACATTCTTAAGTGTGGGACTATAGGCGTAGTGCTATAAATATAGCAACGTAGCCTATATATATTAGGCTAAATGTTATAGTGTTTAAATCCGAGTTCAACGTTTCATTGTTTTATAATGTCACGTTACGCACTGCGAGAACGATCGGCAAGATAAATAAATCATGTCCATGCTGGCAGCATTCCACTCTCCTTAGCCTATTTGCAGTAAGAGTTTTTTTCGGCTCTCTGATTTCTGCTGTAATAATTCAGACTGACAAACTCTTCCTCTTGAGTGAAGTTGGCGACACACTTTTGTTTTACTCAGCTGCTCACAATCAGTCCGTTTGTGTAAAGTTAGCGGCACAAGATCAGTCCATTGTGTGCGGAAGCAGAGTCAAATGACGGTCAAACGCCCCCTCTCATGGGGACGCGCACAGAGCCTGAAGCCGAAACCCTCGTTCAACATAAGAGGTTGATAACTTCCTTCGTGATACCGGTTAGCTCTGAGCGAGGGTAGGCCTATGTGTTATGTTGAACCAGATCAAAAAAAGAGAGCCGGGCTCTGTTGAGTTTGTTTCGTAATATACCCCTCTGGTGTGTGTTTGTCATGATGAAAACTAAATGTCAAGGGAAAGAGGCGGTGGTTTAAAAAAGTATTTCGACCGCTTATTAAGTTCACTCGTTGCTTAAAATGGTTTATTCGTTTCCCAGTATATTTTACTTTATTTATAAGACAGTTTTGTTCTTTTTTGAGTTGTTAAGTAAAGGCAATCATTTTTTGAAGTCGCGAGTGCTTGGAGATTTTTGGAAGCTATTCGAGCTGACCTCGCCTTCTTTACCCACGGCTGTACCCAAACAAAGAACAGCCGAGACGATGATACTGTCATACTTCAGAATGTATAACAGGTTTCAACATGTGAAAATAAAGTGACAGCTGCGCTAACTTGATCAAGTAGCCTAAGGTCAATATTTTTACAGTTGTGAATGATGATGCTGTATTATTCTACTTGTTAAACATGAAGGCTATTGCACCCAGATTACCCGCGCGCAAAAGTAAAGCTGCGTGTGCGTGTGTGTGTGTGTGTGTGTGTGTGTGTGTCCTTGATTAATGCGCGTGCACCCCCCCCCCCCCCCCCACACACACACACACACACACACACACCTGCCACGGACCTTCGCCGAAAGGAAGGAGAGAGAGAGAGAGAGTTAGGACCGTTACTTTGTGTATTTTCTAAGAGTTTTTATGCTATCTGAGTAATTAGTGTAGACGTGTCAGATGAATCGACACATTTATTGTGATGTTTTATTATTCTTCTGCAGCTGCAGTTGGTGCTGAACATAAATTGCAAACTGCGCGCTTACAGATGCACCGCAGGCTTAATATTCACCATTTACTTAGCTCTAATGATAAAGAGAAGCTTTATTTAAACACTGTCCATGTGACGGTGGTGATTGATTCATTGTAACTTTGTTTGCTAGATAGAATCTCAGCGGCTGTCTCCCCTCACATTAAGGCTACATTTTCTCTATAGGCACGCAGTCAGTCTTGCGACACAGTGCTGTGTTCTAATTAAACCCCGACAGGAATAAGTTGGCTACAATTGCCCCGCACGGCCACCGAATAGTCGAATCTCTGGACTGAAAAGCATAGCTGAAAAGACAGATCTGGCGGGGGGCGGCCGCTCGTAGATTCGCTCGGTCGAGAGCGGTCGAGAGGGCGACTGCGCGCCGGGCATCACTGGAGCTTCTCCCCGCTGGGAGAGCCAGCGAGTCGGGCAGGGCTGGAGCGGCTCTGCCCCCAGCTACGGCGCATGAACCACCGAAACAAGGATAGGCGGCGGCCAATCACGGTCGCGCGTGCGTGCACAGAGAGAGAGAGAGAGAGAGAGAGAGAGAGAGAGAGAGAGAGAGAGAGAGAGAGAGAGAGAGAGAGAGAGAGAGAGAGAGAGAGAGAGAGAGAGAGAGAGACCTTGACGCTGTGTTTTAATACGGCTGGACGCACTCCATGTCCGGTTTAAAAAGTGGGGGGGACAAAATGAGTCTTGACGAAAAGTGGGGGGTACATGTACCCCCCATACCCCCCGTAATCGACGTCTATGGTTGAGCCAAAGAACGCAAAGGGATAAAGTTTTTTAGAGAGTTCTCACTTATTCAGTTTAAATACTTACTTCAAACAAAGGTTAAGCTGTCATCTTCTATTTCCCTGATACTACTTTGCTTCATGGAGCAGAACTGTAGGGATGTACTTTCATTCAGCAATGATAGCAAGTGAGCTGAGATGTTCAGTGGCTTCTGGGATCCATTGTGGATTTTTCAAGGGAGCTAAACTTTAAACAAGCTAATCTTTAAACTAATGAACAAATTTGGCACTGGGAGACTATTGACTCAAAGTTCAGTTAGTTATTGGTTGAACCCGGAACTAGTTTGAGACACGTCTAGGTTGTTCTAATGCAGAAAGGTTCAAATGAAAAACTAACATTTTAAATGTTTTGTTTAACAACCCACCAACCCATATGCTACCACCACTCACCAGTCTGTGTGCTGATCGTCGATGACCAGGAGGATCTTGGGCTTGCGTATGACAGGTTTAGGTGGCTGGCTGCTTCCCGCCGAGGCTCCTTCAGCCGTCGCCGCTGCCGACTTGGCGTGTGCAGCGGCAGCGACGTTCTGGGCCATCTGAGCACTCTTCACCACGCTGGAGAAGGAGCTCAGGAAGCCCCCAGCACCCGCAGCCGGAGCTGGGCCTTTAGAAGGAGCTGGGCCTTTAGAAGGAGCTGGGCCTGTAGCCGGAGCAGGGCCTGAGGCTGGGCCTGAGGCAGGGCCTGAGTTCTGGCTCTGAACGGGGAAGCCTGGGGGCAGCCGCCTCTCTGTGGCCGGGGAGGCTGGAACGGAGGTGGATGAACCTGGAGGGGTCGGCCGCTGCATATCCATCATGTAGCCATTGGGGAGGTTGGCCACGAAGCTGCTGTCCGACAGGCGCCGACGGAGGTAGTTCATGGTGATGGGCTGGTGGGTCAGTCAGGCCAGAAAAGAGGAGGTGCGGGGGTAGAATGCCTGAAATCCTGCACAGGAGAGAAAAGAAAGGAGGGAAGATCTGTTCATTTGTTTTGTCTCACACAAAGAACATATTTTAATGAAAAATATTAAAGCCGAAGCTGTGCTAATCAATTTTTCTATCAACAATCGAAAAAATCATTACATGTAATTGGAAAGGTGTCACACGTAGGGATAAGCCAACAGAAAATCATTGCCAGCTCCCTTCATCTCTATGGAGGGTTTTAGCATCTTTGGGCTCATTGTTATGATTTTTACGACCACAACTTCACTGTTTTGGTTCAGTCTCAAAACTCTCATCAACCTTTATTCCAGAAGCAGCAGGCTTTCTGTGACTAAAACTCTAGTAAACTCCCTATACTCAACTGTAGCACTGAACAAAAGACAGAAAAAGTTAGCAACTAGCTTGGAAACGCATTGAGCAGCTAACGTGCCTGATATTGGTGGTGGAGACCAGCACAGAGTTAAAAGGAGAGTGAATGTGACACTTACAGACAGTACATCTTTAGGAGTAATAAGAACCATATCAGACAGAATGCTAAAGTTGCTCTGTTTTGCTAGATGTTTCAACAGGCAACATGTCTGCTGCTTGTTTGCTATCCCACTTGTCATATCAACTTTTGAATATCTTCAAGCAAGAATAAAGACCAACCATGAGGTGCAACAGTGTGTTCCCCATAACACGATTTCCAAATAGCCGTTAAACAAGATGACCAAGAACCTCTCTGCCTCATTTCAACTCTGTCTCTCTGCACTATCAATAAAAACATTGAAAATGCCATAGAAATTATAAAAAAAGATCACATATTATAATTGGCAAACATCAGATCTGAGGTGAAGACTCAGGCTTATTAACGCGCCAAACTAAAGCCTATGTTCTGTTATATTGAAATGTTGTAGCCTACGACAGCGATACAGCTGCAGTATGAATCTGCTTAACCTTATTAGCATGAGATTAAGTTAACCACGCAGAGTGAGACAGAACCTCGCTGGCAAATAAAGTCTGTGACACAGCAAGTAGCAGAGCAGTGACTCACAGCTTGTTCCTTTATGAAGCTCATATGGGAGAAAGGAAACAGTGAGTTATATAACACAGGGCACCCAACGTGGCAGAGGAGAGACATTCATACAGATCAACTATCAAACTGCAACTAAGAAAGCATGCTAGCGGAGGGGTAAAGCAACCCTTAAAGCTGATTAGAACTAGGCCTCTCTTATAGTAAATGGAGCATTGGTGAGATGAAAGTGCATTTCCTATCGCCTTACGTCTCAGGAGGATGTGTGCGGTGTTTTTTCGGCTGTGTTCTTTTAGTTAAAGAGGGAGGAGGCAGAGGTTGTAACAAGCCCCACAGCAGGAGGGATGTGGGGCAAATGTTTCATCTTGACAAGTTAATGCAGTTGGGACGACGATAGTCATCAGGAAAGCCTTTATATGCAGGGTGAAAGTAGTAGCTTCTGCCTGAGCATCTAGTAGGCAAGAGGCTCAACTCAGATCAGTGGATCTGACCACCATAGAGGCCGGAAGGTATTATTAGCTGAAGGAGCACTACTGATCATTGCTGTTGTAGCAGCAGCAGTGGTTCCATTTCTAACACTGCAATGATTACCAACAGAAAATATCTCATTTGTCTTGCCACCCTCCATCCACTGATTCAGAGCTCATCACCTACATTGTATGCGTGAGGGTTGACATAATATTAGAAACAACTTTGAGTGTAACGCAATCAAATAACTAGTGCCACAAATGCAATATCCAAAATAACCAGACAGCTCAAATAAACACATCTCCAAAACAGTTTCAACAAAAATGAACACAATTAATGTAATGATATGTAATTATTATATTATTGTTGCTTGTCACTAATAAACTGGACCTAGTGTAACCACCCTTTAAAGTTGTTTTGACTTTACTTTTGACTGTTTTTGGTCTCAACCAACTCCTGAGGAAAATATCTCTGCTGAATGCTCCACTTTGTTCGCCAACTGGCTCCTAACTTTGCCTGTCTGTTTGCTGCTGCTGCATAGGTGGTGGTGTACAATCGATTTATCCGAGCTCTTCTTCTCTGCCTAAAATAGCTGCCTGCTGCTGAAATAAGGATCATGAGGGCAGTGAGACTCAATCGAAACAGTCACTTCACAGGTCATAACAGCAAAACAATAACCCGAAAGCTACTTGAACACAGAGCCAAATGGAACTCATTCTGGTTATAATTATCAAAGGAAGTGAGTTATACCATTGCTCATACAAATGTATTCAGCTTTAGAATCAGTTTACAGTTAAAATTTGGATTAATAGAAGCTATACTTGTTAGTATGATGAAATAATTTTTTGTTTCCTTCTTTTCATGGTGATTTGATGAAAATTATAAGAAAAATATTGAATGTCATCAGAATAATCCTTTGATAAACTTTCATATTGTTGCTCTGGGGATCCTGTGTTTGGCTCAAGGGCATTTCATCGATGCAGATGCTTGTTGTTGTGAGGACTAAAATGAACATGGGAGATTGCCTGCTTACAGTCGGTCTAAACAACTGGAGGGAAGGGGCTTCCCTCTGGGGATTATGCTTAGACGTCAACCACCACAGGAAAACTAGCAGAGCATAAGTAAATTGATAGAAACAGACAAAACAAAGACGAGCAACAAGCAGTGGCAATTACTGCCACAGGGCCAGCTCAGCCTCTCGGTAATGGCTTGATCCCATTGGACAGATAAAGAGCTGTCTGCAGAAAGGGTGAAAATCACTATCTTTACACCACTGACGTAATTCTCCACTTTTCTCAACAACCGTAAGCTGCTTTCTCTGTCAGCGCCTGAGCACATCGGAAGCTATTTCATCCTTAACAGCTTTGGCTCCTACACATGAGGGGAACTGAGGAGACCCCATTCTCTGTTGCTGCCTGACCATGGTGGCAAACAGTAGAATTGAGAGTTTGTGAAGTAAGGGCAAAAGAGCTGTAATACAAATGGCAGCGGGCAAATAGAATACCTTGAATTATCCTATAGACTGTAACCATGTATTTATGACTTTCCCATAATCCTTCAGGGCTCACTATAAAAAGACACAGTACAGATACAGCTGTTTTGACAGATAATATTTGAAGATCAACATTCACAGACTGTAATGTACCCTGATAGAAACCCTATAATTAAAAGCCAATGAGTGCCGCAGTAAGAATTGTCTAAAGGAAATATCTAAAGAGAGATCCTTGTACTCTTAATCACAGGCCTTGCAGTGTAATAATGGAATTATGCTTGAACACACTCTGGGACCCCTGCTGGTGCACACTGTGGGTTGGAGCATGCTTGTCACTTGTGCTATATTTAAACGTTAACTTGTCATAAACAAAGACATAGCTTCAGGCAGACAACAGTCCCTTCCTGCTGGTCTCAAACTGTTTTATTTTCCACTCTTGGTTTTTCATCACGATCGGGAAACTGTTGAATCTCTCACATATTCTCAATGGCTGTTCTGTGATGTGACACATCAAATCCTGAGAGAAATGTTGACTAATTAGATGAGGACATGCAGTACTGTCATTCCAGTTAACTATTCCCACATTACATTTTAACAAATGATGCAACACTGATGAGTAAGGTGTGCTTTTTTTAAACAATTTTCTTAATGATGATGTGAAATAAATGATGTGTTGTGTGAATAGTAATGAAGTGTTCCTAAGTAATGCTTTCAAATGCCAGCCTCTTGTAAGGCTTGGATAAAAATGTTGACTATGTATTTATGTATTTTAGGAAGCGTGGAAAGTTGGCCCTCCAGGGATGGGATGCCCTTGGTGACCACGGCTTTTTGTTTTGCTTATCGCAGTCCAAGCTACATCAGTTTAGCATTGCTCATTGAGATAGCTGCATCCACAGCTACTGTTTGGTGATACAGTTAACACTTACTTTTAATTCAAGTTGATTTTTAAGTTATGTGTTACTTTAATACAGTTTAATTTAACAACCAACACTGTTTGGTTTTGCATCTAGACTAGGCCTATACAAATTCTTTGAGCTGGGTAATTTCTAAAATTAATTTCACTATTTTATTTCACATTCTTTGATAGTTAACTAAAAAAATCTATTTGATATTAAGACATGTCAACGTAGGGTCTGGGAAACTGTGATGGGCATTTTTCACTAGTTTCTGACATGTCCAAACCTTTAAATGAGAAATGGAGAAAACCACTTTGTTGATTAACCGATAATGAAAGCAATCATTACTTGCAACGTTCTGGATCAATCAATCCATTATTTGTCTAAAAAAATGGAGGCAGGGAAGAGACAAAAATGCCCTGGAACTTAGCAGCATAGCAAATGTGAATGACAATACACATTAAAACAAAACTTCATGAGCAAAAATGTTCATCTAAAATGATGAGAACCCTCCTCCAACCCCACGCCGAGGCACTAACTCACAGTCTTTGTCCCAACTACCAACCACTGTAACGAGCTTAAAGGGATCAGTGTTCATCTCCCTGCTGTGCAGCGTGTCACCACGAGCAGTGGAACATGGTCTTCATTATTCATGACAGTCTGAGCTGGCTGGCTGTGACACCAGTCAGAGCAGAGGGTGGCTCCACTCCAGTCAAAGAGAGGAGATGGAAAATGAATAGGAGGGGTGGGGGGGGGGACAGCAGAGGGATGAAATGCTGGGGTTGGGAGGTGGTGCTAAACCCGCCCCAAGGCATTCTGGGGGATTATAAATACATGTGCTGGACTCGCCAAATGGATGTTCATCACATACCCTCTCCTGTAGTTTTACAAAATAAAAATCCTTGCAGTCAGAGCCCTTGTCATAGTTACCATACTCTGCTTGATGCCAATATTAATTTTTGAAATGTTAAAACAGCCTCTGGTTACTTTATCAGTGACCATAGTGTTTGGCCCTAGCCTGGCTCCGCCCGCCTAACTACTTCCGCTCAAATTTAATTTCCCCTTCAGAAGTCAGTCTGGGGCTGCGGTGAATTTCTCATTTTTAGCTCAGGAAAATCTCCGGCCGTCCAATCAGCGAACAGAGCGAGTGGCTAAGAACGATGACGTCGAAGTCGCGCTCCAGTTTCAGTTGAATGCTGCGTTCCTTTATACTCGGAACTCGGAGATTTCCGACTTGGTAGTTCCGAGTTCCGACCCGTCTGTGCTCGTGAAAGAATGGACGCCTACAACCTCTCTCATCCAAATAACTAAACGTTAGGCTCTAGCAAGTTACCGTTGCCAGGTACCGGTAGATCCATAGACTACAATATGTAGTGAAGTCGGAAATTTCCGAGTTCCCAGTACAACTGGAACGCACCGTCAGAAGCCGGCTCATGACATAGGTCACGACCAAACCATATGCGATTGGTTGGCTGATCCAGAGTGGCACTGGGCAGATCCAATAGTTTTAAACTTCAACAGACACCCGCCTCCAAGTGAGTGAACGTTTGCCAAATAGAGCAGTTCCAGACCTTCTGTACAAATGAAATGAAGTACGATGGTCTGGTTGGACCAGGCTAGTTTGGCCATGGATTGGTTGAAAACGTTACACTATAAAAGTGCCCTCTTCAGTGGAAATAATGAGGAAGTGCCGAACTGGCTGCACTTCACATGGGAAAACTTAGCAAGTAAATGTGATAATGTGTCTTAATGAGTGCTCTGTTAGTGGATCAAATGTGATGCAGTACCCTATTGCTGGACATTCCCTATGGTTGGCCTTCCAAAGGTAAACGGTCCGCTGATAAATTGCCCTCTATGCTGCCACTACAGTTTTCCAAAGGGTGCCCTTTCCAGTAGACAACATGTGGTGCAGTGCTATATGCGTGAGAATGTTGGAAGGTTTTCTAATAGATATGAAAATGTGATGTAATGCAGCGTAGATGCCCTTACAATATGATAAACATGAGGTAGCCTTTATTACATTATTAAACATTACATGTAATGCAATGCAATTCAAAATCATTTAGTAGGCTTCCCTCTTAGCTGCCCTTCCAAATGAGGGGAGCAAAAAATGGAGAAAAAAGTAAATAGTGCCCTCTGTGCCCTTTCATGCAATGCATTATTATGATGTGCCCTATAGAGCAAGGACATTCGATAATGTGTTTCTAATGAGTGCCCTTCTAGTGGAGAATATGTGATGCAGCGCCCTGTAAGTTTCCCAATGCAATAGTCAAAACTTGCCCTTAGAATGGAAATGAAGAAAGACATTTCCAGTGAAGAAAATTTGATGCAGTGCGTGTCCCCATATTTACTAGGGCAGGGTTTTCCAAAGTGAGTGCAAACACAGTCAATAGTCGAACACTGCTTATAGTAAAACATTTCAAAGGGTAAAGAAGGCAATCAACAAATATTTTCTGCTTTTTTTCCAAAGGGTTAATGGGCTACCAGCGAAACCTACAGAACATTTTGATATTTTTTCCATCTGCACTGTCCCTATTTTTGGCTGGAACACAGAAGCAGGGTTCTAAAAACATTGCTGAGTGAGTGAGTTAGGAAGCCAAAAATTCTAGGATTTGGTGTGTGGGTTGCCAAGGGGGCGGGTCCAGCCCTATAAACAAACTATGGGCCAACCATACACAAGGCATTCACCTAGTACATAGCACTGCATGCAGTCATTTGGATTGCATAGCCTACAATGTTAATCAAAGATGAAGACTATTTCACCATACTGTACATGACAGATTTTTGCACGCTAATGTTTTACTGTTGCTTTCTCCCGTTATTCATATCCCATAGATTGAAGCATCTCCTTCCTACTAATTCCATTTCCCATTCAATGAACTTTACAAGTGAAATAATTCAGAGTGTAGCAATTCAACAACCAGTTTTAACAGCATCAGACAAGCTACAGTACAGTGTTCCTACAATGGCTGAGCATCAAGCTCCATATTTTACTCACAATCCTTCATGTGGTGCAGAAGCCAAACTACAAGTAGGCCAATCGCTCTGACTTTCAGGGAATAACAGTGATGGTAACGTTATGACTCATTCCTTAGTGTTTCTAGGAATACACAAGAGGCTTCACTTCCTAACACAATTTCAGGCAATTTCTGTGATTTATCTAGAAAAATAGTCAATAGTTGATATTCAGTTATGATCAATAATCTTTTACATTGTCCAATCTACTGTGCTTGTAGGTGTGGAATTCACTTCAAAGTTAGATCAACTACTTTAAAAAACGTGGCGGTCCATTTCGTGGCAATATTCCACAACTTTTAAATCCTAAAAACGTTTAAATATTCCTCCAAACGTGAATCCTTTACGCAATCAAGAGCACCATGGGGACTATAACGAGTCACTGAATCCCATCCTAATTGCATTCTTCACGCTTGGGCCACTCTTTAAGGCTGATTAACACACCACACCTGCTCAGTGATCAGGGAGGTACAGTAGTACAAATTGCAAGAAAACTAGGAAGTCATAGAATAAATCTTATTATCCATTTATAGCTAATATAGGTGGGAATCTATGCGTTGTCACCTCTGCTGTGGAGGTTGTGTGAAAGCTTGCTGCTTATTCTAATCAGACAACACTTGCCAGCTTGTGAAAACACTATTAGGCTTAGGCTGCTTATTTTAGCGCTAGAACATGCACACATGCTGTGAAAAATGCTTTCCGCGCAATGTGTCAGTTTCATACCAACTTTATAAACAGGTACAACCGGAAAAGACACAAATAGAGAATGGGGACATACACTTATAAATACTATACCTTTGCCACACACAGATTGAGTTATAAATGAGAAATCCACAGAGCTTAAAAAAACCCAATGTGAGCATTTCTTTCAGCATTTTGCACAGCTATCCAGCAGGAATGAGAAAGTCTTGATACTCGATGTGTGAACCTGGACGACTGCAGTGACAGAGTGTGCTGGGAGGTCACACGGTCTGGGCTCAGAGCGAGAGTGTCTGCGCCGAGCTGGTGAGCCAAGAAGTCACAGCCCAGTCAACACACAGTGACCTCACCGCTCTTCACACTGCAGACGCCCACACAGATCCACACACACACACACACTTTTGCAATGACGCAGGAGGTAGGTCTTGTGTTTTCCGCCTAAATTGGACTGCTCCAGGGATTACATAGGTTCCCTTCCAGGCAATTTCGAGAGAACCTTCAAGTTATAAGAGTCAAGTTCTCTCAGACGTTATTGTATCAGTTGAGGTTAAATGTCTTAAACAAGATTACATTTGATCCTTCAATTCTGAAGACACTGAAACACCAAATGGTTGTCTTTCAGTACTTCAAAACATATCTATTAAAACAATAAAACATCCACTCCATTTCATATTTAAGTTATGACCTACAGGCTGCTGATGCATCGTTTCCATGCAAACACAATGGGCAGCATATTGATTCAAAGCTCCATTCAGAACAGACTACTAGCCCTTGCATCACCACAACTTGTTTTCCACATCAAAGTCTCCGGCTCCCGTCACAAACCGGACGCTTCTCTTAATGAAGCCTGGCCCCTCACAGAGAAGCACCGGACCAGCTGATTGAGGACGAAAAAAGGTCAATGTTATTTTGTAACTTATCATCTCACTTGGAAAACAAAGGGGGCTCATTAGTTGCTACAGCCAGCCGTTCACACTGAGAGAGCATCTGCTGGGAGACAGAAGAGATAACTAGTTATAGAGGGTACACCGGTGTCCGCCTGATAAATATTTCATGCTGTTTATTTAGCAGTATGGCGTCATTATCATCAATATTCAGAGCTGAGCTGCAATACTGCATCCGCTGTATACGGGGGTGGAGTAATTTTCCAGCTAAAATCGTAAAGTTCCAATACAACTGTATGTTTGTGTACAATGCTTAAAGCCCCCATAAATCATGTGTCATGTTTTTCTCTACAGGATTAAATATCTGTAACAAAATAAGCAACAATCAAAGTGAAAGATTAAAAAAAAAGTCCGTATGTATAACTAAATCTGCTCCATCAGGACTGAGTGATCAAGAGATGAGGTGAAGTATAAAGTATATTAAAATAGGCTACTTCTTCGTCTTCCAACAGGTGCATTTCCGGCGCACATCCACTATAGGCCTATATAAAACACAAAAACGTGTAAGGTCGTTAAGTTTGTCTGTTCTGTGCTAGGCCTAGTAGAAACATGGCAGTTCAACATGGCGGTGCGCCCTGCTCCTATGTAGATATAAAAGGCTATTTTCAAGCGACTAAACACTTATTAAAACACAATGTTCTAGTTCTTCGAAGACTGTTCTAAAAAATGCCAACTAATTCTGTATACTGTAACCTTTAAAGCTCATTGTTTTGGTTTCCCTACTATCAACTTTAAAATGTTACGTTAAGATATTTTTCAAAGGAACTGGCTAAGCAAAGCAGAGCTAAAAGGGGAGTGAATATTTGACTTACATGACCATGTGGCTGGGGGGAACACAACTTCAAATGAATGCTAATGTTGCTCCGTACCTACACACCATGTAGGGGAGAACGGGGTAATTTGTCACATGGGTTGGATGTCACATTCGTTATATCTCGCCACCAGAGCGCGCTAGCTCTGAAATGTTGATATAAAAAAGGTCCAGAATTGGGATCAGAGGTCACATACATAGACTTCCTTGGAGTTCGACTGCTGCATTTCAGGTGAGAGGATGTTTTGTGTTTTTCATGTCAAATTCCAAATATTTTGCTTCTCAGTATTTTTCTTCTAGGCTTTTACACAATGGGTTTATAACAAAACACTTGTTACCCTCAGAAAGTGTGAAGGGTAAACTATAGTTTAGATTGTGGTTAGCAAGCTAATTAGTTGTCAGATGGTTGTTGGCCTTGATGCTAGCAAGAAATTCAAGTTGGGGTTGGTCGTCAAATTTTTTGGGGGGTTGGTTGTCACATGTTATCTCAAGGCTGCAGCCAGAAAAGGAACCCAATAACGAAAGAAATTGTCAAGCTGTATCCTCACTGACACCCCAGAGAAGGAAATAATAGAGCAGGAAAAGGCAGCTAGCAAGCAAAAGAAAAAAGGGCAACAAAATCAAAACAACCCAGTGCATCCCAAACTAGACCAGCTGCCAAGGCTACAGAACGTTATGTAGGCCTATTTGTCAACTTGACAATGCAATTAAACATTCAAATTTGGTCCTGCCTCCTTGCCTTCTTTTTAAGAATTTTCCCATTAAGATAACATTGTGACAAACAACCCCATAGTGTGTGACAACCGACCCCTTGATGGGGTTGGTTGTCACAATGTGTCAGAGTGTCTTTGATGGTAAATTACTTCTTCATTACAATAAGTTGGAAAAAAAGAGAGACACACATTTCTAGCCAACACCTTAAGCTTCAATTTAATGTAGGAATGGCTATTGACAGATGTTTTGGTGATGAGCAATTCTCACTAGAGTAAAAAGTGTGCCTACTTACCCCGTTCTCCCCTACTAGTCAACTGTTTGCTAACATTATCTACTCCAATGGTTGTGTCCATAGCTTATGGTTATTCAATTAAAACGACGGCAGTGATCATTTGCAGAGATTGTTTACTTTTTTTTAGGAATAGGGTTATGATTTTGAATATTTAATGTGATTGTTGTTCTGTTTGTGTGCAGTCTGCAAACTAGGGGCAATGCATTTAAAAGCCCAGGCCAATTATCTTGAGGCAAAGCAATCACAGCAAGAGTTCAGAGAAAATATCTTATTAGCTTAATTAGCTGGACAGGGCTTTCCTATTGGGATGCATGCACACTGTCAAATGTCAAAGAGCAGGTTAACTGACTTAACCAACCGATCCACCAACACCAACCCCTCCTTCCAGCCCACATCATGATCATGAAAGGAACCCCCCCTCCCCCTTACTGAAACGCTCGGCAGAGGGGTGACTGGACTGTAAGCTACAGAGACTATATGGCTGAGGGAACCCCTGCCTGCAAACACACACACACACACAAATCCCACTGTGGTAGGCTATCACCGAGCTGTCACCCCATTCGAAACAGTACCACATAGCAAAACACCGCAATTGCAGGTCAACCCCCCTCCACCTTACCTTATCCGTAGGGGAACAACAACAGTCCACAATAGATTACAAAAATATATATAGCTTATATTTATATATTGTGCTAAGCAGCTGATATCTCCACAGACCTGCAGCAGGAAACACGCGCGCGCCGAACAAACGCTGGAGACAGGAACGTCGGAATGATGATGATGATGATGAAGAAGCTATTTACCTGAGCGACTGTAGAGATGAGCAAGTGTCGGCTGATGATGACCCTTCTTCCTTCTTCTTCTGCTGCCTCTGCGATCAGCTTCACGGTCCTCCTCAGCCTCCCAGCCAAGCCCCCAACGTTCTCTCTCTATCTCTCTCTTTCCCTCTCTCTCTCTCTCTCTCTCTCTATCCACAATGCATGCCGGGAACGCGAGGGGTGTAGTGTAGATTCATTACCATTACCGCAGTCGGTCCATGATTGGCCAACCGGGGGGAAATTGAGGGAGCATCTCACAGTAGTAGACGGAGGAAAAGGGGACGAAATGAAATGTGAAGCATGAATAGATTCAAGATCAAATAAAAAAATATATATATCCAAAAATGTAAAATGGATTTTTATTGAAAAATACAATAGAAATATTGTTTACAGATAATGTAGACATGTAGGCCCAATTTGTAGGATAATACTGTATATGTCTAATCTAGGCCTGATGTGTAGACAGTATGTGGTATTTTTTCTTGTTTATGATGTCAGAGTTGCAACAGCTGGACCACCTGTCATTGATAATTTTAGTTGAAAATCAATATGAACATTTAAAAAAAAAATCACTTACTCTAAGTCACATTGTTCCAAAAGCTCCAGCTAACGTAGCCTAATGTAGGCTACCCTAACATAATGTGATCAGGTTTCTTTTCTTCAGGATTTTCTTTAAGGGTATAGGTTATCTGGTGAAGGACCCACAGGGAATTATCACACAACAAAGCTGACAGATAAAGTTAACAATTAGCTTTTGAACACAGAGCATTTGGCAGATAAGATCCAGATATTTCCTTGAGAACTCATGGCGAAGACACAGCCAAAAATGACCCCACAATCATGCTGACGTCGCTCTTTCTGTTTGCTAACACCATCACAATATCCATTGTAGCCTAAAACTCAAAGTATGCCAATGTTCCCAATTTGTTGTGTCGCCCCTGCCCTGCGTGACCAGAAAACCATTTTCTTTTGCCGTTTTAAAGCTGTAGTATGTAACTTTGTAACATGAATTTGTGGAGTAAATTATTAGTCGAATAGTTATCCAAAGTCTGTTTTGTTTTTTATTTATTTCGCTAGCTATAGGCTACATTTCCGATTTCACGTAACTTCCAATTCTGATTCTGGCACGAGACAGTAGAGACTCAAAATATTATTTAGAGAAGTTTAGTCTAGTCACAGTCAAATTTAAGTGGAAAGGTCATTGTGTAGCCTAGCCTACAACATATGTGGAGAAAATATTAGCAGATTACAAAAATCTTCAAGAATATATTTTCCTCCAGGAGCTGGTGGAGAGCTAAAGGCGAGTGAATATTGGACTTGCATTAATCAGGTGGACACAAACACGGCTCCGAACGAATGCTAATGTTTATGTGTGTCTACTGGACATGTGTAATAGGCAACCGTTTGCTAATACATTAGCCATAACGAACGTCACATTGTTTTTCCCAGGTTTTCCCGCCGCTGCCTAAGTGGTCAATAAATCAATTGCACAGCTTGAAAGGGTCCATTAGGGTGCCCTCCCTGTGTTTGCCGTACAACGTGACCACCTTTTTGAGAAAATGATACATGGATACAACATTACAGCATGGACCTATAGCATTACAGGGACGTTAAATGATTGAGATATTTGTCAGAGGTAAATATTTGATGACGGCATTCAGGCTGATGTAACAGAGTGTAATAACCACATCATTCATCTTTTAATCCACAGCAGCCATGACGCCAATGAGCGGATGATGTCAGATCGCTGCCAAAATCCATTGTCAATGTCTACATCTTAGCCAAATTCTTTAAACTGTTTGATCATGTGTTTATTTCAGAGGTTTACTTCATTTTGACACTGCAGTCCCTAAAGTCAAAGCATTACACAGCATGATCTTGAGCACAAAGCTGAATTAAAGGAAACTTTTAATTAAACCGTGGATAACGGTGTGAATGAGTGTACACATCCTGAGGATTGTTTTGGAGCTAATTACATTTTAATGACAAGCTATAGTCCAGCGTTCAGCTCTCTGGTGGCAACCGCAGCTCTTTCACAGATGCTGTGATAGCAACTAATTCATTCCATATTGAATGTCACCCTGTATATGTAGTGCAAACCCTTCATCAGCATTAAAGGTGGAGTCAGTGATGAGGACGCTTATTGTCAAAATACATTTTTTTCTCAATCAGTTAATATCTTCCAATGATCTGTTACCTGTCCATACTGGTTGTTTGTGCGTATGTGTGTGTGTGTGTGTGTGTGTGTGTGTGTGTGTGTGTGTGTGTGTGTGTGTGTGTGTGTGTGTGTGTGTGTGTGTGTGTGTGGGGCTGTGTGCTGAAAAAAGATTGTGTTAATACCAAGCCCCAACCTCAGCGATTTTTACCAGCATCCAATAAAGAAGTGACCAAAACTGTAGTAGACCGAAAGGGCCACTGGGGGTGGTACCAGGACTGAGCAATTTTTCCTTGACTCACTTGTTAGACAGGCCGTTTTCACAGTCTTATTAAACCTATTTACAGCCTGGTCCACAAAACCATTTTAGTCTGTATGTTTAGGTCATATCTCCATGACAACACTGAGGGGGGTGAATTTTTTTCTAGCAGGCTTGTTTTTATTCTTTTGGAGGTTAAAATGTATTGGCGCGATCTCATGAGTGACATCTCTCCGCCCATTGTCCCTCACTTTGCCTCGGAGGTATACGTCAGCTATCTACCTCCCCACGACGTGAGGTGGAGTAAAAATCTCACAAAATGGCGACGCACACAAACTAGTATTATTGGATGCCGTGTGAATAACTGAGGTCAGCCCGGATGCTACATCCATATTATTTACTATCTATGGTTAATACACAGCCAAGGCTGTGTAAACTGAATGTAAACAAAGACGGCCCATAGTATCTAGCAACCAGTTTACAGAGCCTATGTTGTGTATTAGCATTGGATTTTTACAGCGCACAAAGTACAGACAGGCAGTAAATCGTGAGGAGATAAATGTTGACAACAACTTTAAAACTACATTCCCTCACATCCTAGCTACTACTTTGTCCTCAGTCAATTATACTTAAGTACCACATGTTATTACAATGGTATAAGTAAGTAAATAAAATAGTAAAATAATGTGCTGTGAAAACTATTTTTCCTCGTAGAACTTTGTCCTCCAGTTTCATGCCATAAAACTGTACAGCAAATTCCCCTCTTGCATCCCAAAATAAAATTAGCGACTGAGATGACATGTTGCATGTAAGGACAGGCACATGTAGTCTAGCACCTAGTACCTACTAGCAGCATTACAGGGAGACAGATTTATCAAAATGCAGCCCCTACCATACATACACCTTTAATATTTGTTCGATCAACAGGCGCGTTATTGTTCTAAGGAGGCTGCACATTAGACAGTTGATGTGCTGAACGCAGCTGTTACTGAAAATCACCAAAAAAAAAAAAAAAACTATCAGCCAAATAAAGATGTGACTCACTTCCACTCACTTGCCCCATGGGGGGTTTTGCCACCATGGCATTCTTCCATCAGCCAGAAACAAACCCACCATGACTCAGCAGAAACACATAACACCAGGATGCAAACAAAGGAAAAAGGGATTCATATTTAATTCATAAGCCCCTCGCAATGAAGTAGAGGCCAGACTTTTGTTTCCGTTATGCTGAAGGCCGGGAAGCCCCCACACAGCCAGCTCTGGAAGAACCTGCTCATCTGCCAGGAAAAAGACATCCAGGGCAAGACACAGCAGCCAGGAAGTAGCTGCTTAGGCTGGTTAATGTTAGTGGATATTTACTGTCACTGGGTGGGATGCTGCCACTGCGTCCAGGGCACAGCTGCATCTCCCACAGGACAGCTTCTTCTTAATGGGCAGCAAAGGCATAATGACACTGGGGGGGTGGGGGGGGGTTGCAGAGAAATGGATGCAGTGGGTGTGACAGACTAATCCATTTACACCCTGGGAATGGTCTCTCTCTCTGTAATCTACTGCACTGCCCGAGCCGTTTGTCTAAAGCTGCTATATGTTTTGAAACCGATGGGGAATATTTGTTCCACATTAGTGCTCTTAACAATAACTATATAGTGTATAAAGCAGGGACCCCTTGAAAGCAAAACCTGTTAATCCTCTCATTCATCATCAACACAAATGATCCAAATCTAAAATAACTTTTTTTCTTTTTTAGTTTGAAAGGTTTGCATAATTATGGGGTTGATGTTCAACTAGCTGGGACAAGGTTTTACAAATGTTTAAAGGAATTAGTTTCAAACCTCATCATCCCAGCCACACCCATTACTGTCTGATGTCCATTTTGCATCTGATAGTCAGTTCCTGTACATTCAAGAAACCACATATTGAGCAGCTAGCTACAGCTCAACAAACCGTACACATAACACTGACACATTATCACTAATGTCGGTATGGCTAATGTAGCCTGGTGACACCAGCCATTTGTTTCTCGACTGCAGATCATTCTAGCCTTTTTTTCCAATTTCCTTTTTCCTTGATATGGCTGGTCTCCTAAGCTAGCTTGACAACGAAACAAACCAATCAGAAGCTGCCTCCACTATAAGGGACGAATGTTGGGTTTGTACACAGCCCGATTGGCTCAGGCATTTTTTTGGCGGGCTCCTACCCACAGAGATTGGAGAAAGTCCAGACAGATCTGCAGGAGAGTTCCCATTTGCACTGTTTGTACTAAATCCAGACCAGGGTTTTGGTGATCTTGTAATTTAATAAATGGCCAGCATATTAACTAAGCACTTCAACGTGAAATGGAAAAATTACTTCTGGTTCAGAAAAAATTAATATCTTTATTTTGATACAGAAATACAAATCACTGAAAAAAGTCAAAACATCTGAGGCGTAGTGTAACTAATCATTGATATTGCACAGAGTATTAGTGTAGGTAAAGTATGTGTGTATGATGTGGTGGTGGTGGGGTGGCTAATGTGTAGGCCTAATGTATAATGTCAGAGGAAGCAACGCCAGCCATATTGATCATTATTCATGCCTTGCCTCATTTCACTAAGAGGCACAACAACCTGACAGTTGGTGGCGTTTTCAATTCACTTATAAAGACAAGACCGAGAAAGACCAAGAGAGAAACGCTGCTCTAACTGAAACGAACAAGGCCATGTAAAAATGATCAATAATAGTGCTAGCAAACAGTGCAATAATTTGGGAAAGGCTTTTCCGTTTTAAGTTGCAGTTGAATAGTGATATGAAGCAAAATAACTGATATGCAAAATCTGAAAGTGATGATAATGATCAAAAGCGGTGCATCATAAACATTGTGCGAAACAAAAAAAACTGGTCGATGAAGTCGTTAAGAAATTACTATATGTGACGCGTCCTTTACAGTTATTGAACAAAAGTATTTAAATGGCATTGTGGTGTCTTAAATGTCCTCAGCAAAGCTGTGACTGATATACTAAAAACTGTCATAACCATAGAAGCAAATCGCAACAGAGAAGCAATGGAAACAAGCTTAGTGAATCAATCTGGACCTATATACAGTATGTGACAAACGTTAACAAAAACACTAAAACTAACGGCAGACAAAATGGTCCTACATGCGTGTGATTAGAATGCTATAATTTCTCTAAATTATTACACGAAACAAACAAATGCCATATTCTCCTTATTGTTTTTTCAAAATTTGGACTCTGACAGGTGCAAATTTAATCTTGTCATTTCGCTAAGCCATCTTCCTATGCAGAGTTTCAATGACAACCGACGGGAGACTTAAGCTTCACCAGCTGTTTATCTTCACGCACTAACTCCTAATATTCATATAATGGTAGTGGCTAGAAAGAAGTGGCTTTGTTGTTGTTTCTTTCTACAAGATTTCTGGAAACATGTCTGAAATTGATACATCTGGATGGAAACTTCTCTACCATGAAGTCGGCAGCTATTCATTTTTCTTTTATTACTTTGTTTTTGTGTTTAGGTTTTTCACATGAAAAATCACTTTAAGTTTGTGTCATCATGTGTTGCATAATAGTCGCTCTACTTATTGCATACTTTACTTATTTATTAGCTATATATTTATCTATACACTAAATGCACCCAACGCATTCTGCATAGGCTTCATCATGTGTTATTATCAACTCATCCAGAAAAAGAAGCAACACTTGCCCTCACTTCACCTATGTCACTAACAGATGATACATTTATCAGGCTTTGCTTTTGGGCTTGGGCTTGGGCGGAAAGGTGGAGTTAATGGCCTGGGTGGGCTAACTGTTGTGGTGTTTGGGTATTGGTTCGAGACTGTACTATAAGGTACTGTGCTGGGTAAGAATGAGGTCGTACTGGGTTGGTACGAGGCTCTTGTTGAGTTGTAAGACGATGTGCTGGGTTGGTAAGAGGCTGTGCTGGGTTGGTTTATTGACAGACGGGATTGGGGGGCCGGTCTCGGTGCTGGGGCCGGTGCCGGTTTTCGTGCTGGTACTGATGCGGTAAATGAGTTGGGTAGCCCAGAGGTTTTGTACTGCAGCAGGTACTCAGGGTAGATCTGGTGCTTCTCAAACACAACAAAGATGGAGGGGTCTAAAACTTTGTCTACGCAGCTGTCGTAGAAGTTGATGTCCCCGCCGTCCTTGCAAGGAGGTCTGACAAAGTCAGGGGACCCTTTGGTGTAGTGTCCTGCCAGCACCCTTGCGATGAACATGGATTGGACAGAGTCAGAGTAACCAGTGTAGTTGTGGGAATATTTGGCATCCCGGGCAAAGTAACTACCTGGGTTTGGACAAAGAACAAGATTGAAATTATATACACTATGTGGAACCATGCAAGGGACTGCCATGAACAAATTGTTTCATTATCTATCATCAGACAATTGTTAAATTTAAAAAAAAAAGGTATAAATCCGACCAACAGTATCAGTTTCATACAAACATTTTCATGAAAGTACCACAGAAATAATCCCTCCCAATGATCACTTCTGCCTCACTACACTGTCTGCACAATTATTAGGCAAGTTGTATTTTTGAGGATTTATTTTATTATTGAACAACTACAGTGCTCTCGGTCAATCCAAAATGTAAATGAACCTAAACCTGAATGTTTAAGAAAGTAAAAGTGAGGTTTTGACTTTTTTAAGAGAATAAATATATGTACAGAATTATTAGGCAACTATTAGTGTGCAGAATTATTATGCAACTAAATGAAAAAACAAGCATTTTCCCATCTCACTTATTTATCTTCATCTGTTAAAGTGAGAATGATAAAACCACTCAACATTTACAAATAAACATTTCTGACATGTAAAAAAAATCAGTGACCAATATAGCCACCCTTCTTTTCAATAACTGTCACAACTGTCATTCATGGAGTTTGTCAGTTTCTTGATCTGTTGACGATCAACTTTTTGTGCAGCAGCCACCACAGCCACCCAGACACTGTTCCGAGAGCTGTACTGATTTCCTTCACTGTAAGTCTCCTGTTTAAGCAGGGCCCACAGGTTCTCAATAGGGTTTAGGTCAGGTGAGGAAGGGGGCCATGTCATAATTTTTCATCCTTAAGGCCTTTACGGGCTAGCCATGCAGTTGAGTACTTTGATGTATGCGATGGAGCATTGTCCTGCATACAAATCATGGTCTTCTTGAAAGATGCAGACTTTTTCCTGTACCACTGCTTGAAGAAAGTGTCTTCTAAAAACTGTCTGTAGGTTTGGGAGTTGATTTTGAGGCCATCTTCAACCCAAAAAGGTCCAACTAGCTCATATTTAATAATACCAGCCCATACCAGTACCCCACCTCAACCTTGCTGGCGTCTGAGTCGAAGTGGAGCTCTGTGTCCGTTACTGATCCAGCCACGGGCACATCCATCTGGTCCATCAAGAGTCACTCTCATCTCATCAGTCCATAACACCTTTGAAAAATCTGTCTTCAGATATTTCTTGGCCCTGTCTTGACGTTTCAAATTGTGTGTTTTGTTCAGTGGTGGTCGGGTTTCAGCCTTCCTTACCTTGGCCATGCCTCTTAGCATTGGACACCTTGTACTTCTGAGCACTCCAGGTAGGTTGCAGTTCTGGAATATGGCAGCACTGGAGGATAATGGATTCCTGGTAGCTTTACGTTTGATTCTTCTCAAATCTTTGGCAGTTAATTTGCGTATTTTTTTCTCAATACGTTTCTTGCGACCCTGTTGGCTATTTGCAACAAAACGTTTCATGGTTCTGTGGTCACGCCCCAATATCTTAGCAATTTCAAGAGTGCTCCATCCCTCTAAAAGACTTTATGCAATTTTTGATTTTTCAGAGTCGGTTAAACCTCTTTTTTGGCCCATTTTGCCTGAGAAAGAGAAACTGCCTAATAACTATGCACACCTTGATATAGAGTGTTGAACTCCTTAGGCCACACCTTAACTCATTACGCAAATACACATCACTTGGTATGCTTAAATCGAATAAGCACTCAACTGTATACACAGCTTAAAGTTGGAAAATATGCATACAAATTATGATATGGCCAAAATACTCACTTGCCCAATAATTGTGCACACAGTGTAGAATGAGTGTATGTGTGTTTATCTAAGCTCCGTCAGGGGGCTTCTGGGCGTCAACCAATTGAGCAGGTAGAGGGTGTTGAACCCTCAACCAATAACAGCAAGGGGGCACTCACCAAGGTGAGGTTTGGTATTGGTACGAGGCTATTCTTGAGTTGTAAGAAAATGTGTGTGTGTGGGGGGCTAGAAGGGGTGACGACGCAATGGTATAGGGGGGGGACATAGGCTGGGGGCCGGGGGCGAGGCTGTTCTCGAGTTGTAAGATAATGTGCTGGGCTGGTAGGAGGCTGTGCTGGGTTGAAACATTGACACACTGGGTTGAGCGGCTGGCCTCGGTGCCTGGGCTGCTCTTGATACTAGTACTGACGGCTTGGGGAGAGTGGCGGGGCGAGGCCTGGGGGCAAAGCTTGTCATTGCTACAAGGCTGTTCTTGAGTTCTGAAATCAATTCCGGGGACGGGGTGGGGCGGGCAGTTGCCGCCAACATGGCACGCGGGGCAGGAGTGGGTGGGGATAATGTGCTGTGTGGGTGTGAAGTTGTGTTGGATGGGTATGAGGTTGTACTGGTTTGGCATGAGGCTGTTATCGAGTTGTAAGACGCTGTGCTAGGTTGGTAAAGGGATGTGCTGGGTTGAAACAATGACACACTGGGTCGGGGTGCTAGTCTCGGTGCCGGGGCCGTTGCAAGGCTTGGGTCTGGTCTCGGTGCCAAGGCTGCTCTTGGTGCTGGTACTGACGGCTTGGGGAGAGTGGCAGGGCGAGGCCTGGGGGAAAAGCTTGGCATTGCTTCAAGGCTGTTCTCAAGTTCTAAGATAGATAGATCTAAGAAGTTTTCAGACGATGTGCTGGGTTGGTAAGATGCTTTTCTGGGTTGAAACATTGACACACTGGGTTGGGAGGCAGGTCTTGGTGCAGGGGCCAATGCCAGGGCCAGCCTTGGGGCTGGTATCAATGCCGGTGCCAGTATTGGGGCTGATCTTGGTGCCACGGTCGGCATTGGGGCTGGTCTCGGTGCCAGGGCCAGTCTTGATGCTGGTACTGACACGGCACCAATCGATAAGACAGGCAGATCTGAGGTTTTGTAGTGCAGCAGGTATTCTGGGTAGATCTGGTGCTTCTCAAACACAACAAAGATGGAGGGGTCTAAAACGTTGTCTACGCAGCTGTCGTAGAAGTTTATTTCCCCGCTGTCCTTGGAAGGAGGTCGGACGAGGTCTGAAGACCCTCTGGTGTACTGTCCCACCAGAACCCATGCAATGAACATGGATCGGACATCAGAGTTACCGGTGTAGCTGTGGGAGTATTTGGCGTCCTGGGCAAAGTAACTACCTGGGTTTGGACACAGAACGAGATTAGAATTTTTATATACACTAGGTGGAACCATGTCAGGGACTGCAACAAACAATTTGTTTAATTAATTGATCATATGTAATATGTTTTCTACCATACTACATAGGAGAAAGTATGGTTATTGGATTGCAAAGAGAGTGTTAGGAGGTAAAGGAGAAAAAAAAGTGTCAAAATAAGAGAATAGGAATCTTTACAAGAGCCGTACCCAAATTTCTAGTGAGAAATATGATAAAAGATCAAACCATATAATATCCTTGGCAGGAGATGGGTCAGCTTTCCTACAGGCCAAATTGCTCTTTGAAGCCGGAAGTCAATGTTCATCACAATGGAGTTTAACTATAGATCTGGTTTGTCCAGTTGCCATACAGTATGTGTCATGTCTAAGTAATGCTGGGTAGGATTTGGAGAAGTTTTTCCAAAAGTGATCCGTCAATAATCTGTGAATGTCTCCAACATTGTCGGCTGACGCGAGTGGTAGGCCATATTTGGAATAATTGGTTTCGCAATCCTCCTCTGGCCTGAAGCACATCTGCGCTGATGGCTGCATACAACTTCTCTTCCTCTCAAAATGTATTTCGGCAAAAAGTCTTTCAGAACCAGTGTGATGGAGTTTCTCATCATAGCCATGAATGAGCAGTTTTGTCACCTTGTGAGCAGGATCTAGTACAATTGGATGGTTGACTCCCATTTGAGCTGATCAATGTGCTGCAACGGACCTCCAACGCTCCAGTGGAACTGCACATTTCTTCAGATAAATAGAACCGGCTTTGGGGATTGCAGACATGTCCACACCAAAGCTGTTCATCTTTGCTTGTTTTAGTATTTTTTTATGAGCGATAAAGTGAATTTAATCTGAAACATATGAGCAGCAGTGGTGGAGGGTAATGGAATGCCTTGTAGATGCCTTTACTTCTTTTGAAGAGATAGCACAGGATAAGTGTGATAAGTGCTAACTGGCTAGCAGTAAAGGCATGATAGATGGTGAAAGTTTGTTAGGGCATGTGACAGATGTGACAAGATACAGTGTTTTACAGCAGGACCAGCAAGACAGTGGGATCCTTGATTGACTTCACACTGTATTTGCAGATGTCTTCTTTTGCAGGTGACACAATCTTATCAGGTCACACTTGTCACACCTTAATGTGACCCAGCGCAGCGCCAACAACTTTGGTTTTCTTTAATCCAGGTAATCATTCGACCTTTGTGAGGTTAATACATCCAAGACATAAAGTGCAATATGCAGAGGGACGGTGGTTTTGACTTTGTGAATAAAGATGGAAGATGGAACGGATCCTCTTGGGTTATTTGCGACATGTAGAATTGTCGGCAGAGCAGGTAAGGACTTAAGAGGGGCCACACTGAAGTCCTTCTTCTTGTACGTAGGTGCTTGTACACAAAGCACCTATCACACAGGTTTCATCTGATGTCTGTATCAATGACAATAGCCTAGCTCTGGCTCAAAATACCATGTTAAATAGAGGAGGTTCAGAAAGGATGGTTTGCCATTTCATGGGCATCGGTCAGAATGCAATGCAGTGAAGAAAACTTGAATTTTAACAATGATTTATTCATCCAGTTCAAACAATTGAGAGAAAACCCAGATGGGTTGGCAATGAATCTTGCCGCCTCGTGTGATGATCTACAAAAGAGTGACTGAAAGGGTGAGCCATGTTTATATAGGGAGAGAACAGGTGCACTTTATCAGGTCAATGAGCAGTGAACATATTGTGAGGATCACTACCAATCAGTGCTAATAATCAGGACGTGAGGTGAGTGGGTAAGAGAGAAAAAGGAATTGTCAAAATAAGAGAATGGGAATCTTTACTACACTATACTTTAAAGAGAAGCAGCAAATCCTCACAATTGTGAAGCTGAACCTCGCAAATGTTTGGCACCACATTTAAAACTGCTATCTATTGAATTCAGGGAAGCTATGACCAAGGTCATGGGCCGAAACATATCACTCTCAGACAATACAGCTTCAAAGTCGGATAGGAGTAAGACTAAGTAGTATATGTCTTCAACTGACCTTTGCCAAAAGCGGTTCCATGAGTTCCACAGAGTCTCCAGTCGAAGTTAGTGTGGCAGATGACGTCCACGTGTTTAGAGTCAGTACCATGAAAAAGCTTTTTTTCTGTCACATTACTTGCAGCATTGTTTCCCTTCATCTGATTCTTCTGCCTTCATGTAGGAAAAATAAATCAAGGCTACATTTAGGAATGGGTGCTAATGTAAAATGAGAACATGCACATTTTGCTCAACAGATACTGACATGGACTTTAGAAGATAATGGTAAACGCTCAATGGTTAACAGGAAAACAAGTATACAACAGTTAAAAATAATGTAATCTGTCTCAATATTATCAATTTAAAAAGGTGGAGACAGCAATTCTGGAGATTGTTATCAATATCACTTAGTCAAAATCTGAGATTAATAATAATAAACGTCTATTGGTGTTTCCTGGTGCCCAGGATGGACCAGGCAGTGGTTATCATAGCTGATACTATGATAACCCAGTAAAGAAGATGTCAAACAAAGGTTTGGAATAAGGATGTGAAACAAATGTTTTTTTGGAATTAAGTTTCCAGACTGAACACATAACCTAATACTTACCACTGAAAGACTTCCCAGAGAGCTTTGTTCTGAATCCTCTCGATTTTGACTATGTCAAAGCCTCTCATGGTTTTACAGAAAAGAGTTTCAATCTCATTAAATTCATCTGAGGAGCGCTGCAGGGGGATTCGCTGGAAAAAACATATAGAAGAGAAAAGGGAGTTTATTTTTTAAAGGTGGATATGGCCAATTTTCTAGCAATTTCTGAGGTTGTTTCTGAGGTTGCGAGTTGTCTGCCAACAGGATAATAAAAGCTGGGTAGGGGCGCTCGTGGTGTAGTGGTTAGAGCGTCCCCCCCAGAAGGCTCAATTCTTGCAGAAGACCCGGTTCGAATCCGAATTTGAATCAGTTCTCTGCATGTAATTCCCCTCTCTGCCCCATATGATGTCTCTCTGCACTATAAATAAACCATTGAAAATGCCAAAAAATATCTTAAAAAAAAAAAAAGTCTGGTTGAGCTACAACCCCAAATGATCAAAGGAAAAAAAAATATGCAGAAATTGTGAGATAAAACACACCCTTCTGAAGTAATTAGCAAAACTAGAAGGTCACAACTTTGCTTGCCTGTTTTAAGTCAGTTACTCTTTTGCGGTTACCAACAATTTTTCAAAGCAATCCATGTTTTTTTTTGTTTTTCTTGTAGCACGGCACTTCACTTGACCGTTGTCACTACAACTCTCATTCTGCAGGGTATCTACAAGAGGGAGTTGCCTCAGTTTGAACTACTTGTGTAACATGCGGTCATTGAGTGTATGTGTGAATGCTTTGCTTTTATTATAGCTGGTAGCAGTATTGCAGTATTTATTGCCTTCCCTGCCTGGGACAGTCCACGTCAGCACATCTAGATATCAAAACTGCTGCTGCAGTTACTATTTTCTTTTCCTGCTGGAAATGCAGGTTGGATCAGAACTGCTCTTTGGCTCAGCAGGTGGATGTCATTGGCCTAGTTTTGCGTGCTTGACGTCCCTGAAACTGGGTGTGTCCTTGAGAGATTTCTCTCACAAGTGGTTTTCATTCCTCCCAGGCAGTTGTTTTTCTCAACATCCGGATAAAGCCGGCGCTACTTAAATTTTTCAGATATAGGTTAGCACTATAGCTTTTATCCAACATTACTCTAACAGTCCAGCAACGGATCAATACACATTAATGTGGAACTGACTGCAAATAAATAACAGTGACATGTGTTGAAGCAACAGGTCACCCAGTTTAACTCTCCTCACTACTCTTTTAACATGCTTTATCCACAATAGGAAAAGTATAGATGAAGGCCAACAATGTGATATTTTCTAAAGCTTTGTTATTGTTCATTGAATGCATATTAAAACGGTAGCTCTGGCGCCTTTGCATATAATATAGTCATTTCTGAGTTTGTAGTGCATGCATAGTGGGAAGATGACAAAAAAGCTTGCTGATGGTGGACACAATCTTCCAACAATACAATGCATAACTTAATTTAAGGACCTATCAAATGCTAATTCATTAAAGAAAAAAAATTGAAAAAAAGTCAGATGATGGTCCAGCAACAGCTTAGAAAAATATTGAAGTCCTTGACACCTTTAAATGGACTTTGCCAAAGTATGTGGCTGTGGTTTTTCAAAGTCACTTTTTTAGTCCATGTTAGTAGTACAGGACAGATCACTAACTTATTACCACGACGCTTATTTAGGCTGTACAAATTATGATGACCATAAACAGTATGTAGCTGGGACTAAAATGTCTGCACGTCATCATTTCGATGTTCATAGTTTTTATGTTATGTTTAGATTTCCAGGTTGCGGCCAAACAACACTTCACTGACTTTTCCCCCTTTCCATCAGGAAAAAAACATTCAGACACAAACAATTATAAACTTGTTTTTCTAATGTATTAAATATTACATACATTGAAATACTTCCGAAGGCTGGGCACAAACGGTATCATGCCGTTTGAATGTGTGGTGTATTCACAATACCTTGTATCCTGTTTGAGGAATCTGCGTCTTGTCCCAGTGGTCTGGCACAGTGGTGAAACTGGCTTGACCAACAGGTCTTCTGTGGTCAGAAAGAAAACTAAGATTAGTTTTACTGTGAGGTGGTTTCGGGGAAATGCTTTCATCAAGCGAGATCAACACGGTGTATTTGTGGATGTGGTACCTCACTCTCGCTGTTCGGACATCGGCTGCGGAGACAAACTTGGGAAGTCTTTTCACAAGTCGCTTAGTGCCATAACGCTTGTTTGTTTGTATCATGTCTGAATGGGTGAAAAAAGACGACTCGGGTATAACACTGTGTGAACACCTTGAATTGCACAGAACTACACACACATAGATCAGCTACTACGTTTACCCGGGAAACTGAGTGAATAGGCCTGTGAGCCGGCCGTGAACTCCACCACATCTTGGTCATTTTCCAGAAACTTCTGCTCCAGCTGATCGCTGGACATGTCTGCTTGTTTGTGTTCAGCAGCCTGCAAGTAAGTTCAGAGTTGGATGAGAAAAGTGGACAGCAATGTTCTGTCTAACCATGTACGCTAAATATGAATACTACTTAGTTTAGCTTAGCATGTGTCAAATTTGTGAACATGCAGTAGGTTCCAAGATTAAATTCTGGTGGAGATCTGCAGATTTTAATCAGAATTTTAATATTCTGAACTTTTTCACTTAATTTTGTTTAGAAAAGTGTAAACCTGGAGGATAAATGATATATTGTTAGGAAGTGCTCGACTTTGATCAGCTTCAGCTGAAGGGGCCCCACCAAATGCTTTTAAAACTTAATTTCCTAGTGCATCAGGCCAACTTGAGCATGGCAAATTTAAATTCATGCAATCTGGATACAATCTCCGCTCCTGCTCATCTCTGCCTCTGTTATTTGCATGTAGACCTATACAAAAGAAGATTAAAACTGAAATGCTATGTGCATGTGAATAAGCTTAAGCAAGAAAACATAGCAGGGTTAAAAGAAAGTTTACTATAACATATACGAGATAAAACCGGATATAGGAGTCCCGGAGGTATGTAACCAAATGTACTTCAGTTGTCAGTTCAGAAAAGGTTTAGTAGACCGCGAGTGGAAGAGAAACTCCTGGAGTAAATTGACTTTTTTCCATTCCTGTCCCTCTAAAAAGTTTGAATGTGACACTGCTCCAACGATTGTCAGACTTGCATCCGAAGACTAAAAAAGTTAATGACATAAACATGTTCACATCAAAACAAAGATTGGACAGCATCACTTCTTTCTCAGATGTGAAAATGTCTTCGCGTTCACAGGTTGCTGCAGTGAGGTGTTTTCACTCTAGGATGGCATCTAGAGATGTGGCGTCCTTAAAAAAAAATTCCCTGAAACCAAGTGACCATCTTTGGCCAACATCAGCTCCACTATAGCTACGCCTTTCACGGCACCAGCTCAGTGCAAGTTTAACTTACAATTAAACTGTTGGCTGCTGCTGTGCTTTCATGCTGCTCTGCTGTTTGCCAAGTCACTCCTAGGGACCGATTCAGTGTTTCAACAAGGGATAATTGCAATGTTATTATTATGAGGCGTTATTGGAGAGTAACAAATGGGATCGGCCAATACACGCCTCGATCGGTTGCAGATTGTGGATACTGGGACAACCCTATTTCAGAATATTTACCGTATATACTGAAGCCTAACATAACTAATATCTCCCAACGTAGGGAAAAAACAGCTATCATCACAACCTTCAAAATGCAAAACACGAACATGTCAGCAAACATTTAGACTATTTAAACATCCAGCAGTTAGCAACAATAGCATGTATTTGGAGTTGTGATGTGTCCACATGATGCATGTAAGTCCAACACTCACTCTATTTTAGCTCTGTACCATCCTATGAGGAAAATATCTAATTGTTAAAGATCTCCTATTATACTACTTTTCTGGTCTTAATTTCTCATTAATGACCACTATAGAGCAACCTGACACGAATCACAGCACTAAAAACTATGTAGATTTTCGGGAAACTCTTCCTCTCATGGGCGCTCTCAGCATTCTCTGTCAACACTCGGTTTTGTCCTTCTCCGCCCCCTCGCCCCCCTCCTGCAAACTTTAGTATGGTTAAACATGACTATAAATCATTATAACAACGTTTATAGGTCATAAAAGTTGAAAAAGCATAATAGGTGCTCTTTAAGCCACCACTAAGCCACAACTTAGGAAAGTAGAAAAACAAAACCAAACCAAGTACCGATGCAGACAGTTACTCACAGTTGCTGCGTAAATGTTCCACTTTCCGAACTCATCCTCCCAGTACCAGAGCCACTGGGTGGTGTGGATGAAGTCTGGCTGAAGCAGAGCGTTAATGGTAGAGAGTCGCCGTACTTTGTTCACACCACGGGTCATCGTGTCAAAATGTATCCGTTCGACGTTTCCACTATGGGCAGCAAAATGAATTAGAAAACTGTTAATTCATATTATTCAGACCAGTTTGAAAGCAAGACATCTGTTGCACTACACATTACCAATGCTAAAACAACCGATCAATATTGGCCTTTCCATAGCTGATATGTCATTGATTGGTAGGGGAGAACGGGGTAATTTGTCACACGGGTTGGTTGTCACAATCGTTATATCTCGGAACCAGAAGGCGCTGTCTGTGAAATTTTGGTATGTAAATATCCAGAATTGGGATAAGAGGTCACCTACATAGTCTTCCTTGGAGTTAGACTGCTGAATTTGAGGTGAGAGGACTGTTTGTGTTTTTCATTTCAAATTGAAAATATTTAGCTCCTCAGTATTTTTCTTCTAGGCTTTTACAGAATGGGTTTATAACAAAACACTTGTTACCCATAAAAAGTGTGAAGGGTAAACTATAGTTTAGATTGTGGTTAGCAAGCTAATCAGTTGTCAGATGGTTGTTGGCATTGATGATGCTAGCAAAAAATTCAAGTTGGGGTTGGTCGTCACATTTTTGGGGGGGTTGGTTGTCACAAGTTATCCAAAGGCTACAGCCAGAAAAGGAACCCAATAACGAAATACATTGTCAAGCTGTATCCTCACTGACACCCCAGAGAAGGAAAGAATAGAGCAGGAAAAGGCAGCTAGCATGCAAAGGAAAAAAGGGCAACAAAATCAAAACAACCCAGTGCATCCCAAACTAGACAATCTGCCAAGGCTACAGTAAGTTATATAGGCCTATTTGTCAACTTGACAATGCAATTGCATTTTCAAATTTAGTTCAACTTTCTTTCCTTCTGTTCAAGATTATTCCCATTAAGATAACATTGTGACAAACAACCCAATAGTGTATGACAACCGACCCCTTGATGGGGTTGATTGTCACAATGTATTAGGGTGTCTTTGATGATTAATTTCTTCTTTATTACAATAAGATAGAAAAAGTGAGGGGTACACATTTCAAGCCAACACTTTAAGCTTCAATGTAATGTAGGACTGACTATCGAAAGATGTTTAGGTGATGAGCAATTCTCAGTAGAGTAAAAAGTGTGCCTACTTACCCCGTTCTCCCCTACTGAATGATTTATGTCTATTAAATTGTGTTTTTCTTAGAAATTGGATCTAATATTAAAAGCTAAGGGCTCTGTCAGATTTGATTAAAAAGTGTTTGGTGTGTAATTCTAAAGCCTCCAGTAAAGTTTGACTCATCTTGCGTTGTTCCACATATTTTTGAGTAATCCTTTTACAGGGTTCTCAACCCTCACGCAATGAGAGTGAGACACACGCATTTCAGGCAATTCACACGCTCCACGCCACACCTTGCATTTCTCACGCAAATTATAACTCTGCCAAACAATTTTTTTTATATAGCCTATAGCTTCGATAAATCCTGGCCTTCACCACCATCACCTAGTGTTGCCACCTTATTTATAGCCTACTATCAATGGTTGCCACCCGTCCCGTTTTTCCCGAAATTGTTCTCTTTTTTCACCAGCTGTCCCGAGGAAAGAAAAATCTCTCCCGGGACACAATTTGTCCCGTTTTTTGGGGAAAAACTCATTCGTTTTTTGGGGGAAAAACTAATTTGATTTCCTTCGTTCAGTAGTTAAGGCCGTTTCACACGGGCCGTGGCGTTTGTTGCGCCCACTAATGCATTCTGCGAGAGCCGAGCGGGCAGAGAGAAGGCGCAGCGTTTCGTCAGGCTACACGACAAGCGTGCAGGGGCGGTCCTAACGATCTCGGGGCCCGTTTCAAGACCCTGTGTGGGGCCCCCCACATTTATTTTTTTCTATGAATAATGCTTGTGCATGCTCCCCGCAAAAATAAAAAAGATTGTGGAAACTAGTTGGTTCATAGACGGATTATGAGATAATAGGCCCAGACTCTTAAAGCCTCCCCGCCCCCCTCCCTATCCAGTCAGTTACATTGACTTTTCCGCAAAGATACATACGTTTACTGGCATAAACATATTAAGGGAGTCAGTGTTTCCCACAGGATTTTGGGATACTGTGGGAGATATCCTGTACCTTGTTGGGGGGTCCGGGGGCATGCCCCCCTGGAAGAAAATTGATACAGTTTTAAAGTAAAATGCATCAATCTGAAAAATCAATCTGGAAAATTTAGATTTAAATCAAATCTTGAGCTGCAGAAGGAACATTATTTTTCTTAAACAGGCAGCACTCTTTACTCTGCAACTGTAAAAACATTTCAGAAGATTGGTCTGCAGACCCATGTTATATGATGGAGGGGCCCATTGCAACAGATACAGGGTGGAAAGCTACTTTTTATGAACAGTATATAATTTACATGTATAAAGTTTATTCCTGTATGTGTGTGGGGGCCTTAGAGGCCCCTCATGAAGCCCATAAGACATAGCTAATAATGCTTTTGTTTTGCACTTGCTTTTCGATTTTTCACCTGCTAGTTGAGGGGCTAAGTTGGTTTTAGTGCTCCCACATTCAAATGCGGATGCCAAAAGAGTCTTCTCCATGGTTGGTCTTCACCAGCACCAGAAACAGACTAGCCCTAGAAGGAACATTGTCCTCCATTATGATGGTCTAAATGGCTGGTGTGGAGCCACAGTGCTTCAAGTGGGAGCCAGAAAACCCCTATCCTGAAGGCCTCAAAATCTGCCACTCGAAGCTACAACAGCGAGCATCAGTAATATCCAGTATCCATATTTGCTGAACTGAACTAAGAGTTTTACTGAAATAACTACCCCGAAGAACTACCCTAGGCCTACACCCATCTCACTAGTCTGGCATTTGGTATTAATCCAGTTATACTTTCATCATAAAATTACTACAATAGGCTATATTTTAACTAAAACAAAGAAATTATATTGAACTGAACTTGTGTTAAAAACCATTATTATGCTTTAAATTAATAAATAAACACACAATAAAATGTCGCTCGAGCGCTTCGCGCGCTCGCATGGGAAATCCGCTTCTGTCTCACTCTAAACAATTTCCAAAAGTTGAGAACCCTGCTTTTAATCACATTTATTGCAGTTAGATAAAACCACACTCGACACCACCACAAACATGTAGAAGCAGTTAGCAGCAGTCGGGTTAGCTTAGGGCCACTAGCCATTTCAGATCATTGTAGGTTTTTATGCTACGCTAAGCTAACTGGCTTTTGTGTGTGTACAGTAGCTTCCTATTAACTGTACATACATGAGTGGTATCCATTGTCTTATCTACCAGTGAATAAGCGCATTCCTTAAAACATCCTATACTTTTTAAAAGAGCTATATTAATTTATGTTGCTTTTCGAATATTGCATGAAAACTTTCCCATTTAAAAGTTCACACCGAAATGATTGGAAATAGAATACACCTGGAAATAATTGACTTTAAAATCAACATCTTCCCACAACTACAACGCCGCAATCCCATTAAGCACCTGTATGTTATTGTAGGGTCACAGTAGTCCTTCTCGATCGTCTCATTATCTGGCAAGGCGGTCCATTTATCCTCCTCTCTGACCTCCCACATGTACGGCATCTTGTGATGAGCTTTGAAACATCGCTCTAAGAACACATCGGTCGTAAAGCAAGATCAAATGTCAACAGATCAATCTGAAGAACACAAAAACATAAGTGTAATTATTGCTGTTTTGATTGATGATCTATCATTGGATTACTCACCCTCATGTATACAGTGTCCTTTGATGAAGTACATGCATATCTCAGTTTTATCTAAACAGACAAAAGAGTGCATTATAAAATTATTTTTTGAACACTTCACTCAGAATACCATTGTATTGAAAGCGTTTGCAGCTGACGTAGTGTACCTCTGGTAGGCCTTTGCCTTTCCCTTCTGGTCGGCCCATCATCACTGTTAAGATCGTCGCCGACGGCAGCAAAGAAGTTGTTACTCGTTGTCCGTGGCAGCTGTTGATGGTTGCCCCTGTCGCCACGGTTGCCACCTCTCCCTCTGTGGTCCGTGGAAGCTTGAGAAGGACTTTGTGTTTGTTCCCGGCTAGGACCGCCGTCACTGCCTGAGTGAGAGTCAAATTTGGCGGCAGCAGCAGAGGTATCGTTGGTGGAGGAGGTCAGGTCGCTGCCCCCGTCGGTGTACAGATCCAGGTCATCGCAGCCATCAGAGGGATCAGAGGAGTCACTGTTGCAAGAGGTTTGTCTCTGCTGTTGAGGGTTGCCCTGGTTGCCTTGGTTTCCTCTATTGCCTCTATTTCCCCTGTTGCCCCTGTTGCCTCTGCCGCCCCTGTTGCCGCCTCTCCCCCTCCCTCTCCCTCTTGCTTCAGTGTTGTTGGCCGCAGCAGAGTTGCCTCCTCTGTCATGGAACCTCAAAGCCGATTTGTTTGCGTAAACGGGCTTCAGAGAGAAAATGAGGGTGTCTGGCATGCCTTTTTTCCGCAAGAGGTTTAAAGGCTGTGGCGCGGAAAAATCATGAACCCTGAAGCAGCTGCAGTCGGAGTTCAGGTGCCTCTCACAGATATGCAGCCTCTCGCAACCATGACCCGCCTGACACCGGCCGAACTCCCCGTCACCATTGTTGTAATCATAACACACCTGGTAGATGGTGTTTAGGAAAGAAGGGAAGATGGTAAAAATCAAGCAAAGCAGAAATCGAATGTAAGAAAACAGCTAACGAGACATTGTCGTGGTGATGTGTAACATCTCCTTTAAGATGATTACTATAAAGTGTGTATTATGTACGGTGTAATCAAATCAGAGTATGGAATATTACAAAAACACTGTTAGTTTTGGTCCCATGTGAGCGACGATGTGTAGACTCACGGGAGGCAGGAGTGTGTAGTCACACTGCAACAGCAGGGTGCACAGCTCAGTCCTGCTCAGGGTCTCCAGCTCGTGCAACCTCAGGGTCTCTTCATTACGAGCAGAGTGCAGCTCATGGGAGAAGATGCATCCTCTCCTATCGTTGAAGAACACAATTCACAAGTTTCAGTCATCAGTTTAATGTTTCGTAACTACAATACATTCAATTTAGCTGAAGGGAGAAAGTATTGAACGATTAAGAACGTAAATCATGAAAAGGCCAACTTCAAAGTGTGAAGGAAGTTCTTTTAAGGTTGGAGGTCAACTCAGGTGGAAGAATATTTCAGGAGACTTGGATGAATTATGAAGCAATATTTATTACAGGCTTGGCCAAGGAGAACCGGACTGCAACTCGGGTGACTTGCACTTCAATTCTGACAAACCCTTCCTGAGAGCTGTGTATTAACCTTGTGCTATCTCTAACACCTCCCCGCCTCGGGCACCAAGCGTACCAATGTTTTGGTTCAGAGCTGAACACAGTGAACCATAACATTCTGGAATAGAAGGAGATGAGGCTTTATCTATACAGCTGACCTAAGTGTCTTCTAACAGGCTCCAAGGCTGACCTAGAGTCTGAGAGACAAACACACAAGACCATAGGCCAAAGTAGTGTTCATATTCTAAAACACAATGGACATACAAAAAGCGAAAACAAACCCTAGTGGCAACTCCAAACAGGTAGAAATCCACATGTTTGAGGGTTTCCCACTTGACTGGTACAAAACTATATTATTTAGCTTCTAACATAGGCTGCTGAGAGGGCTAAAGGTCATCATTGTACCAGAATACATGCTACGACATATCTGACTAGTTAGGCCAGTGCTTCTCAAATGGTGGGGCGCGCCCCCCGTGAGTTGTCAGGGGGGGCGCCAAAACTGACTTTCCAACTGACCAAAAAAAATTGTTTTGCTAGCAAGCACGATGTGTGCTTGTGTATGGACATATCCGCGCGAAAGGCCGCGATTTACAGTAAATAAATGTATACATGTGTCTCCAAGTGTCTCTGTAGGCTATTTAAAAAGAAATCAAGCAAATAGACTAATAATAACATTAATGGTTATTGGTTATCTCATCACAGAAGGCATATTGGCCTATAATAATAAAAAAAACACCACCTTAACTATGTTTACAGTTTAAAAATGTTTTGAATGAAATGCAAACCTCAGTGAATCATTTGCTCTAGTTTCTCTGTCCTGAGATTCACACAGACTGAGTAGTCTTGTTTAAATGTTACAAATTGAGCTAATAAACTGAACTTTGAATTTTTTTGCTGCAGAAGTTATCTCAGCTAATTTTTGTTATCTAATTTGATAATAAGGTGATTGTATGCAGAATGCTCGTGCCAGAAACTCATACAATCGTTTTGTACAGATAAATAAATATTAGCAGGTTCTCAATAGTATTTCAATTTAGGGGAGGGGGGGGGGGGGCGAAAAAATTTCGGTCCCCTAGGGGGGGCATGACAGAAAATAATTGAGAACCACTGAGTTAGGCTACACTTCGAATAATAATCTTTATTAAGGACTCAGATGGTCCACTCACATCCAACATACACACACACATAGAACACATTAAAATACATTACTCAATAAAATACTGTACTAAAATAGGTGCAAGTCATGCCAATGCTGTGAACCTATAGCCCATCATAGGGTTATATATCCCCCCAAGATTGACTGTTCTATCTTTGAAGCTACTTTAAAGTGTGACGGACCATTACTCTTCAGCTGTTTATCTTTGTAAATTAGTCTTTAAAGCTACACGGTGTTAATGTTTGTTTTAATGACGGGGCCGCAGTTGTCTGAAGGCCTATAACAATGTAAGGCTACAGCAAATGTTATGCAACACATTAAATTACACTACAACGCCCAAACAAACCCGCATCAGTGTTATCCTCAATTGAATAGCTTTACTTTGGCCTACATATAGAAAATTACTGTAAAGTTTTGAATTTCATAAATAAATGTGCCCTTTTAAAACAAATGAGATATCTCTGAAGGAGACGTCCCCTCTAAACCCGCCTACCAAGCAACCATTGCATCAGGCCAAAAGGCCTATTTATTGTTAAAAAAATGTTCCCGCATTCATTATTAAACAAACATATTTACCTCGTCTGGGTGTAAGGACATGATCCGGTGAAGAGGAAGTTTTTACACAGGTGCAGCCGCTGGCAGGCTCTTTGACAGTCTTTGACTCGGCACAGTTGCAGTTTGGTCCTGGCCACCACCTTCGGCTGCCCGAAAGGACAACACAGAGCAAATTTCTCTTGATTTTTGACGATTTCATTTGTCGATTCGCCCAAACCGAGATTATACGTCAAGAAATCCGTCTCAACCGATCCTTGGCTGGCACAGATGGCCTTTAAAACTTCAGCCGCCATTACAAAGCGCTCTTTCCCTCGTTACCTGAGTGAAGTGAAGCAGCAGCCAGACAGGGACTGCTGCTGGCTTCACTGGTGTTGTTAGAACAGTTCCCTTTCATTTCCCATTTCAGAAGATTGGAAACCGAAACTTAACTATTTTTAGAGTTATTGTTGTAACGCAGCTCTCCAACGCTTGAGGGCGCCCCTGTGTTACATGACCTCAGACAGTATTCACAAGCTTTACAAAGAGTAGGCCTAATCATGTTGAACCTAGTGGGAATATTTCTAATATATATTCTAAGTCTGTCCTATTAAAGATGTTATAGACGTTCAAATTCATCTCTTCACTGAACATTAAAGGTCACATATTATGCTAAATGCACTTTTTAAATGTGTTCTAACATATCCATGGGTCCACGGTGTGCCTAGAGACTGCCAAAATATTTAAAAAAATAACACTCTCCTTTTCTCACTCTCCCCCTTTCTGAAACCACCACCCCTCCCCCACCCAATATACTCCAGTCAGAATTCTCCCCTTTTCTGACCTCACAAACTGGAAAGCCAGAAGCTTCCACTGTGCAGCCCACACCCCTATTTCTTATTGGTCCACGGCCCTGACAGACAGAGGGCGAGGCGTATCTGGCTTCGCTTCCGGACAGGGGGCGGGGGGAGCTCAAAGATTGTATATTTACGAGGGGAGCTGCAACTCTTTTTAAAAAATAGGCCATTGTGAGATTAGCTGAACATCAGCATAGTGCAATAAATTATCTGAAAGTTTTTTTCAGCAAACAATTAAAGAAAAACGTATTAGGGACAACTAAGACCATATAATATGGTGTATAATAGAACCGAAAAGTGTATAATATGGGAGCTTTAATACACTGAAAATGTCTAGGCCTACATAAATAATCACATAGGCCTACATAGAGACAGGCTACATTATGGCATTGTAGGCTTTTAAACTAGTAGTTAAACTAGGCCTACATACAGTAGCTTGCTGGTTATTCAACTTAATTTATTTAATTCTAAATTTTTGGATTATGTATGGCCTGTGAAGAACAAATTTGACCGTTGTAGTTTTTGCAATAAACTTAGTGGAATTTTTGCCAGCATGAGACTTTCATGTAGCCTATTAGTGACCTACTTTGATAATTTTTTAACAAAGTAGTTTGAACTACTTTCATTCCTTCCTAGGATAACTTTGCAGTAGTACAACTTCTTCCAGTTTGAAGTAATTGGTAGTTTTCAAAGCTAATGTATGCTTGCAAAGTAGCTCTCCCAACACCCCACCTGTTCAATTGGTTGTTAAAAACAAATAGCTAATCAGTCAATCTCATGGCAGCAACTCAATGCATTTAGGCATGTAGACATGGTCAAGACAATGTGCTGAAGTCCAAACCGAGCGTCAGATTGGGGAACAAAGGGGGTTTAAGTGACTTTGAACGTGTCCTGGTTGTTGGTGCACGGCAGGATCGATCCATGTTTTCATGTTGTTTACGCCAAATTCTGACGCTCTGCGGTGTTTTGTGCCCCCAATGGAGCCTTCAAGGCAGCGCTGCCTGAAAGGCCCTAACCCTAACTGTTGTGCTCCCAATGGTAAGGCACTGCCTTGAAGGCTCCGTTGGGGGCACAAAACACCAAGCACCAATTCTGACCCTACCATCTGAACTTGGCAACTGAAATCGAGACTCATCAGACCAGGCAAGATTTTTCCAATCTTCTATTGTCCAATTTTGGTGAGAATGTTCGGATTGTTGCCTCAGTTTCCTGTTCTTCTGTGGTCTTCTTCCCATCTGCTTCAAGGTTGGACGTGCGTTCAGAGATGGTAGTCTGCATATCTTGGTTGTAACGAGTGGCTATCTGAGTTACTGTTGCCTTTCTATCATCTCGAACCAGTCTACCCATTCTCCTCTGACCTCTGATATCAACAAGGCATTTTTGTCCAAACAACTGCCTCTCACTGGATTGTTTTCCTTTATCGGACCATTCTCTGTAAACCCTGGAGATGGTTGGACGTGAAAATCCCAGTAGATCAGCAGTTTATGAAATACTCAGACCAGCCATTATGCCACGTTCAAAATCACTTAAACCCCCTTTCTTCCCCATTCTGTTGCTCGGTTTGAACTTCAACAAGTTGTCCTGTCCAGGTCTACATTCCTAAATGCTTTGAGTTGCTGCCATGAGATTGGCTGATTAGTAATATGTCTTAACAAGAAATTAAACCGGTGTACCTAATAAAGTGGCCGGCGAGTGATACATATGGAGTTTATATATTTTAAGTACACATTTCCTTACATAATTCTGAAATAACATGCTTAAGGCGGAATGAAACTACGTTTCTCTCGCCTTTCTTTCAAAGTGTCTGTGATCTGATTACTGTGTTTTTGCAGGTGTCTGAGATTAGGTTAGCCGCCTTTTTAATCCGATCACTGTAATCCCATTAATGTAATCTTCTTATTCCACCATCTAAACGCCTTCCGTACACAATGTCTATCCCCCACACTTCCTTGGATATTTGTGAAAACACTGAAATTGAATGTTGTTTGATTGTCACAATTACGTTGACAGATGGCCCCATCGCAAGGACAGAACTACACAAATCATACTCATTATTTTATCCCACTTTCCAGCCTTAAACTAAAGAGCAAATTGGTTAATAATACTTTAACATGTAAATATATATGCCCATAAAAAAATCTTCTGTACAACATAGATCATATGATTCAGCAGGCTTCAGTCTGCAACATCAGAATGAATGTCCCCAAGCTTCGCTCATCTGCATTTATCTCATCAACTAGCAGCACATTTCCCATCATCCATTTTGCTTCCTGCCCCCTCCCTCTGTCTAAAGAGAATATACAGTATATGATGGAAGTGATTTTTCCATGATTTGTCTCTTTTCTCTTCTAACGCCATCTGCCACCAACATAAACTCCAAAGCTTTAGATTTCATTGGTCCAGAAGATCATCAGAGCTTTCGTCCTCTTGTTCGGTTTTGTTTTACAAAATAGTGCTAGACCCCCCCCCCCCCACGGATCTGACCTGGATGCTCACAGTGGCTAAATACAAATGAATGGGGAACCCTTGTGCTCCAATGATCTTGGATACAAACCATGTTATCAAGGAGGTCCCAGTTTGTGTCCACATCTGGGGGCTTTTGTCATATGTCAGCCGCTTCCATTTAGGCCATGAGGAGGTACTGGGTGAATTGATGTGCAGGTAAATTATGTAAAGTCACATGTATCTCAACTAAGTCAAACCGGTACATATGAAAATGGACTGCTTGAGTACCAATTAGGTCTATTTAAAGGTGTATTACCAGATATTTTCGCCACTTGGGGGCAGCAGAACAGGCCATAAATACAACATTGGCTTATCAACCAATTAAGTTATAAACTTCATAAGAAGCAAACAATTGCAAATGTGTATTTATAAATCCAGCAGAGAACAATATTAGCATTCATCTGGATTCATGTTTTGTAAGTCTAATATTCACTCTCCTAGGTGCAACTTTTGTCTGCTGTTTACTACACTGTTTAACTGCAATGGGTTTGACAACAGCCTTCAATGGCAAAGAAAAACAAGGTCGTTAAGAGCAGCGAGAGTGAACCAGAACAGTAAAGTCGCAGGCCGTAAAACCAAAACAAGTCCAAAGACGTTACAAGCTCTGCTGACGGGAACTACAGGGTTGGGTGATAATTATCTGTATCACAATAATACACACAACCTTTTAAATTCAACATCGTAGATAGGCCTAATTTTTTGGAATTCGGAAACAACGACTGTATCAACTCTTTATCCTTCAGGAATACTCGACTAAGCTTAAGGACCCCAATAGGGCCCCTAACCTAAGTTTGACAACCACTAAAAAAAAAAATCTATCTATCTATCTATCTATCTATCTATCTATCTATCTATCTATCTATCTATCTATCTATCTATCTATCTATCTATCTATCTATCTATCTATCATCCATCCATTCATGCATCTATCTCTGATTAGTAAAATGTAAATACAAATGCTCCCTTTAAAAAGTAATTAGTATAATATTTATATTTTTAGACCTTTGTGAACAAATAAGAAAAAAATCTGCCAATATAAGAAAAAAAAAGGTACCTTTGAATTTCCCAGGACAACTTGACTTGATGTAGGCCTAATATTGGTAATCACAATAAAAACAAATCAGGTTGGAAGTCAACGATTATCTCAAGGCCTATTATATGTTAATGCTAATTCTAGGTTAAAAACGTCCTGTTAGCCTACTTACCATACTTATCCTAGGCATAGGCCTACATTATAAACTTTGTTACGAATTAATTACAATTGCCTGAGATGACCAATATGGCTATATTTTTTAGTAGTTAAGATAGTGGTAACACTTTACAATAAGGGTACGGGAGAGTGGCCTAAGTTGTGCCGGTGGGGAAGTTGTGCCACCCCTTGTTTCTAGAAAACCATAGAAGAATTTGGAAATGTGACCACATATTTAAGAAGAGCCATCCATTTAACCCATCCTGTAAAGAAGGGAGAAACATGGAATAAGATATAAGAACATTTAAGCTCAAAAAACAGTTTTTTGCCTTTCAAAGTAAAATTTCCATGATCAAGGTTTTTTGATTATTGTGTCTGAACAATTATAAACAGTTTGAAAACATTTGACACATGTTTTAGTGCTTTAGTATGCTACACTTTGTGTCTATATAGTGAGCACAATGTCAGCCCTAAACTGCTGCATCATGCTTATTATCCAACATTCTGGGGTTGGGGTGATTTGTGCCCGAGGGCCTGGGGTGAGTTATAAGTAAGTAAGTAAGTAAAATGTATTTATAAAAGCACATTTATAACAGTTTGCACTGTCCAAAGTGCTGAACATAGTGCATTCAGTAGGTAAAAAATGAAGGTAAAATAACAATAACCAAAATAAAAGTCATAAAGCCCAGACATCCACATATAAACAAAGATAGTAGTGCAGAGGTAAGATAGTTAATGGGGAGGAAAAACCAGGGTGTACAGATGGGTTTTGAGCCTTGATTTAAAGGCAGAAATGGAGGGGGAATCACATTTGCCAGGTGGCAGTTGGTTCTACAAGGGCGGAGCAGCTAGTGCAAAGTACATTTCTGAGAGTTGTGCCATTGGCATGGGCTGTATACGCTGGTCACCAAAAGAAAGTGATTGTCTACAGTAGCTAAGAAGAGAGTGACATCTCCATTCCACTTAACGACACCACTGATGAGAGTTCAGATGGCCAGAAAGATGATGATGGTGACTTTGTCATTGTGAGCTTTTGCAGGTAAAACCATTAGATCGGCTAGTCCTTGTTTAAGAAAATTGTCTTCAATCTTTGTAAAATATTTACTTTATTTACTTTAAATAAACCTTAAATAAGTAATTGTCTAATGGATTTGTCTTGCATTACAGTTTATGAGATATATATCAATGGCACAATTTACCCCATGGTATTCTCTCCAACGGCACAACTTACACCACACCGGGGGCAAGTTGTGCCACAAGACAACTTTTTTTCCAAAAGCTATATTTCCTCAACAGTTTATTCCAGATCCAAAGTTTTTATTGCCAGGGATGCACAACACCCTAAAATATATGTACATATGAGAGTTGGAGACGTTACTGTCAAAGCCTCACTTTAAAGTCACTTTGAGTAAAAAGTGGCACAACTTAGGCCACTCTCCCCTACATTAGTTAACTGGTAGTTAATGCTTAATTGAGGCTTAATAAGCATTTACTAAGCATAACCTAACTGTTAACAAAAGCTTAGTAAATGCTTAATAAACATAAACTAAGCATTAACTAACTGTAATGCTTAGTAGTTTATGCTTAGCTAAGCATTAGTTAATGAAGCATTAACTAAACGTTAATAACTTGACGCTTAGGCTATGTAGGCGTTAACTATGCATTAACCATAACTAACCACAAATAGCATTAATAATTGAATTAATAGTTTTACTATCTAGTTTGACATCCTGCAGGTTCACATTCCAGTAGGCTTAGTCTATTTTAATGAGTTATATTGCTGCTGTTGCTTTTTGCACAGCTTGACGTTTAATTAAAGCACTCAACATTTGCATAACCTCTGATTTAAAAATAAAAAACATAGAAACCCAGTCTATCTATCTGTCTGTCATTCAGTCTGCCTGCCTGTCATCTTGTCTCTCAGCCCGTATAGTAGCCCATGGACCTATTACAAAAGCTGTAGCCGCATCTCTGCCTCGCGACCTGCTGCGATTTCCTGCTATGGGTTTCCCTTTAAAAGGGGGCAAGGCTCAATGCTGGGAATTCACGTCATTTCGCCGTTTTACACACATCCAGATCAATGAGAGAGAGTGAGCGTGTGTGTGTGTGTGTGTGTCAGTCCGTCGCTCTCTCTCTCTCTCTCTCTCGCTCTCTCTCTTCCAGGAAGGGATTATTAACCAGCACGCTGCCGACATATGAAGGGAAAACACACGCAGACAAAAGAAGTTTTTGCACCGACAGCCGCGCAATGAACCCGGACTGCAGATAAAAAAAATAAAGCGCTACATGGCTACTACATGAGAAAAAAACAACTTCTCCCACAACAACAAGCCGAGCAGTGGGGCTGCCGCTCTGCCGCTGCGTGGGTTTCTATAGGGAAGAAACGGGAGATAAAGAAGAAGAGGGCACAACGGAAAAGTGGAAGGAGACGGAGAGAAGTTGACGGGAGACAATGTCTGAATCCTCCTCCGCTGCGAACAAGGTAATAACACAGTCGGCTCGTTTTCTCCAGCTCTTTGTTTTCCTACAGCCTACACTTTGCACTTTTTTGTTTGCTTTTTGATAAGTCCCTCACAGTGCTGCTGGTAAACATATATTTCTTTACAATGCGCACGGACCCTTAGCTCAGGAGCTCTCTCTGTAGCGCCGTGGAGCGGAGGAGCGTTTGTTTTGCTAGTCATCTGTTGCTCGCGGCTCCACGCTTTGTAGTTCGCCTCCACTCGCCGTCGCGCGCGGGCAATGAGGTCGTGACTGTCTGCGACACGCAAAACGTCAACTCTCCGCCGCAAAAAACAGACGGTGTAGCCTACTATATACATGTTGCTACCTCAGACTTTACACAGTCGTAAACGTGAGAGGGACACGGAGCACCGGTAAGAAAAGCTTCCATAGGGGGATTCTGACTCACAACAAGGGGGGTGGAGAGGAGCTGCTCAACATAAGGAATAGACTACTGTAATATGATAGGAGCACTGCCACTGACAAACACAGCAGGCTGCTGCCATTCAATTAAGTGACCACATAGGCCTACATGTTATGCTAAAATTGACAATTTTTTACAAGCCATTCAATGGCATTTGTTGAGAAAAAGTACCAATTTCAGTTTCTTGTAAAGGATAATATTTTAGATATTTGGGCTGTGAATCAGATGAAACAAGAAATTTGAAGGCATCCCCTTGGACTATCAGTCTTTTTCACTATTTTATGATAACACAATTCTATTCAAAATTACTACATTTATTGATGAGGGAAATTGTTTGTTGCAGCCTTCCTTATTAAATGAGGAGACTTGCACTATAGGGACTCAAGATGAAAATTTTGCTGATTAATCTGGGATAATTTTTATAATCGATTAATTACTATTTCTATTGTGAAATCTGGCAAATATTCACTAGTTCCGGCTTCTCTTTTTTTGACGTCAATCTTGTGTTTTAATGAATGTCTTTGGGTTTTGGACTGTCTGTCAGACAACTAGATATTTGAACTTGAAGATTTCACCTCAGGCTCTCAATGGTTCATCATTGATGTGATGTTTAGTTGCAGCCTTAGGAGAAACTTTAGATAAATATTATTTGTGATAAAAAAATAAATTAAAAAAAATGACAGAAAGTGTAGTAGTAGGCTGCAGTGTTGTGTTTATGAGAGATTCCTTCTCTCTTCTGATGCTGATGTCACTTGCCGTTCACTCTGAGAAGTTTACCAACACAACCGTCTCTGGAAACAAACCCCCCCCCCCCCCCCCCCCACCTTATACTGCAGCCAAGTTATGTCACAAATCACTTTGGCACTGTCTTAAGCACATGCTATGTCCCAAATGCCCCCAGCCCTTTGCCACCAACCTGAGCTTTTTCTGGACAACAGCATTTTGTATTAAAAGGTGAAGGGCAAGCAGGAGTAAATAAAGCCAGACTTTAAAGATTATTGCTTGGCTTCCACAGGAAATTCCCCCGGTGCGCACGGTTGGTGTGCCGGTCTCAGAGTGGATGTGGCTGGTTGGTGACAGCAGGCCTAAACTGGAAGGGAGAAATGGCAAAAAGCTACAAAAACCTCCATTTCCTCCGAGAAACTAGAGGTGGCTGGCTTCATGCTCTGCCCTCATTTGCAGAAAAGGAAACCAATCAACATACAATGGCCACAAACTGGAAAACCTCACACCTTAACTTAGATGCAGTAGGTGTGCTGAACAGTAGCAGAGCAAGGGAGTCAAGACTGTTCCTGAGAAGGGCTGCAGCTCACAAAAGCTTATCATTTTTCTGAATAATTGCTTCAATGCTTTAGTCTTTTTACAGTCTACATCCCACTCACTTGTGTAGCCTCCTCAGTTCAGACGTGCTGATCGTGCGGTTTGGTGTGTGCCTGGAGATGCAAAGTAACTGGCGCGGCTCCAGGTGTTTCTGTGCCAAAGGAAACAGGAATTTACAAAGTACTTTAATAACTTCTAGTTGTTGTTGTTGTTGCTGCTGATTCATACAACTGGCATGTAGTGACTCATTAGGGAAAGAGGATGCACAAAATCAATGTCTCACATTGTTTAAACAGGAGTGCCAAGCTTTTGCACCCTGAAACCAAAACATCTGGCCCATTTCATCAAAAGTGATCCATTTTTGTAGATCAATATTCCACATCCATATGGGTCAATCTCACTCACTTGTGTTTTTATTCTAAGGCTGCAACTAACGGCTGATTTAGTCTTTAAAGGTGCTCCGTGGAACTTTCGGTTTGTGTTCATTCTTGCACCCCCTTTGGACCAGCTTTAGCTCCTGGGTGAGCGTACCCATGACAAAGGCATTAAGAACAACTATATACAAATAGCATTCTTTGCACTGATGGTCTCGTTTGCTGTTACATCTCATTTATGATCATCAGAGGAAAAATTAGACAATATTTATTTTTAGAAATATTGAACATTTCCTTGTAGCACCTTTTTTAAATCAACAGAAAGTTAACAACAAAAATAATTGTACATTTAGGCTTTTCAAGCTAAAATTATTTACATTTTAGAGACCAATTGAATTTTTTAAACAAACAGAGTTATATCAGTAAGAGTAATTAAGTTTGGACTTTTTAGTGTTTGCTGTCACCAAATGTGTTTCCTGCAAAGATAGTGCCAGTTAAGCCTGAAACAATTAGGTGATTTTAAACAAGTAAAATATTATACACTTGATAGGTTCCATTTTTATTTGGTTTGTAAATTTAGAATTTTGTCACCTCAAACTCAGCAAATGATTGAGGATGAAAATCCAGCTGCGTTGTTTCTGAGCCCCTGATGCATCTTAAGAAGCTATCGCCATCTTTGCAAACCTCACACTGGTTAGTTTTTGGACAACACATGTGCCACAGCATGTACGCTATTCTGGCTATTTTGATACTTCTCTCTTGTTAACTGAGATGAGACAGAGGCTAGCCGATTCTGTGTGTGCGCGTTGAGGTGAGGAGAGGAGAGGAGAGGGGGAATTGAGGTGGGTCTGTTTGGGTTGAGGGCCGGTGTGTTGTGTGGAGCTGTGTGTGAGCCATGCTTTGTGTCTCTGTGTCTATTCATAGCAGGAGAGGAGCTCTTTCAGTCCTTCCGCGAACCCGCTGCCAAACTCCACTTCCTCCCCCGTCCATGCTCCCGCCGCCAGGCCAGCCAGCCGAATGGAGGACGAGCCTGCCAGGCTGCCTGCGCACCTGCGTGAGTCACACACACACACACACACACACACACTCTCATTCACTCAAACACACACACTCTCTCTAAATCACTCACACACACATGCACACACACAACAGAGAGAGAGATCAGTCAGATATTCGAAAAAGACAGATTAATGTTTGTCAGTGTTTTTAGTACCTTGCACTGTATATGTTTCTGCTTGGTTGAAGTGGTAAACAGGGAAGTCAGAGTTGTATTTGTCTAATCCCAGAAATCACCTGTCAATGGAACCGTATAGGACAGGTGGTGACATCTGTCTGTGGCATCTTCCCTGGACTTTCCCTGTAGATCCAGTTCTTAGCTTCCGTAGGATGGCGGTGTCAAAGACTGTAGAACAGCAAACAGGAAGCTGTTGGCAGTTGCATCCGAGTCTGAAAATGAATAAATAAAAACGTTGCCAGGTTTCACTTTAAATAGTTAAAACCCATCGCATCCAATCATGACAACAGGCACGCCTCATTAACCGTTCCCGCTGGACCACTCAGCTTGGAGGCGTTAAGGCAGATCTGGGGTCAGACACCTGAACCGTACCAGACTGCACTGGGCCAGAACTGACACAGCTAACTGCTCTGGAATAACCAAGAGTTACACAGCAGTCAGGTACAGATAATGTGGAGCGGAGCACACAGGCTGGGAATGATAGAAAAAGAAGAAGAAGGGAAAACTAACTGGTAGATAAAAGAAAGAGTTGAAGGGTTGGACTCTTGTCTATACAGTATTAATCTATTGCATGTTTTTTGCCTCATTTTTTAACCTATTGCATTTAAAATACAAGATTTTTACTTGGTTATACATTTCGAGTGTTGTATTAGAGGCGTCCTTGGACCCCCTAGAATGCACTGGCCCATGCTTTAAGAATTACTGAATGACTGGAAAAGTAAAGGCAGTGAAATTTGTCATTTTTGAATAGAATTCGGTCTGAATTTATGTGCTTCTCTGGTGATCTCGGGTTTTGTTGTCAATTCAAAAAGGTCGTCATCTTTCAGAAAGAGTGTTACTGACGCAGGCTGCTGAAATTGTCCGTCTTAAATAACATTTCTTCAAGAAAAGGCTACTTGACTTTTCAAAGAAGAAATGTGACGCATTCTTCCTCTTCCAAGGAAAAGTCAAATTTCATAACCCATGAACTGCTGCTTTTGCTCAATACAGTAGGCCAAGGGATATTGCTGATACTGTGTGTAATGATCAGTAGCTTGCCTTGTGCTGGCTAAAAGTAACTCCTGTTGGCAAATATTTAGATAAATATTGTTGTCTGGTGAACAAGGGGCCCATATTATATGTACTCTGGGGCCTGGGCCGGTTTTTGCAATATGGATTCTTTTTTAGACTTGTGGAGTTTGAAACGGAGCAAACCATGTGTATGGTAGAGACACAACAAGGACACCTCATCCACTTTGCGTAAGACTGAGGAAAAAACCAATTGTATGTCTCTTAGATTTACCTGAACTCTTGTGTGTTCATTGAAACGATATAGAGGAAGCAATTAGGAGAACACCATTCTGCAGGTGAGACAGAGAAGGAAAAGATGATTTGAAATGAAACAACCCTGTGTCCTTCCTGGGGCCTTTCTTGGCTCCAGTCGGGTTGCGTGGGCTCACTGTTGCTCAACCAATGGTTGGAACAGGCGGGGCTGGAGCCGTGCCAAGAGATAGGCGCCGCTTGGTTCAAAGAGTAAACCCCCGCGGGCCGCTTTGTCCATGCGTCCGTCAATATTTAACCACGTTTTATTTATTTATTTATTTGGAGCAAGTGTGAAGTTCAGGGTTATTGCATGGGGCTGCCATGGGCCCCGGCTTGGTGCTGGATGAGACGCACAGGAAGCTCCCTCAGCCCACTTCCTCTTTTGCATTGTTGCAGAAAAAAAGGAAGAACGCTCAACAGGTCCGCGTAGGGTTTCCTGTCGACTGAAAGCGACGGGTCACTTCACATCCGCAGACATGTGGAAGTCCTACCTTGTTTGCATCAGATTTCAAACACACTTCCCTCACTCAGACTTGACTCTCACACATCTGCAGGTCAGGAGAATGTCTCCATTTTTTTCCCCTCTCCTCTCCTCTTCTCTTCCCTTCCCTCTCTTTCTCTTCAGTGTTTGCTTTATGGCTGCTGTTGGTTGGGGGCCCAATCTCCTCCCTCAGACAGACAGCAACATGTCTTTGTCTAAAACACCTCTGCTCGTCCTTTTCTCTCCCTCTGCCTATCTAAACACACGCGTGCTGGAAAACAAGCTGTCCATTAACCCCCACACTCTGAGGGACTGCTGTGCCGAGTAGGGGGAGAGAGAGAGAGAGCAGCAGGAGGAGGAGGGGATGATGGAAGGGGGGGGGGAAGGAGAGAAAAAAAGACAGAAAAAAAGACAGAAAGAAAAAGAATGAGGGAGGAAATTGCAGTGTGGGCAGAAATCCGCCTTCTCCATTTCCTGGGGAGGAAGTGGATTAGATCGGGGAGAGTTGCAGCCTGCTCCTCACACTAAAGAATGCTTCCAGCCAGGCTCCATGTTAACCCTTTCTGTCAGACAGCGCCGGAACACACTACAAACCCAAAGCTCAGGAAAATACATTTGAATTAACGTCTTGTGGGTTGTTATGTGAAAGACTGAATCTCCAATGCAATAATTGAAATAGTTCTCTTCATTCATTTTGAAAAAAAAAAGTTCAATATAAACTCCTTTTGAGCTTGTGCAGTAAAAGTCTCACCAAGTGCAGTATAAGAGATGAGTTGTAGCCACTGCAATGGAACCTTTTGTTCCTAAGATGCGCCATATCTATGGTAAAGTAAATGCATAGATATATTATAAACATACTGTATTTACGTACTTGCATCACGCTGTGTAAAGTAATGTTATTTTGTAAATGCTGTGCCCATAGATAACGGAAACCTACCAGCACTTCTAAAGGCCACTAATCGCCGTGTGATATCTTGTTTTTTATAGTGACTTTCTGGAGTCTGCTCTTGTTACCTGGCAACCTCACGGTGACAACAAGACTTCAAGAAGTCACTGCACCCTGCTAAGAAACAGTGTAGCACATAAATAACCCACACCTTACAACCAGAACTTGTGCTATTTACAAATCAATGCACATTTTCTGTTCAAATAAAACAAACATAATATAACATATTATTGATTCATATCAAGGAGCAATGCTAGCTGTCCCACCTGCTACGAGTCTTTATGCTAAGCTAAGCTAAGCTAACTACCTCCCTGCTGTACCTCCATATTTACATTGACTTACCTACTACTTTACATAATTGGGAGTGGCGTTGATCTTTTGTTTAACTCTACGCAAGAAAAAGCAACGTAGCATATTATGCAAAATGTCGAACTATTACTGTATCTATTTTTTTCTTTTTGTGTTGTTACCATGTTACATTTTGTGTTTTTGAATCTGAGTGTGATTTGATCAAAGAGCATGGACTTCATAGTTTTATTGTGGCACACCTCAACTATATGCTTGGACTTATCGCTTAAATGGCGTTTACGAAGATTGATAGAGCCACACTACAACACATGAATTACACATGTGTAGCTTTAAAAGAAAAGGCATGAAACAGGTCATTAAAGGCATCACCCAGCAGCATTGATATGGGAGTAGACAGAAGTACCGCTGTAAACAGCTAGTGCTGTCAACCACCCGTGATGATTTGTTTGTTTCTCTGTGTGGAGACGAGTACTAAAATACCTGGGAGGGTTTTCACCACTCAACAACAAACAAAGCAGTGCTGACGTTAACATGACCAACTGGATATGTTGGGCTTTAATTCAGTGGCAATCCAGGCGACATCGCTCAATGTGGGGCCCACATACTCAGCACATAACGCAACAGTGAGCTCACAATGATTTCAATCTATAAAACAAAAGGGATTCCAGTATTCTTTTTATACAATAAACGGGCATGATGTACAAATAGCAGAAGCTGCAAGAGTAAAATTATCTTGCTGAATGATTAAAGGAACAAAACAATCGATGTCCATGGAAACAAGACTGGCTGGTTTCCTTGGTGTGCGCGTGTGTGTGTATGTGTGCGCTCACAGCTGGGTTTGCACTATGCATGCTTGTATGAGTGGGTGGACGAGTGTGAGTGAATCTTGTGTCTTTTGTGCGAAAGCTTGCCAGAGGTAGTGTAGGTGTATACTGTGTGTGTGTGTGTTTGTTACCGTACATGACAACAAACCCCCTCACCGGCTTCCTTTGGTCTTTCTCTTTCTCTCTCCTTGTGGTATATTACCCATTTTACTGTGTGGGGGAATTGGTGTTGTAAAGTGTGTGTGTGTGTGTGTGTGTGTGTGTGCGTGTGTGTTTGGTCTTTTTGAGGGGAAATTTCCTGCCCCTGGAAGCAGCTCTTGTCCTCAGGAATTTCCTGAGTGGGCAGACGGCGCTTCCTGAATAAATGTTGTTGTTGTTGTTGGGGTGTGTGTGTGTGTGTGTGTGTGTGTGTGTGTGTCTGTCTGTGTGTTTGTCAGTGTGAGTGTGTGTGTGTGTGTGTTTTAACTGGCCCTCTTTTCTCCTCTGAAAGGGAAACTGTTCTCACATGCCAGCGAGTGAGCTGAGCGCAGCCCCCTTCTCTTCCTGTTGGCTACACACTCCACATGGCGTTTCTGGGGTGGGGGGGGGGGGTTAGAGCTTCACCCTAAACGTCAAAATGAACACACACGCTTTTAATAGGAATAGTCATAAAGGCACAAATGCACTTCCTCTGAATAAATAACCAATAAATAAAATCCTTTCCCTGTGCCTCTATATACATACAGTACACTTGGTCTTTACTGCCACACACAAGGTGATGTGTTGTATATCTCCGGTGTGAGAAAGGAAAGTAGAATGGCTGGATATTTAGCAGACCACCTACACAAACGTTAACTTAATCGACAAGCCAACAGCCGGAAACATTTATTGTATTGCACTTTCATAAAGTTGGGGAACGTGCAAAAAAGAATAAAAAGACAGAGATTCTGATTGAACCACACTTCCCATAATCCAACATCCATGTCTTATCAAAGTCCATTTCCATGCTACATATAATACATAAGTATGTAAACGTCCTTTCACAGAAGTGCTTTTTTGCGGAAATGATATATAACGATATACGCAGCTGGACTATCTGACTAACTGGGGATATCTTGTGGAATGTGTCTTAACTGCTAGGGTACGAAGACGCTTGAAAGATTCAGTTTATTTTTATCTTTAAGTTTTGTCTTCCTCTAGTTGTCTCTCCAGTCAAAATGTGTTGCAGTGATGAATAGCTTGAGTTGCATTAGAAGACAATTTACCAACTCTTTTTAGTGACATTTTTGACCTTTTTGTTGTTTTTCTTTTTTATCATGAACACACACTAAAGACATGAGATTAATATTTAGAATGATATTGGTCAATGTGTTTCTGTTCTTACATTTTCAGTTTCAATCTGTGATGGGATGACTCAAGTCTTCTTGATTCATTTTCTTTTTTACATTGTGCAAAGCTCCGACAGTGCACACAGAAAATGCATTCTACATATTTTGCACACGCTGTATCGAACTCCCTGCGACTGGTAAATGGATTGTGACAGGGAGAACAAGCACACTTCCCCTATCACACTGACAAGCCATTGTGGGAAATGCAGTGTTGGAGCGCCGCAAAATTGGAACGCTTTACCAACAATGATTTAGACAGAACTCCAAAATTAGGATTTAATGGATTTCCACTCTAACCTAAATTGAAACCATCCTGTAGCTTTTCAATGTGAAACAATACGTGTAAATAAATGACTAGAATCAGTGAGCAATATATCCCAATGTAGGGAAGGGTTAGGGAAGCTAAATGTAAGGCATATTTCAGCTGGTTCAGGTATAGGTTTAGGGGAGAATGATTCAAATGAAACAATCTGATAAGATAAAATCATCATTCTTTGGTTGATCTCCTAACAGGCTGTACAGATTGTATTACCTAGACAACCTAGGTTGAAAGTCCACAAGGAGACATTGTTTAAGAGGAAAGGGTTGAGAAACCATGCCATTGAAGCTTTGCACACATTTCTGACTTCACTTTGTCCACACATGGAAAGAAAACAAAGAGTGCATGGTGTGTGTGTGTGTGTGTGTGTGTGTGTGTGTGTGTGTGTGTGTGTGTTGCAGACAAGCACGGGCCTTCTGTTTTAGTTAACAAATGCCTTTGAAGCTTCTGCATTTGAAAAAAAGAAAGAATTGGCCCCTTAACAAAAGATAGAGTGGCAGTTGACGCTGGATTCAGGAACTAACCTACAAGAGCCGGCTTGCTCCCGCGCTAAACAACAAGCTATCAAAAACAGGTCGCGCTACTTCCTGGCCATAAAGAAGTACAGTGTGTGATTGATGATCTGTTTTATGTTTGTTTTGACTGGATGGAGTCCAGATTTGTTGGATGGGGACAGGCTCGTGCATGCCGGTGGAGGAAGTACAGGATGAATACGAGGGAAAGAGAGAGAGAAGGGGGGGAGCTGAGTGAAAAGTAAAAGTGTGCGTGCGGAGGTGGATTTTTTTCCCCCTCTGCCGCACCCACCTGACAGGGAATCAATGTACAGAGAGACACACAAAAAGCCCGGGGTGATGAATAGTGTGCAAGCCAAGGATTAACTGTGGAAACGTGTTGCTCTCATACCCACATGTCCCTGAGTCAGGGTGGGTGTCAGAAGGTCAGGGCCAGCCTCCTCCTTCCTTCTCCTCCTCTGTCTGGAGAAAGAGAAAACGTTTTTCTTTATTGAGATAGCAAGACCAATATCCGCCTACTCTTGCTCGGAGAGAAAAGGCAAACATTTACTGAAGAACTGAGTGACTAAGGAGCTTTGAGTTCAAAGTCCCAGCCTTACTGCTGTAGCAATGGCTATTTTTTAGCAGAAATACTGTGTCTGAATGTTTTCATGAGCATCAGTTGTGTCTCTTATGTGTACAGCTATAGACTGTTGAACGTCAGGAAACAAAAAACAATATCTGAGACGTCAGATTCCAGTATGACTCAATATAAAGCATGTGTGCAGTTTTGTTCCACTTTTACAAATGCAGAGAAAAGGAAATGCTCAGAAATGGATGACGCACTGGAACAGTGGTCATTTGGTAAACCGTACAGGTTATGCTACAAAATAACAACAGGAAACGTTCAACTTACAATTAGGCCCCATTGTAAATGAGCTTATTGAATATGCACACACGTGGACCTGAGATCCTATACTGCTCACATGTAGAATGTGTGGCTACAATACATCAGCCAATGTGCTAATCAGAAGACTTTGATTAGTAGATATCAGCTAGCAGCAACATGACCCAACCTCCAATCAATCAGATGGATCAGCGACAGAGAGATCAGTCTCTAATCAAAACCGGACAGAAAAGAAATGAACCATGCCTGGTGTTCCATGCTCAGCTTGGACACAGCTGTCGGCTCAATGTTTTGCCCAAAACCTCTGGACCTTTTTAAAAAGGTGGGGGTCCCTTTTTTAAAAAGCTTTTATTTGTGAGTAGAGGGTGTGAGTGAGACATGCAGGACTAAAAATGTGATTCTGGACGAGATCTTTAAGCTTCACAGCAGGACAGACCTCATTACCTCGTCTGGCTGTGAGGGCTTCTGTACCGCAACAACGAAACTAGATACCAGTGATCTCATCCTCCTTTTCCCTTCATTCATCCCAAGCGCTTATGAGTTTCCTTGGCAACGTGTGTGTGTGTGTGTGTGTGTGTTTGTGAGCATGAGTGGGGGCCTGAGAAACCATAGAGTGAAAATTATGTGTCATCAGAGAGGATTAGGAGCCCACGGTTTAGTCAAGGGTTTGTTGCTGCTGCTGTCGTGCTTGAGGGTTTTATTCAATGTTAACACACAAACACTCGGACAATCTCTCTCTCTCACACACACACACACACACACACACACACACACACACACACACACACACTGCAAACCTGAGATGCGTTCAACCAATGCAGAGACTGATGACAAGGAAGACTGAAATTGATTTTCTTCCTGTAACCTCCGACACATTTGTTACAGATTCTTTGACATAAAAACAACCAGAAAGTACAAATGAATCAGCGTTCTTCTCCGTCCATTTTCATTTCCACCTCCTAAGTCAGTAGAGGATGTTTGTGTGTCACCGGCTGCGCTGCAACACAAAGTTTCCCATGGTGTTTTGTTTAGAATCAGTTCCCGTCTCCATCACACGGATATGAGATACAAAATAAGATCCTGAAACTGGCGACTTGGACGTGACTGAGGGTATGAAAGTGAAATCAGAATTGACGAGGCTGCAAATAAATCTCTGTGAATCACCTTCGACTTTCAAAGCTTTGGCACCTCGGTGAGCAACGTTAGCACTGGGGACACGTCAATGGAGACAGGAAAAAAAATTATTACGTTACGTGATTTTCAGAGACAATTATTTATTTAAAAACGTAAAGATCACTGTCAAATAATGAACAAGAATTATGGACCCGGTAACATCTATTTTTATACCAGGCTGCATTTAATAATTTAGCGTTTTAGATGCACCTATTTCCTTGCATGAAGCTATTTGGTTACACATCTCTGATTGATGGTCATATCAGGGAACTGAGATCTTGAATTTGGATCATCTGACATGAGACATGATCGTCCCGAAGACTGGACTTAGACACTTGAAGCCAAAACGTTTTTATATTAAAATTGAGGTCAAATTTTGAATCTAAGATCAACCAGCCATTACTTGACCATGTCCACTTCCAACAAGGAAGGAGGAAGCACTGAGCCCAGCAAAGCAGGGAGTGACGATGGGGGAAAGGAGCCTCAGAGAGCTCACAGGTGCATTATGGGGTGGGCTTAGACTTTAGGAATGCTGTATATGACCATCAGAGGGTACAGCTTTCAGGTGATCGGTGCCAGTATGGCAGAAGAGTAGGTAGTAACCCAGTCCTGGTGACCTCACTTCATATTTTGGTAACGTTCCAGAATAGGTATGAATAGTCAAAAGAATGTGATAGGAGCAGAAATTCGTGTCTGAGCACGATGTCCCACTCTGAGCTTCATTTGAGTAGCCCACTTAGTATCCGTTTCCCTTCCTGCTTACCTTTCCTTCCTCTTTTTGAATCATTGTTTTTACCCCTGTGTTCCTGCCATATTAGCTCATCTGCCTTCATTTTCCCCCTCCGTCTTCTCACCGCTGCTCTCATCACTTTTTCCTTTCCGTTTCCACTCTTTCCTTCTCTCATCTCCGTCTTGCCGCTTGCCTGTTCATAAAGCTCCCGGCGTCGCTCTCTCTCTCTCTCTAACCTTGCCACGGGAAGTTTCCTGTGCTGACACGGAGCCCACGCTGGATTGCTTCCTGCCACAGTGTGTTGTGGGACACGTTTGTTTGGGCCCCCGTTCCTCCTCCTCCTCCTCCTCCTCCCCTGGTTGCTTCCTCCTCTGGGCTCAGTGCAGATGGCTGAGGCCGACAGACCGGATCTCTCTCTTGGCTTTTGGCAGAGCAGCACCTCTCCCCGGCCCTGGAGAGAGCATACCGCAGCAGTGACCTCGCGACCCCGGGCTGCACTGCTGCTGCCCGCCCGGCCTCGCCGCTCTCACAAGTCAGCCACCAGAGACCGGCGTACAGCTGGTGCCTGTGGTGCAGATGGCAGCTCCAGGCAATATTGATAGAAAGTCAACATTAAGAGTCTGTTGGGAGAATTCCTAGATGTATTGCTGTCATATAGTCCAGTTTGCTTTAATCAAGTTATTTGTAGAAGCTACAAAAGGGACGCATTTGATGTAAAACCCTTACTTTTAGTTCAAAACAGTTATTATACCACTGATGCCTAAAGTTACATTTAATCATCAATCTTTGGAAATGGGTTGTTAAAAACAAGCCCATTTTCATTCAGTATATTAAATGTACTAGAGGCTTAGATATAATGTTGCTAAGAAGCCAACCCTTTGAAAAAAAACAGGAAAGCTGGTTTAAAAAAAAATAAGATATGAAATATGGTTCCTTATCTGCCAACCACTAGCTCCTGTAGTTGTGAAACACCTCTACCATTCCCTGACACTTTCTTAGGATGTCTGTCGACAAGCAGAGGGTCAGTGCTTGACAGGTCGTGAGCTGTGCTTCAGATACCCTGGGTCTTTCCCGGGCTTATCGGCAGAGCTCGTGCCACTATCTGACTATAAAGAGGACTAGAAGGAAAAGGAAGAAATGGGAATCTGACGAGCTAGACAGGGTTTCATTTTATATTGATTGCTCTCTGTGAAAACTTCCTCTGTTTGACGGTTGGAAGGGGGAGAGGGGGGGAGGGGGGAGAGCTGAAAGCGAGCACAAGGTTCCTATTACTTGTGTGACAGTGACATTGGCGGCCAAAGATAACAGCTGTCCGACTCCCAGAGGAAGTGTTTGAGGCCAGGCGATAAGTGAAATGTAAGAAAGGAGTAGTTATGCTCCAGCGTGGGTGTCATGGACGTTCAGATCGGAGCTTCACTCTGTTGCAAGTCTTGTTTGTGTGTGTGTGTGTGTGTGTGTGTGTGTGTGTGTGTGTGTGTGTGTACGTACATACATGCGCGTGTGTGTTTGTCTGCATGTAAAAAAGTGAAGGAGGTGATTCTGAGTCATAGTGTAAGTCAGTGGATTACGGTTACACCCAGAGTGCAAAATGATATGATGAGGTGGCTGTATAGGCTATGTGTTAACCAGCATTAAATAATAATAAAAGATATTAGATCCTGTTATGCAAGACAATATCAAGTAGGCCTATATCAGAATCTGTGAACATTTCAGAAACAAAGACACTCGTTTCCATGGCACAACTAGATTGGATTAAGACATATACCGAACTAGACACTCGAAAGGACCGTGTTACTTGTCTGAGTATACATGGCCCTTCAGTAATCGGATAAATGTCTGATGCATGGCTGTCTCCACTATGCTAGGTGGCGCTGTAGCCGTTTCAACAAGTGGTTAAGAGCCACGTCCAGTTCCCTTCCGGCAATAATTTTTATATATATATATATATATTTATATCATATACATTACTATATATATATATAAATATTTATTTATATTTATATTTGTATATACTATCTATGCAATAACCCTACTATTTTTTTAACGTTGTCTCCTTCCACTTCCTTGTGAAATCCTCGGAAATCCTCTGCAGGGATTCTCGAGCAGGCGCAGAAGCAAACTCCGATATGCGATGTCCGATCCCTGTATACATGCAGAGAGAATGCCGACTATGAACGAGTTATCTAGGTGTTCTTATCCGACTTCTCTTGTCCGTTACTGTGCCGATTTGTGTGCGAAGTAGATCGGATAAAGGTGTTTACATGCAGTTTAAAAGTCCTGTTGGACGTCTTATTCGTTTAGTTACCCGATTATGAGTCTGCATGTAAAGGCACTGAGTGTTTGAAACAAACCTCAGTTTGAAGAAACACCTGGCTTGAAGTTTTCCGAAACCTAAATTGTTTTGTATTGTAGAGGAACTGCAACTTACAGTATACATGTCCACAGAAGCTAAAGCTGTTGTGGTTGATGCTACCTTGAAGTTAGCCAGAGAGCTCACTTCTTGGTATCTAAACAACATAAATGAAATGGAAAAACATGTAGTCACTGTTTTTGTGTATTTTTCTATATTTTAACCAAGTCCATTCTTTGCTATTCAGCTAGCTAGCTAGCTTTGGATGTGAATAAAAAGTCCAGAATTGGAGTACAGAACAAGCCTATGATCAAATCCAACTCTTTGTAGGATAAAGTAATTCAAAATTGTTGAATTGTGTGGCAGTTACTTCAGAATATCACCCTTAGCATTTAGCCATTGGGCTGGCGTCCAACTAGCAATAGGATGATGTGGCTTCAAAGATACATAAGCTAATTAGCTCTGAACATCCTACATGAATGAGATCCAATTGAACATCCATTCCCAAATGTATTTTGATATTTGGTCAGGTTTCCTTTTTTGCAGTTCTGTTAGCTTACTTGCAAACAGAATGTTTTTGTTTGTGCTTTAGCTCAGCCAACTGAGGTTTGACTCCAATAAGGTTTTGTCTGCGCTCACAGCAGATGTGAGAAATGTTTTTATAGCATAAAAATCAATTCTTCACAAAACTCAGAAGACACTGAGCTTTGGTTTGGATTTCTTTTTCTTCTCCATTCTTCCCTCGCTGCCTCTAACTGCTTGTTGCTGCAGATGTTTTTACGCGCCTGTTCCCACACATTTCTGAGTGCTGAGAGGGAGAAAGGAAAAAGAGATCATGTCATTTAGCTGTTTCTCTCTCTCTCCCTCTTCGTGTGTCCTTGTCCGTTTTTCTACACAAACTAATAAACTGTCCGTCCTCTGATGTGTCTGTCTGGAGTTCAGAGAGCACTGAACATCACAGATCATAGCAGATAAAATAACTGTCTCAAGGTCTTTCTCACATACGCCCCTCTCCCTGTTTTATCCTTGATTCATTCCGTATTCTTCCCTTTAACCCTATCGTCTTTTCATCTTCCATTCTAACCTCCGCTCCCTTTCTCCCTGACTGTCTCCTCCTCCTTCATCTATTTTTTTCTTTATCTCTTCTGCCGTTCCCGTAATCACCCCCACCCCTCCCCTCCTCTTGGCTTTTATCTCCACTTCCTCAATATCCTTTTTACTGCCTCTGCCTCCTTCCTTCCTCCACCCTCCCCCTTTCCTCCCTCCCCATCATCCTCCCTTCCTCCTTCCTGCCTTTCCTGCTTTCTTCTTACTTCCCCCTGTGTTTGCCTCTTTAACCAAACCCTGGTCTCAACTCACTTTTTTTTCGCCCATTCCACCTCCAGGTCTGCAGCCAGTCTTCTGGAGCAGGGAGGATGTGTCCCAGTGGCTGCGGTGGTCGGAGAAAGAGTTTGCCCTGCGGCCCATCACCAGCGGCTCCTTCCAGATGAACGGCAAAGCATTGCTGCTGCTCACCAAGGAGGACTTCCGCTACCGATCCCCCCACTCCGGTACTCCTCCTCTCTTCTTTACACCCCCTCAACAAGTTTCTAGGGAGATATGAGAGAGGTGTAAGCCCAGGCTGCTGGCAAAAAAAACTGGAAAGTGATTTTTTCTTTTCTTTTCTCTTTTTTTTTTTTTTTTACAAATGAGTCACATTCTTTGATTGCATCAGATGGTTTCTTCAGGCCAACCGGAGAAAGGAGCCAGAATGGGAAACCAAGATTTGAGCAGCTAGGATGGAAAGGGGCAGTTTTCAAGATCATGGAAACATTCTTGAGTTGTTGCAGAAAAAAAACATGGGAAACAATTGGTGCAAATATAGATAGCTGCTATTCCAGGGGGAAACAAGTGTCACCTGCTGTCATAAAAATAAGTGATAGGACTATGGTTACATTTGAAGTGGATAGTTTGAGGTCCTCGCATACGAGTGAAACACAATTAAACCATCCACGACCACATCAGTGGCCTTTGATCGGCTGATGGTCTTAATGCTTTGTGGTTATTATAGTTTGATTGTACATGGAAACAGTTTTAAAATGAATGTATTTCAAACTAAAGCCTTTTAAAATGAACAAAGTCATGTGGAGTAGAGGAGGGAAGGCTGCAGTGAGAGGGTGACAGCTGCTAGCGCGAGTCTGCTGGGGAGGAAGTAGGAGACGGTTGATCAGGAAGTACAAACCAACCTCAACTGTTTCCCTGGTAACAGCAGCGGCGGCCAGGCACATGACAATGAAGCAAAAGAAGTTAGGATTTCTATATATATTCTATATCCATTTCTGATTTTGTTTGACACAACCTATAATCAGCCAGGGATGAAGTCAGTGCTGTGTGGCGGGGGTTCAGGATGCTGCTAGTCATAAGAGGGGGATGAAATGAGTGATCAGCATTGTGAAATAAAAAAGATAAGACGCATAGAGAAAGCATTCACAGCCTGGGAAACATGGCTAGTAACTCCAGGTAAATTTTTTTGCCAGGCTGTGGAGGGGTTTCCAGAAAATTGTTGGAAATGTATAGCGGACTAAAAATGAAGGCATAAATAAATGCTGAAAAATATACAAAAAAGAATAACGGATGAAAGCTAAACTGAATGCGTACATAATTTTAATGAGATTTGTATTGATGGTTTTAATTTAGCTTTTGTTTAAAAAATGTTTTATATGTTTATGTTTTTCAGCGTGTAGGTTTTTGATTTTCAGCAAGCGATTATAAGTTGCCCAGTCCGGTTTGGTAAATATTTCCTACAATCAAAGGCGATCTGAAGTCTGCCTTTTTGAATAATATAACTATGTGTGGAATAATCTGTAGTAACAAAGAAAGTGGCCCAGCTGACAGCTGTTGTCAAGGTCATATCAGAATGTTTCCATTTCAACTCTCCAAAAACGTTCACACATCCTGTCCAGGAATGGAGGTCCAGGGAAAGAAAACGGGATTCTTCATCGCAGCTTTTATTATTTTGTTTTTGGTTGTCTTATGTGGCACTGAGATAATTCCGTTGCAAAAATGTTATCAGCAACTAAACATGTTTGGTCGTGAGATAAAGCCGATGGTTATTGATAACATTGAGATATTGGTAGTTTTCTTAAGGCTCTATTGACAGTGACATCGCCGAAAAACCTAATTTTAAGGGAACTGAGTACATTTCTTTTGTTTTGTGACGTGCCTATCTCCTCCTTTGGGGGAATGTAAGGGTGCAGTTCCCATCAGTCCCTGCTGCGTGCCATATTTTTCTTTCTGTGGAAGCTCTTATAATAATATTTTTTTTTACTGGAATGTCCACACCTCACTTCCACAAATCGGCCAAAAAGTCCATGACGCCACATGTTTTGAGCTGAAGGGTGTTTCATACATCAGATATGACTAACTGCACTATGACAAGACATTTTCTTCTGCTTCTTGAATTTGTGATTGATAATCTTATTATAATCACACATTATTTTGCATGCAGATCTCAATATGTGTAGCTGTGGGTTTAGATCCAGAATCAAAGCAAACTTAAATGCACCAGGAAGTGGGAATGTTTCCCACTGCAACTGAATGCAACAGGACCAGAAAGTAGGAACTGAAAGGTGTGGGTGTGTTTTTGTTTGGTTGTGTGCGTGCGTTCACCTTTCCTTTTATGAGAATCATTTCCTTGTTATGGTAGTAAGCATTATAAAAGAAAAACAGCACCTTAAAGGTAACGTGTGTTGGCACTCTTGAAATCACGTCCACTGTACCTGTGGTTATTTGTTAACCACGGAGAGGCTTTGTCCACTGAAAACAATCAGGTGTTAATCATTGAGTGAAATTCCTGCTCAGGCTTTGTGCCTGGTGTCACCACCACTGTATAACCACTTACCAGGGTCATATAGAGCTACGGCCCATTTACTTGTGTCAACATCTACTTCATGTTGTCTGCTAAGTAGCTAGCAATGCCTGGAGCAAGATGTTTTTTTCCAGGGGGCAATGACTGGCAATTTTTCCACTAAAAAGAGGTAGAAAAAAAAAAAATTCTATGCAGCACATATATTGGTTAAAGCAGATATTTTAGGGGTTAAATATTAGGATACATTTTCTCTGTTGAAGCAATATTCTTAGAAAAAGAGAAAAAAACCTCACTGGAAGCAGCCAACACAGTGGCCACCTCTGCACACACTGGCTGGTCAGCTGAGCTGTTGAATATCTAGGGAATGTTTTTCTATTACCAAACAAGTCAGATTTAGCGTGACACTGTGTCCTGAAAGTGTCACTCTAACGTTGTGACCCCTCCCCCCCCCCCCAACGAATCTTCCATTATTGCCCAAGCTCCCCTTTCCCTGGAAAGCAGAGAAGAAGAAGAAAGGGGACCTGATTCTGTGGATGACGCCAATGTTTATGTCACAATGTATGCAGGCCTTAAAACGCTACCGTGAGCCCTGTGGTGACCTCTGACCTTTCTGTCTGTTCAGGGGACGTCCTGTATGAGCTGCTGCAGCACATCCTGAAGCAGAGGAAGCCCCATGTCTTCTACCCGTCTGCGTACTTCCCCGGGAACTCCTTCCACTCGCTGCCTGAGAGCGCTACGCAGCACCTAAAGCTTGAAGGTCGGTCGCATAAACAGCATTTTCTTACTTTCATACACACGGTTCATTTTCATATATTTTCAGCTATGGAATTAGATACTAGTTCAATAGGCTTTCACTTGATCCAATGGTATTGTCTAAATCATATTGGGAAGTGCTAAGAGTAGAAATTGACTGTACCTTTTAAACCTCAGATGCATATGTTTTTGGAAGCTGTTTTCCTCCACAAGTGATAAAATTGTGCAGCATTTTTCAAAATGCCCATTTCAATTCCTTGACGCGACATCAATGTAAATGAGGGTCACACCTCAATTGATCTCTCGAGTATAAATAAAGGTTAGATAAATAAAGAATGCCTTCAAACCCCATGATCTATTACCTAAGTAGCTTAACTAAAGCTAACTTTAAACCCTTTACCTAAGTAGCCATGTAAAGTAAGCTAACTTCCTTTTGTTTACAGATACTGCTAACACTTTTGTAGGGTGGATTTAAAAATACAAAAATTCCTCAAAATGTAATCAAAGCAAATAAATCTTTTAAATGTGGGGATTATTGAGGAATACAGAATCCTGAATTGGTTTTGTCACACAAATGTAAAAAAATTATGTTGATTTGCACAAAAATGTAGTTCTAGTTGGTCGAATAGGTGCAAGGAAGCAGTCGGTCTCTTTCATCAGAAGTGCACACATGTTAACAATCAAGGAAGTAAAGATTAAGTTCAGTGAAATACCAGAGAGGGGTTCCTGGCTCTGATCTGAGGAAATGTGACAGTAATAATACTCCTAACTTCCCGGGTTGACAGTGAAACCTGTTCCACAAGGAAATGCTGCTTTATTTAAATGGGCTACAGTGCAGCACGCCACGAACCGCTCCGGTAGCATACAATCCTTTTGAATTTCACAGGCATAACATCTACAAAGTGCCACTCATAGCAAACTACTTCCAAACACAAACCAAAGAACATTTTCTTCAATGTATTCAAAGCCTCAACAACATCATGACAACAGTGACATCTAGTGGTCTATTCTGTGAACTATCCATAATAAGCAACTTTTAACTGGCTTTGAGTGAGAATACAGCTGAATGCATACCATGCTTTGTTACTCAAAGATTGCTAGGATTTCTTTAGTTTTTTTGTGTTTCTTCAGACAGTTGCAAGTAGAAAACGTCTTAGTACATTAGGGGAGAGAATAGTTGGGACATCCTAGATTATATTCAAACGCAAGCCAGTACCACAGTATCATTGTTAGGCTGATAATATTGAATGAGACTAATCAGAGAGGTGTTGATTCAGTTGCTATTGATAGCTGATATAGTATGTCTACTGTTTACACACCTGCATGGTTTTTACAGAAAATGATCCTCGCCCAGAAACTTGCCCTTTGTGCTGAACAAACAAATACAAAGAAACACTGATTATATGTTTGATATTCTAGATAAACAAACTAATAATGATTTTCATAATGCATATAATATTATTTTTATTATAAAATGATGTATAATTATTTTAAAATTGAGTCAATTAATTGTTGAGTCAGGAGTTAAAAGTGGCATCTTCAAAATCGGTGTATATCTCCTCATGACCTGCTACCAGTCTGTGATGTATACAATGAAAAACAATCTAGTGTTAATACACAGCCTAGGCACTTTAAACAGGCATGTTGCTAGGTACAGTGGGCCCCCTTTCGTTAATATACCCGTTTTAATCATACCAGTTTACAGAGCCTAGGTTGTGTATCTAAACCAGATAATTTTTTTTAGCACAAACGCAGTATTTACAGGTAATGGATTGTGAGGAGATATTCATTGATATTGACAAAGTCATTTGACAACAACTGTTTCAAAAATGTCTGCCTCCACCTTCTAGTACAACATCAAATTGTCTTCGACAACAACTTCCAACTGACACACTGACTGTTTTGAATACTGTTGCAGATGTGTTTAGACTACTAGAGAAGAAATGGACAAGGCCATATCTGCATTGTCACAGGCAGAGAGGAAAATAGAGACCTAAAATTATCTGTGTATTAGAATGAATCTTCTTAAAAAAAAAGAAAAAAAAATGTTCTTACTGTAGTAGCTGTGTATCTGTGTATCTGAATCTTATGGCAGTGGGGGCGGGACCCGATAAGCCTTTGGCTTCTCCTGCTTCCCTTCGGACGATAACACAAAGTAATATGTATGAATATGCAATGAGAAAATGATGTATTATGTGTAATTGTCCGGAAGAATAATAATAAATAAAAAAAAAAACTACAAATAACTAACGGGCTATTCGTTTCAGCTGTATTTTCATTAACTAAAACTTGATTTGGCCGCAGATATTAATCAAACATATTTCTTGTAACCCTAGAAACGGTACGGAGGGCTCCACGTGGTACGGAGCCTCTCCCTCAGCATCCACCAACCATCGAGCTGCGTCACCGCTCCCGCTCGCCCCACCTCTCCAACACCAGGCGCTCTCCTCCGGAGTCCAACCAGCCACGCCCAGCCAGCGAGGACAGCCACCACCAGAGCTTCTCCCAGCTGCCCGACAGCAACCACCACCTGCCCGAGGACATGTACCCTCTGTCGGTGTCCCCCGCCGCACCCAACGGCCGCTGTGTCACCCCCCGGGAAGCCCCGTGCCCGGGCAGCCCGGGGAGCCAGGAGGCCGGCCCTCCTCGAGTCATCCAGCTCATGCCCAGCCCCATCATGAACCCGCTGCTCCTCAGCCCGGGCAGGAGCACAGGGGGCGCCGCCTTAGACTTCAGGCACGGCCGTGGTGCACACCAGACTCAGGGGGCGCTGGAGAACGGGCGTGAGGGGAAGGGACACGGCCACCACCATCAGATACCACTGGTTCAACAGCAACTACAGCAGCAGCAGGAGGAGGCAATGTACAGGAACCACGTCATCATGCCTGTGTCTCCTCCAGAAGAGCAACAGATGCCCATCGGACGGATAGCAGGTAAGATGCAGCCCTTTGAAAGGCAAGTTTATTTATAAAGCACAGTTCAGGCACAAGGCAATTCAAAGTGCTTTACAGGGGCATACAAATACATAAAAAATTAAGATAAGAAAATATTGAGATTGCATTTAAGAGATAATAAGACAGACAAAAACGGGTTAGGTTCAACTTTATTTCATCTTGAGATGTGTGTAGAAATAAAGTGAGTCAGAGACACAGCAGGATGTTGGTTGCTTGTAGGGCTGCAACTAACGATTATTTTAATAATCAATTAATCGGTCGATTATTTTTTCGATTAATCGGATAAAAAAAAAGAAACATTTGTAAATGCCGCATCTTTATTAAAAAACTGAACATTACTTCAAATTCACAGTGCAGACTGAAGTGTCAAAACACCAGTTTATTGCTCCAACGTCCCGGAACTATTAAAAGTAATATTAAATGATAAAAAATGTATAATAAACCTAACTGGGATAACACAAAAAAAACACATACAATGTATGATATACATACAGTATAAGGGATGTCCATGGTAAACCAGTCAACCGATAAGATGTTTAACCGGTAAATACTAACGGTAAAAAAAAATAAATCATCTTAATTTCTCTCAGATGACAGGAGATCATTACTTTTTATTGATATTGATACCATTTTCGAGACTCCTTAACGATCCAAGTCTTTATTGATATCACTATTGATACTTTTCTATTATTTTGTTGAAATAGAACTTGTATTATTGCTTTAATTGCTGATATGATCATAGCTCAAGATAGGACATTAAACAGGTCATAATTCCATCTTTACTATCTATTTTATATTGCTGGGAAAACAAGCCAAAATCTTTTTTTTTTTGTGTTGCATTTGAACACATCAATCATATTACTGAGCCGGCCTGAACACATCACAGTTGACATGTTTGCTACTTTTTTTAAGCTAACTAGCTCTATATCCTTCCGATTTTAACATGGATTTAAAAACTGGATTACTATTTTTAACTGACGGGACTTTCTACACCGTTCGGTTGTGTGATTACTGCCGCTGCTTTGAATGACTGTTGATGCGCCGATGCCGACTCTCCGAGCCCATCTGCACACCGTCTGCAGCAGCAGCAGCAGCAGCTGACAGAGTTTTTTTGGACTAGACGGATACTGAGTTGAAGGAGTTTTTTTTAACCCAAAGACAGCAAAGGAACAACACTTTTATATAGGCCTACAGTCCAGTGTTAGATATGACCAAAATACAAGCTGTGGCCGCTCACACTATAGCTTTCCCACACCGCTTCACGTGCGGAAGGCTCGCTGTGGGCGTGCATGAACCTGTCGGCGGCTGGATGTAAACAGTGCCGCGCCTACAAGTGACTTATTAACCCATTGATGACTATGGCAATCTAGGATGCATGTCCTTAATGCCTGAGGGTTTTCTGAAAAAATAGTACGAATTGTCAAGTCTACCAAAACCTTAATATCTAAGCCTGTGTAGCACATAGAAACATGAAATAAAATACATTTAAAAGTTAAGGTTCACAGGTTTTATTTAAACATGCTCCCTTAGCGCTTGCAAACCAACAAATATTTCTAAAAATCGTCAAAATTAGATGAATTAGAAAATTATTAAATATTGTTAATAAATAGATGCAATGTGTTGTGTGATTTTCGTCAGTAGTCTATAGTAGACCTTGATTCTGCGCACCAAACGCCACTAACTGTTCCGTCGCCGACATAGCCGGCGTATTTTTTTTATTATTTTGTTTTATTTTTTTATTTTTTATTTTTTTGATTGAAGTGATTTTCGGCAAACCACACAACTTTTGGGTGGTCACGTGGTCTTAAAAAAATCAACAAAACCCACCTCATGTGTATTTGAACCAATGACAGTGCATTCTATGCTGGGAATGCCATGAAAATTAGATAAAGTAATCATGCTGCGCGATGCAGCATCAGGCAGGAGAGCCAATGTGGCATCGCGCAGCAGCCGTCATCAATGGGTTAATCGCGCAACTCAACGAATCGATGACCAAATCCGTTGCCAACGCTTTTAGTAATCGATTTTAATCGATTTTATCGATTCGTTGTTGCAGCCCTAGTTGCTTGTATCTTTTGGTATTCTCTGACACACGGGTCAAAGCGATTCCATTCCCCTCTCTTGTAAACTCACTGTGTGTTTCCCTGGTTGTGTCCTTGCAGACTGCAGGCTGCTATGGGACTACGTCTACCAGCTCCTGTCAGACAGCAGGTACGAGAACTACATCCGCTGGGAGGATACTGATAGCAAAGTCTTCCGCATCATGGACCCCAACGGCCTGGCCAGGCTCTGGGGCAATCACAAGGTAAACACACACTCAGAGAGCCCTTTGTAGCCTGGTCCTACCAGACCATCATACTTCATTTCATTTGTACAGAAGGTCTGGGATCGCTCAATTGACAAACATTCACTCACTTGAAGGCGGGTGTCTGTTGAAGTTTAAAACTATTGGATCTGCCCACTCTGGATCTGCCAACCAATCGCATAACGTTTGGTCGTGACTCCTGTTTCCATGGTGAATCATATTATCAGGGATCCATTGTCGATGGCTTTTACGCACACGCTCAACCCAGAGTGAACACGCTCAGAGTTAATTGACCCAACGCTGATCCACTGTTCAGAAACCGATAACCCAGAGTTGCTCATCTCAGAGTGGAGGGTTGAACTCAGTTTGTCAACCCTGTTGACTGTTGTGTTTGCAGCTTGTTTGTGCTGCCCCCAAGTGGCCAAAACATCAGTTAGTTTAGGTTTAATGTTTCCAACTTTTCAACAATGTTTTGTGACATATCTATTAACAGACAAGTAAGTCCATTGGGTTTATATTAACAAGGGATTGAATTACTATGTCAAACGGAAAGGTTTGCTCTTATGGAGGATCTCACGAAGAATAAACACTGTAGTTCCTCTTGAGACCAAAACAAGTCTTATTTAGCAGAAAGGACCATTGATAGTGTAGTGTTATTATTAGTATTCTAAATGACCCTTTTCCCCCTTTACAGAACAGAACCAATATGACGTACGAGAAGATGTCGCGAGCACTGAGACACTACTACAAACTGAACATTATCAGGAAAGAGCCGGGACAAAGACTTCTATTCAGGTATATCTACGTAAAGACAGATTGTTTAAAAGAAAACAATGGGTCAGGCTTTTCATGACATATATTTACACATGTTGAATTCTTCCTGTGAATTCCTGGCCACACATTAAAAAATACAAACACAGTGTATTTCAATAAATGACCGAGATTGCCTTCTTTGTTTCTTTGGCCAGGTTCATGAAAACTCCAGACGAGATAATGAACGGACAGACGGACCGACTGGAGCACATGGAGTCCGACATACTGGAACAAACCTACATCAAAGACGAACAATCTTACATCAAAGACGAACAAGCCTACATCAAAGAGGAATGCTGAAGGGAACTCTGGGAAACGGAGTCCATGACTCTATAATGACTATATATTATTACTACTACAGCCGCTGATGCCTTTTCAGAAGCAGCCTGAACAATCCTGGTCCCGTCTGGAGCGCGTGGTCGTTCGCTCGTATCAGTCCCAAAACAGAGAGCCCAGGCCCCACCTCTCTTCAGATTGCCTTAGGATGACACTCCCCTGAAGCAAAAAGAGAAACTACAACAAAAGAAACAACAGCATTGGTTGTTTTGATTGTCTCTGACGGAGCGAGCTGAAAGGACATTCTTAAGTGTTCCCATTTTATTTCTGAATGAACTGCAAAAGCCAATCACTTTGTGCTTATGTCACTTTTTCTGATTTCTATCGTCTCCTCACATGCATTATACTACGGAATTTTGCTGTTTGTAAAAAAAAAAAAAAAAAAAAGGATAATTGGGTGTGTGTGTGCGTGTGTGTGTGTGACAGGAATGTATTCACTGTGGAATAAACATTTTTGATCAAACTGTATTCCATTAGTGTGTGTACTTCAAAAATGAAGATATTCACCTGAACGTATAGTTAAAGGTGAAGTGAGCGATATATTTATGTTAATACACGTGTTAAATCGCTCTATATTCATACAGTGATCACTTATATAGTGTGTGTTTCATAACACAGATCTCTCATCCACCCACTCTGCATGTAATCGGTAAATACACTTTTCTGGGATCCCACAACCTAATAACCAATCAGAAGAGAACGCTACAAACGGGTAAGTCTCTGCCGGTGCACGCGCAGAGAGCGACAGATGGGTGAATGTTTATGCGCCTACAATGGCGGAGCAGATAAAAATCCTTCCCATTGTCTGTTTTGATGGTTTTTAATCATGTTTTATCACACTTATGGATCTGAGATGACGCTAGATAAGTCGCTGCTTGAAGACCGCAGTGCATTAATATGGTGACATAGGGAGGAGGGAGGGGACTACTCACTGCAGTCACTGACAAGAAGTTAGCTAAAAGAACCATTTCGCTCCCAGCACCTTCAATTATAGTTTTCTCTTGTATTTCTTGTATCGGTGACGACTGGTGAAATGCGTCATATCTCCACATGATGGCAATACTGGCCAACTATTGAGGAGAGAGAGGGAGGCAGCAGCAGTGGATGCTGCTCAACAGCTCATCAGAACATGTTCCACAGCTTCACTCACAGAGTAATGTACTTCGTAATACAGTTGGAAATACTGCTAGAGCTTTTAGTGGAACGGATGTTGAGTGGGAAGTGATCTCTGTTGAGCTCAATTTATCAAATAATTCCAGTGTTGTATTCACTAATATTTATTGCATATTTTCTTTCATTATTTTCACCTTACACCTAGATTGCTAATGTCTTTATTCTTACGTAAGACTGTCAATGAAAAATGTAAATTTAGTGAATCATCATTGTTAATGAGCTGGGCACTGCAATGAGCATCCCTGCAGCTCCTTAGTTAGAAAATACCACGACGTTCATTTGTAGGCTACTTCTTTAATTAGATTGATTATTGGAATGACGTTCAGTTGGTAATAAAACCATCGAATGCATATTTCACAGTCACGTTTACGTTGAATTTACATCTAACTATGACACACACATCCGTAACAGTAATCTGACTACTGTAACGCGCTACCGACAGAGGCAGATGCGGCGGTGCGCTCTGGAGTCTCCATAAAAGTTAGTGCGCGCAGAGCCGAGCTGTCAGACTGGGGAGAGACACGGTGCAGCGAAGACTGGAGGATGGAGTGATTGATTTAGGATCGATCGAGCCCAGTGTGAGGAATTCATTTTGTTCTTGTGTTAAGTTCGCGGGGTGTCTGGTCCTCTGGGTGTCACCCGCCAAACAACCCACCGACGACACACGCAGTTACGGACAGTTCCTGTGAACGGACTCCTGGTTGTTTCTGGACTCTATCGGAATAACACAAAAACAGAAAAGGACAGGAGAGGGGGGTCTTTGGACGCAGGAGAATCTCGGCTGTGCGGCGGATCAGGTGCCCATGCGCTGCCGCCTCAAACGAATAATAAACCTGCCTGATTCTTAATTGGCGGTTTGATTTCATCTGGGAAGGAAAGCAACCACTCTTGTTTTTTTTTTTGTTTTTTTTTATTAGCCTATTAGTCCCCCCCCCCCCCCACCCCCTCCCGCGCCCCTCCAATCCAGGACGCAAATGTCTCCACTTCACAGACACGCCAGTGGATTGTAGCAGCAGCCGCCACCGATGGTTTGAAAAGGGCGTTAAGGTGCCGGACGGGAGTGGGACAATTACAGGTAAGAGCCGTTCAGGTCGGTCATTCTCTCTGCCCTCTTCCAGAGTACCAGCGCCGAACACACTCAGCCTCTGCAGGTGTTTCACGCGGAGCTGAGGCTCTCCAAATATATGTCCAATCATAAATTTATAGCACAAGAATGAGTATTAGGGGATGGATTTTCTCTCAATCGCTCCCCCATATTAATATAAAAATAGAAAATCATGTTACCTTAAGATTTTTTTGAAAGAGGTGAATACATGTATTTCATTGGGTCTATGTAGCCTATTGCAGTGATGCCTCACAGTAGTTTGCAGTAGCCTTCTATAATTTTTTTTCCCTTTTTAATTAAAAAAAAAATATATATATATAATTTTTTCAACACATTTTTATACATTCTGTTAAGTTGCACGATGTTCCACGATGGCTCTGTGACAAGTCAACCTTTTCAAACCAAACTCCTGTGTTGAAAAAAAAACCTATTTACTTACATTCAATCTCTGCCTTCGGACAGTGCAGCTTTCCAGTTATTAGCCCCATCCCCCTTGCACAGAGCTTTTACAATCAATTCAGTTTATTTCACCAATTCAGCTCTTTTTGTTGTTGTAAAAAACCTGCCATCGTCTCTGGTGGGACATAATTCTATATGTCAGCTTATAAAAGAAGTATTTCCCATGAGACTGTGTACTGTCACATCACTGCTTTTACTCACAGAACTGAATGTAGAAATTATGGCTTGGTGTCGTCGTCCGTCCCCCCCCTCCTCTTGTCAGTATCACTCACCACCAAACTGCTGTCAGGATTTGAACTCATTTTAATGTATGGATTTGACCCCAGGGCACTGAGACTAATGTCAGCTCACCTGAGGCAGACGCTGCAAGTTCTCTGATGATGGAATACACTCACATGGCAGCAGCAGGTTCAGGCGTGGACACGGGAACAGGGCCTTTTCAACTGGAACAAAAAAGAACTGGACATGGTGACAGTTTACAAAGCCAGTGCACAATACTGTACAAGGGGTGAGATAGTGAATGGAGGACACCTGGAATAGACTGTGGCAGAGGTAAACTACACACCAAGAAGTGATAGGTATAAAATGCTTGAGCTAAACAAACCTCAAAAGAACAACTCATTTGACGCTGTACAGGTTGCAGTGTGTGTGTGTGTGTGTGTGTGTGTGTGTGTGTGTGTGTGTGTGTGTGTGTGTGACATATCTGACTTCCTGTCGGCATAACATACGCTTCCTCCTGTCTCACCTTTCCAATGACCTTTAGTTTAACATCACACAACCCAGAGAAAAGTACAGCTGCTCCACCCGTTGACCTTTAACAGATTTCTTTGCTTGAAAAGGAACAACTCAGAATTAAACAAACATTGCTGTTTCTATTTCTAACCCCGCCACTCGGCAGACTCCCTGGCAACTAAACCACTGGTGTAAAACATGCTAAAAATAAAGAAAAGAAAAGAAAAGAAAAGAAAAGAAAAGAAAAGAAAAGAAAAGAAAAGAAAAGAAAAGAAAAGAAAAGAAAAGAAAAGAAAAGAAAAGAAAAGAAAAGAAAAGAAAAGAAAAGAAAAGAAAAGAAAAGAAAAGAAAAGAAAAGAAAAGAAAAGAAAAGAAAAGAAAAGAAAAGAAAAGAAAAGAAAAGACTGATTTAATTGTCTAATGTGTGTCAGTGGTGGGGAAAAAACAAAGTCAATCAACTTAACTACTGTACGTAAGTATTTTGCTATACTGCTACTCCACCTTATTTCATTTTATTGCACAACCTTTATTTGACGGCTATAGCAACTGGTTCATTTTCAAGATTCTACTGTAGAGAAAAGCACACGATGAGCTTTTAAAATACATTATGTTAAACGTTGTGACTCCTAGATGAAGTTGTGTGTGGTCGGTCGGGTCATACTGCAGATGCTTGAGTAAAAAACATTTAGCCGCTTGACTTCAGATGGTTTCATATAATCTAAACCATTGTGTAATTGCCCAAAGTGGCGGTAAAAATCTTCCAACATTTCATCAGAAAAAAAAGTAGGCTAGAGTAGCTAAAAAAAAGGGGATTGAAATGTGTTAATAGGAATTTTGTATTATAGTTACAGTGAGAGGGGCCTGACCTTTAGGTTTGTAACCACTGGACTAAAGTATATAAAGGTACATAAACTCAAAATTAACTTCATGTTTAATATGTTACCATTTTTCGTTGGATATTTTAAGAACATTTTGCTGATTTTGTTCTGAATTCGGTTAGAATGAATTAGCACTTTCACTTGAATAAAGCATGTGTTTGCGGCCTCCTCAGCTCAATGCTGTCCGTCGGCACAGAACAGCAAATCACACATGGCGTCATCTGGCAACTTTTCTAGCAGCTCTTTAGCAGCCAACAGCTACTTTATCTCGGCAGAGAACTGGCAACCCCCAATTAGCTGGAAGCGCTACCAGCAGCAGCAGCACCACCACCATGAATGATAAGGTTTAAAGCTCCAGGCCTCTTGGCTCAGGTCAGACCCCCCCCCCCCCCTCCTCCCCCCTCTCCAGCTGGGCAACCTGGTGCCGACTGTCTGGCCACAGATCGACCCATGTCACCTTTTTGCCAGCGGGTCATGTGACCTCAACGTAGCGCTGCCTCACCATTGATACAGGGCCATGACACTAAGGCTTCCACGGCCCGCCAACCAGACCGACTGAGAACATCTGTGACGGGCTACACATCACTCAGCAGTGGGGGTCTTTTGAATCTGTATTTTATTTATGATTTATTTTCATAAACACTACATTTGACAGACAGAAAAGCACAGCGACGCTAGCAAATGAAGGGACACCAGGATGTCTGACATCATTATTGCAAAGCAGCAACACATACCAAGATGAAGTGATCAGATACAGCCATTTTCTTCCTGGGTATATTTCTAAGCAAAACACTACGTTTAAGTCAGCGCATTGATCTGGTAAAAAAGGATTTTTTAAAACAAGATCTAAACTATTATAAAAAGACATTCACAACTATTCACATATCCGTTTTGTGTATGGATGATCCATATGGGATATAGGTTGTTGTCTTTAGAGACCCTCAAGGATGAATGGGTGAGTTACGTGGATAAGTTGACACACACATGGTAGCTGTCAATGTTAGCTACAAACTCATGTATACAGTGACACTGTTTGCTTACCTGCTGCATTGTACTGAGATGTGGGGACAGCTGGTGGCTAGCTGGTGCTTCATTCTATTCAACCTTGTTCACTCTGTCCTTCCCATGTAGCCGGGTAGCTAGCGCTAGCGAGCAGCTCTCTGAGGTTGTGACACTGACATGGATGTGTGAAATCCTAAAAAAAAATATGGTGTGTGAAAAGATTTATGCATGAAGTATCTTAGGGGGGAAATAATCTAGATGAGTTGTTTTGTTCATATCTCTCAGCTGTATATCTTACAGACAAATGTGAGATTCTTAAAAAATTGTCGACAAAGCATTTGCCGAAATGTTTAAAACATTTATATAATTAAGGGGTCAAACAGCCTTACTAGCTTTCTATCTAAATGTGCTTAACTCATCTTAATACTGGTGGAGGGATCTGTCAGTTTAATGCAACATCACTTGTCTTGGACTCCGAGAGCGAGGATGAGCTCAGCCCTGGCAGGTTTTTCTCCTTTCCAAAATAGCGATGAAGATGAGACTAGACATTTTTCTGCAGCAATGTATGAGGCTTTTTGAAAGTGTTAGATGAAACCAGTACTGGGCCCAGTAAACTTCCCTCTGGATTTATTCCCTTTGCCGATTCCAAAATGAAAGACTTGAGAGGGAGGTCAGGGCGCCCCAGCCTCGGCGACCTGACAGGCCAGTTTGTGCTCTCTTCTCCTGAAAACTGTCGGAATTTGTGTAAAATATCGTGGGCTGATTGGCACCCACTGTGCGGGCGTTTGATGTGAGTAGGAAGGAAGCGAGCCCCCCCCCCCCCTCCTCTCCCCGCTCCCTTTCACATTCTATTTGATCTGTGGCGCGCTCTGCTCTTCCCTGTGTTTCATTTGAGGTAAAGCTAATTCAACCGCTGAATAAACAGGAGCTATGCAGAATGGATAAAACAATGGCTCAAAGGCTTCTATACAGTGTTCTCGTTTGACCTCTGTCAACCTCTCTTACTGATAGTTTTCAGCGGTTCTTTATTTTGACCGGTCCTTTTGCCAATTTTTCACTCTGGCGGCCAAATGTGTGATGAATGTGACTGGAACTACCACCATTGATTTCTACTTGCTCCTGCTTTAATACCCTCTCACCACACGGTTGTGAAGTCTGAATACACTGGAGGTCCACTGTCTAGGCTCCCAACAGCTGGGAGAATTCTTCTGTCCGATACTACAAAATAATCATATTGCATTTTATTTTTATTTTTTTTGCATTGGCAAAGGAAAAACATGGAAGACACAAATCTGGCAACATTTACTATTCTGTATAGATTTCAAGTGATGTTTTATATGCCATTTTACAGACAGGGAAATGGGCCCATTAGCAGGAAGAGAATCAAGATCTATCCTGTTCAGCTGGAATTGATGAAGTAATAGCAGCATATTTGATACTTTAAGTAGTGGTCCATCATGGGATTAGATTTTCTCTCTTTTCAAAGGCAGTTGCACAGTTCTTCAGAAATGCATTTTCCTCAATGCCTTCTACGACTATTTCCCTTAAATCCTCCAGTTGTGCCGCTTCACATCACACAACCACACAAGTCCTTTATCCATTTGGCAATACTCATTCAGATTATTAAACACAGGTAAAATGGTGAAAAAGAAATGAAAATACTACCGTAACACGGGTTAAATAATGTGTTTTGGATCAGTTGTCAGCAGGAACGTAGAAGATAATGTAGAGCACCAGGCTTGTAGAAAACGGTTGTGCTTGCAATCATTTTTTAAATACCGTTATCTGGTGATCTCCAGAACACAAAGCTTGTTTCCTAATGAGGCTTTCCTTCCTCATTACTTACACTATTACATGCTGTTAACTCCAGATCACAAGCTACTTATCTTGTTATCTTGAGATAACAAAAGGTTGTTTCTCTTTAATGACTTACATTACTTGAGTTCTCCATAATTATCAGATGATCTTAAGAAAACCGCTTTCGTTTTATGGAGACTGCATTAAAAAAGAAATGTAACCACGGCCCTTCTTGGCTTCCGTACACCTGGCTTCAGAAATGAAGCCTTCTGTTATTATATATATTCTTTTACTTTTGCTCTCACCACCAGCGGGACTGGCCCTGTATATCTTTTTTGTCTTTTGCCCTCCCAGAATCCTCTCCCTGGACGGCCTTGGTCTTTGTAGTTCACACTGTGCTCCCCGCCTCATCCCTCAACAGTCCTACCCCAGTTAACTGGGATCCTATTTCATACAGAGGGAGAGAGCGAGAGACAGAGAGAGAGGGAGAGAAAAAAAGAGAGCGAGACGGGACAGAAGATGAGCGAGAGAAAGTGGAAAAGACAGTGAGAGAAAAATGCAGATCCACTGGTGTGTGTCCAGGGTTTTTCCCCACCGCGTGGACGTTTTATCTCTCCAGCAGTGTCTTAGTGTTGCTCAGTGTGCGGCCCAGTGCTTTAGGAACATGTGCCTGTCACGCAGAATGACTCCAGCCTCCCAAAAAAACTCTCCGACGCACGTTTTTCAAGACAGCCCCAAAAACATCTTCCTTTTCCCCGTTCCTTCCCTCCCGTCTCTCCCCATCCCCTGCGTTTCATATTGGATGGCCGATGGTTTGTGCGGAGCTATGGAGCCTACAGTACTTTCATGATGTGAGCCCAACCCATCTGGGACTCAATATCCTGTTTACCAGCTCTCAGCACTCTGCAAAACCACAACAATACTGAGCTGAGGCAGAAGTTCACAACTCATTACAGTTTGCTCCGGTCACGGCCAAGGTCGAAATCTCCTCCTGTTCCGTTACTCTGCCACATGGTCTTCAGAAGGCAAGCCTCTGCCTTTTTCCTCTACTTCCAATCTGCTAGTGTTTGGTATTGTGCTTTGTGGGGTAAAAAAATGTATCCCAGCAAACCACATCTGAAGCTGTTAAGCTGGCCTGCTATGGATAATTGACTCAGCTATAGAAAATGGGAGCAATTTGATACTGCTTGTACATTTGAAACATCATTCCCTCTAAATGTAGCTCACTGTGACCCAATTAACTTAGGTTTGGTATATTAAAAATACTCTTATTTTGTTATATCTTATTCTAATTTAGTTTTCACTGTTATCATTCAGCTATTGGCAGCTATATTTATTAGTCCTATGGACAGAGTGGGGGAAACTAGAACTTAGAAGTGGAGTCAGCGATTCTGGAGAATTCTTGTTGACAAAAAAAAAATTGCTGTCAAAATCAGTTAATATTTCCTTATGATCCGGTACCTGTCTGTACTGTGTTTGCACTGAAAATAAATCTAGTGTTAATCAACGGTCTTGTCTCTCTAAACGGGTATTTTGCTTGCTATGGTGGGCCCCCTTGGCTTACATACCTGTTTTCAGCACTCAGTATGGACCGGTAGCAGAACGTAATGACATAACCACGGAGTTTGTCAAAAAGGGATTTTGGGAACAAGCATTCTCAAGACTCCCCCTTTAATGGATGTTGCCCAATACTGTGACACAGTAACTTAACTGAAACTTAACAAGCCGACATGACGCTAATGTTAAGATGGCCGTGCTAGCTTGTACTTAACGCTGCACGTTTTAAATGCTGCCAAATTTCAAATCCTGTACTTTTTTAATTATCGTTATTACTCACACATAAATAAAACTTGAATTTGTTAGGGAATATTTTATCTGTGGAGTGACACACATTTGGTACTCCAGTGAGTATTTTTGGTGGCAGGGTGGTGAATATTTGAGGCAAAATCAACCGCATTGCCAAATTTTTATCAAAATAAAGGGACATGATACCCAGTGCAACACTGTGGCCCATTGATGTGATTTCAAAAGCTTGTGGACAACAGTGGAACTCTGTGGTGGTCAATTCAGAGAGGAATAAGCTGTGTCCAATTTCGTTTGTTTTGGACTTTTGATTTATTTATTTTTGCCAGCAGGATAAAGAATAGTGACGGACATGAACAATAATACAGTGGATGTGTGCAGAAACTCCCCCATTAGTTTTATATTCCTCACAAAAACATTCCTAAATCATAATTATTAAGCACCATCGGGTGAAAGGTGTAGTGTGCAAATGTATCAAATGCAGAGGGGGACTATAGAACACAAATACAAGGGAAGCTACATTTTTCATTCCAGAAGGGTGAAGTTTTAAATTTTTTAAATTACTTGTATTTTTTCTTCTTTATCCAAAGCTATTGATTTTCCGCCAGTTCAGATAACTAAACAATGTACTTCAAGCCCAGATTACTCTGACCTCCACGGCGTACTAGTCACATGGTGTGTTGAAGTTTAAATACTTAAATAAAATGAAATGTACAAAGTAGCACATATAGAGAGAGGACAGTAGCAGCTCTGTTCATATTAGCCTTACCGTGATATTTATTTTCGCTAGTATTTTAGAAATCCCACGTGTAAACAGGCTTGTATGTACACATGAACTACTTCACAAATAATTTTTTTTCATTATACTTTACATGGATAAATCATGAATATAAATTATATTATTTTCTGTGTGCACAGCTATATCAACATACCAAAAAAAACCTTGTATGTATCTTTTCTATGCAACTACCCATCTTTATTTATGGTTCTGGTTAAATATTCATTTTGGTGTATGTTCAGTTGGTTATGTGGAAAACATACAAAGTGCTGTGCGAGCGTTTTCTCTCCGGCAGAGTTACAGCACACTCTAGCAGAGAGCAGCATGCTTGGTTTGGCTTACTGATCACCCCCGGGCTACTTGACCTGGGGTGTGTAACCTAAAGACCTGATACTGGCTGCCTGTGGCTTTCAATCTGACCGCTCTCCCCCACTTATCTGGCAAATAAGACGTTTTAATTGCTTACACACAGAGCCCTATCAGGCCATGTAGCAGGCATAGAGATAAGGGTTACACAGAGTCAGGCATTAGTAACAGGATGAGAGGACCGCAGAAAAACAGAGCTGCGGGGTCCCGAGAGAAGGAAGAGTCAGGAAATAGCTATGGCCATCCTATTAATTTCAAACTTACAGCGCCGTTTCTGCAGCAAACTCTGGGGGCTCAGGAGACGGCTTTTGTTCACCCGAAATCAAAGCAAATTTGAATCATCTCCTCAAGGTGATGGTGTGCAGCACACTGACACTATCAATGGGCAGACTGGGAGCAACTCATGTTTTACATCACACAGGTGAGTTGTGCAAAAACAGCTTTTTCTTTCTCTCTCTCTCTCTCTCTCTCTCTCTCTCTCTCTCTCTCTGTGAATTAGTGCAGATAAAAATAAAAATATGGAAGCTTTGCTGTTAATTCAGTCTTAATGAGTCCAGCTGCCAGGAATCTGCACAAACACTAACAACCTACAGACACGAATTGGAAACAACACAGCAAGGACACAGCAACATCACGAGCAGCAATGCTTCGAATAATTAACTTCACTTCAAATTAGACAACACGGGTTATTGAGAGAGGAATGTGTATGGAATTATTTTTTACATTTCAAAGCTTCAATTTGGCATTTAGTGTTTTTTAAAGTCGACATTCGGTGGTTTCACAGGCTCCCGCGAGCTTCCTCTCTGCAGATGATGTGGATTGTTGAAGTTCCTTTGCGTATTGTTTTGACCCATGTGGCCCGTGTGAAGAGCTAGTCAACACGACGGCGGCTGGGTAAATGTCAGCTACACTAGGCTTCTAATGAGACCAGAGACTAAGGAGAGGGCTGACACCATCGTAGGCTCTGTGCCGAGAGGCTCATTTACATTCTAGCAGGCGACAGCCGGAGATATGAGGAGAGAGAGAGAGAGAGAGAGAGAGAGAGAGATGGAAACAGAGAGGAAGAGAGAGAGAGAGAGAACTGGAGGCAGCAGAATGAAAAAATAAACATGTTAGTCTTCGCTTTGCAAACAGATGCAGAGATGATCTCGTTGGTTGAGTTAAAGGTCACATATTATGCTAAATGCACTTTTTAAATGTGTTCTAACATATCCATGGGTCCACGGTGTGCCTAGAGACTGCCAAAATATCAAAAAAAATAACAATCTCTCCTTTTCTCACTCTCCCCTTTTCTGAAACCCCCACCCCTCCCCCCAAAAACACTCCAGTCAGAATTATCCCCTTTTCTGACCTCACAAACCGTAAAGCCAGAAGCTTCCACTGTGCAGCCCACACCCCTATTTCTTATTGGTCCACCGCCCTGACAGACAGAGGGCGAGGCGTATCTGGCTTCGCTTCCGGACAGGGGGCGGGGGGAGCTCAAAGATTGTATATTTACGAGGGGACCTGCAACTCTTTTTTAAAAAATAGGCCATTGTGAGATTAGCTGAACATCAGCATAGTACAATAAATTATCTGAAAGTTTTTTTCAGCAAACAATTAAAGAAAAACGTATTAGGGACCACTAAGACCATATAATATGGTGTATAATAGAACCGAAAAGTGTATAATATGGGAGCTTTAAAGCTCAGAAGGTGGAGCCTAGATAGAATATGAAAGAATTATTATGTTTACAATGAAGACAATGTTGCTGAACCTCACCTCTGTCATCATGCACAGCGTTAGCAACCAGCGGATGAACATAGCGGAGCAGTTAGCGACTTAAGAGACAGATATTTCACTCAAGAGTTGGCAGCGACCAAAGTAGAGCTAAAGAGAGATGTCAAAATCATCACTTCAAATGAATGCTAATATTGCTTCACGTCTGCTTGCAATGTCTTAACATATTGTACACACATTTTACGAGGTGAGTGTATTCCAATGCTTTTTCACAGATTTTGCCACTGTCTCCAAATGCATCAGCAAAAGTGTGGTAATGTATGTCAAAGTAACTTTATTTTGTTCTGGTTTACCACATACAAACACAATGGGCAAACAAAGAACAGCAGTAAAAACAAAACACCCAGGGCACTTGGATACGCATGAAAGAAACACAGCAAGGGAGAGGACCTGCTCACAATGATAAACAATGCAGTCAACAACCAAGCATTATACTAAAACCTAATTATCTAACTTAACGCACAATGGAGCCTGGGTGAAATCCTAATCATTTAACAATTTATAAAACAAAAGAGCCTTTTATTGAATTAAAATGTTATTATGATTTAACAATTTTAAACATATGGATAAAAAATGAGCAATTTAACAATCCAACTGCAGTTGTGAGAAAGTCTTCATTTTTTGCGTGGCTTGTGGCAGTCTAAAGCGCCTTTCTTGAGGGGGGCAATTCAAAATGTTGGTACAGTGGATGGGATAGATCGTATATATCTCTTGTGTTTTTGATCCATACAGAAATTGTGTGAGAAAAAGTTGTGGTTTTAAGGGGTGATATGTGCCGGCCTGTTTCTTGGGTAGCCTAGCCTACTGTTGTCATTGTGGGGTTGGCAGGCAATCAAGAGGGTCTCTGGGAAGTGACTTCACCTGCAGTAATGTGGCTAATACATAGGGTCGCAGGCTGTAGCTTCATTTCTACCATACAACCATTTTGTCTGTCTGAGACTGGTGTCCATATTTCATTTAACCCTTAGAACAGGAACAATAGTCACATTATTCCTTTAAAAAAATAATTTTACTCATGTACATGAACTACTGAATAGTAACTAATCAAGGTAATGCTGTTGCTCCAAATATGCAGATTATCAGCAGTGAAGCATGTACTGTGTCTTCTCATACCCAGAACTTGATCTTACGTCAGAATAGGACAGCAGTGTTGCTTTCTGAACAGTTTGTTTGCTATTCAGTGAAATAAGAAATGGGTCCAGACAGACAAGCAAGATAGATCCATCTTCACATCAGTCCTAGTACTGCTAATATCAATGCTCAAAACAAGACCTAGTATAGTGTTAATACTTTAGATATTGATCCACCCAACCCTAGACAGTACCTCAATGAAAAGGCATGACATCAGCGAGCAGGAAGCTAATATTATAAAGCCTCGAGCTCTGCTGCTAAATACGGCAGACCTTTATGCGTTCAGGCCAGCCACATGAGCCCACAGCTATTGAGATAATCTAGTTTGCTAGCTTGGTGACCTTTCTACAATATGAATGCCATGATCATCAATTAATAATAAAATAAGTCAGTGTGTGTCTATAAACCTGGATGTTAGCCATTGATCTCAAGTTTTTTTTTCTTTTTTATGTATATAAATGCATTTTGTTGGTTTCGCATGTCGGCTTTTGATAAATTTGTGTAGGATTAAAAGTAATCTATGCCAAATCTGCTCTACTGCAAGCCTCTAGAGTGTTGAATCAAATCGAATCGAATGCAGGATGCATATAAGCGGGATCCTGTGCATCTTGCGTCAGCTTTCATTGCTGCAGCGTGGCAAAGAAAGACAATTCGTGACGGAGAATAAGGAGCAGTGGAGGCGTTGATGAATAAACTCTACATCACGTCCCTCGCCTCTGTAGCTGCCTATCCTCTCTGGCTCAATGTCAGGCTACTCTACCCTTTGCCAGAGAGAGAGAGAGAAAAAGAAAGAAAGACAGAGAGAGAGAGAACGAGGAATGCCATCACATTGACTTGCTAGTACAGTAACATGCCAGAAATGAGTAACAGCGAGCCTCCATACTGCTGAACCCACTGAGCTCTGGTCTCAAGGATCTGTTCATTTGTTGGTGTACATGCCAGATGTTCCTGATGCCACCTGAGATGGTTCCCAATCTATTATAGTGGAGGGAGAGTTTTTCTTCCTTTTTTATCAAATTATTCATTACCAATAGTGTCAAAGATTGAGAAAAGAGAATCATTTTTGTTTTGGACCTAAACCAAACATCTTGGACAAGAACCAGACTTAACTGTAAGACTTAACTGTAAGCCATCAGACCGAGCACAGTAGGTCTTATTCAAGGCTTACTGATTTGCTCGCTGATGTGCGATTAAGTGATTATGCAATCGCTGTTCAAACCACGGATCAAATGAAAGGAATGAGTTACAGTGCGTTAATGAGTCTTTGGAAAAACTCTCTAAATGGGTTAATGTGATCATAATGCAAGAGATGGGAGGGCGACCTAAACAAGTGGCCTAAGACAGCACTAACAAACTAAGTTAGATATGCCGCCTTGATCTATGGCTGAAACACACAAGGTTCTGTTCCACTTCACTCTAGACTTTATTACTCCGGCGGAACTGAAATCTGAATGAATAAAGTAGCCAAAAATGCTACTGTACCGACCTTATCCAAGGCTCCTTCTTCCCTCTGTAGTAGATGGCACAGGCTTCATCACTTTACTCAACTAATCAGACAGACAGACAGACAGACAGAGGTAATGACCAGCTAATGAAGAAAGCAGAGGTGATTTTTTTATTTCCTTGTCGGCCACAAGGTCAATGTTACGGAATCTTCTGGATTACTTTACAGCACAAAACAGGAAGAGGGTGCTGTTCTTCCAGACAAAAAGGAAGTACCACAACATCTTAAAAATAGAACCGTCCCTGCGCTCCAAATTTCACACTCTTTCTTTTTTACTATTCTACTATATTTTTCCTTATTTATTTCATTATAACATTGTGCCTTGAACTTTCCTCTTGCTTATATATCTGTTACGTTGCTAGTTGTTTTCACACAGAGGCTCTGCTGAATGTGGGTCAGAATCGCCCAAAAAGCATGCTGCTTTCCACCCCAAAAATTCATGACTGGGTGTAATAGAGCATCTGGGTATTTTTAAGCATGCTGCATCTGACATCATGTAATGGGACCTCCTAAATAATGTTCTACCTTATTAAATAGCAGGGAAGTATGGGTATTTCAAAATGATCCCAAATGTTCATTTGAAGTAGTAACGTGTCATACTTAAAACTAAACACATACCCTGGGCACTGTAAATGTGATCTTTCACAACAGCTTGTTATTCATTAAATATCTCATATAGATCAGAACAGCTTCCAGCACCGGAAGCCTGGATTTTTTTAACCTTTCTTAAGTTTAGGTTTTGTGTTAAAAGTTGTTGGTTTTATATGGCTAGTACAGCAATGACATCTTCGGCAAGTCCCAAAATAGCAGACATACTGCATTGATGGAGGGTGTCACATGTGTGAGTGGGAGATGAAAAGCAGTGCCACACAATGCCCCGTGCCGGCTCAGACTGTTAAGCTTCTGGGCTGTCTTCTCCTCCGCCGCCCTGCACACAGCGGTGGAGGATTGGTGCGCTCTCGATAGCTTGGTCGCTAAGGAGGACTGAATGTTTCCCTTTCAGTCACTCTGAAGGACACGGCGCAAATCAAATTCTCATATATCCAACTTTAATGAGTTTAAAGCAGCAAAGGAGCCAATTATATTGTCAAGCTCAAGGTTTTGACAGCTAATTACTAAAGCCGGAGGGAGGACACACTTTCCACCAACAGTCTACCTTCCTCACACAGCACACCTGACTGTTGAGAGTCATCATGTTCCCAACCAGGTGAGCTTCTATAGATTTCCCCATATTCACATTAGCCCAAACAAAAATCTGCTGATGGTATACTGTCTGGGAGCGCCTCTGCCAACAGGGAGACATGAATCTAACTTTAAAGGGCATGTTTCTCACCGTTGCCTCGATGCCAACCTCCTTTGTAAAGCAATGTGAGCAACAGCATCACCAAAATACAGTATATGCGTTCTTCCCAAGTCTCATTGAGAGTTTAAAAAGTGTTCACGTATTAAAATGAGTGCACCACACAAGTTTCTGTTGTTGTAAAGATTACTTGTTAGTAACTAATTGTAACCGTTTCTTAGCTATCTGAAGCTAGCTTATTTACACTACATTTCTTAATTTAGGTAAGCAAACCTGGATATTTCAATCTCATTCTTAACTGCATGAATATGAAAACCCTTTGCCATGGGTACGCTCACCCAGGAACAACAGCCAGTGTGGTAAAAACACTACTGCTTTTGTCTAAAGCCGTGTGCCAGAATTAACAAAAACTGAAATTCCTTGGAGCACCTTTAAGTTGATGCACACTTAAAGTTCACTTAAAATGTGATATTTCACTTTGCGGGAAGATTGGGTTTAGATTATAAATGACTGTGATACCAGGAGAGAGAGAAAGAAGACAAATAACTCTGATAAAATGTGAAGGTTTTCTTTTCACTTCATGAAAGCACTCAGTGCAAATTGCGGTTTCTTCCTGAGGTCTTGGTTTTCATCATCAGACTTTATTCTGCTCTGCAAAGAGCTGTAGGGATTTAACGGTATACAAATGTCACGGTTCGGTACGTACCTCGGTTTTCAAGCATGAACTTCAATTGCAGCCTATAGATAGTTGTCAGTATAGAAAAGAAAATACTGCTGCAAACAACCAAGGTTTCCAATGAATAAAATAATTCTCAAATGAAAGTGCAAGTTCCGCACCGCAATCAAAACAAGTCTGTAGATCTAGCATATTTACGTCATATGTGTATTGTTACCCCCCTACTGTATGTATTAGAAAAGATGAGTGTGTGTGAATGTATGTATGAGTGTGCACATAGGCTCATCAGCCCCTTGTTGATAAGAACACACTGCCGTCCAAAGCTCAAGAAAATTAATTGCGACTCACAGGAGCAGTTTGGCAACTAATACACAAATATCTATTGATTTGAGAGGTTTTGCTTGATCGTGATCTGATTCAGTGACATGTCCACAGTTTGAAAACAACATCTGTTCCTGACAGAATTATTTCTCTCTGTGAATAACGCTCATTATCAAACACTGCTGACGTTGTGTTCTCCGTTTGAAGCGACTAGAGGATGCCATTTCAGGGAATGTAATCATCCGGTGTAATAAATATGAAGCCATACCCACTAGGTTTCTCTTCCAAAATGTTGAAGTTTGTTTGGAAATATTTGTAACTAAAGCTCCCTAGTTACCACAAGAGGTAGAATAGTAACACGTTTACAATTGTTAGCTGTGCTTAATGGGAATTATTAGGATGGTCAGCAGGCATCTGTGACTGATTGACTGCTCACTTAGATGTTGTTAGTCTGTACCCTCCGGTCTTTGGCTTTTGTCTACTGAGCAAATAATCACAAGCAAAGACACAGTCGACTTGTAAATGTGTAGGACTGCTATCTGGTGTCTAAGCTTAATGATGCCTCCAAGTCACGGTGTTGTGTACAGACATCCAATCCAGTCATTTATCAGAAATGCATAACTCAGAAGCATGCATGATTATAGAAGTTTTTATACAGTGCTGTGAAAGTTTGTGAACCCCTTGAACCTTTAGGAATTGTATTTATTTTTACCATTATTAATTCATTTTTTATCAATACCAGTATTTTTTATATGAAATAACAGATGTTTGTTTATCAATTCAACATTTTTCTTTTCCAGAAATCAATTGTTAAAACAGATAAAACAAATTATTTGACAACTGTTGTATGTGCAAAAGTTTGTGAACCGTGAGCTGCATTGCTTAAATGGAGCAGGTAAACACAATCAGATGGGCCAAATTGAGTGATGAAATGGACCAATGTAGTGAGAGATCTTTAGAGAAGAAATTGGGCGGCGGCACTAGATAAAACAGAGATCAAACCAGGTCAGTTTAGGTTTACCAAACTGAACCCATACAGGTCAGACATGCTAAAAGCGAAAAAAATCTCAGAGGATCTCAGGAATAGAGTTGTGATGCTGCACATTTGTCTGGGGACAGCTATAAATTAATTTAAAAAAAGTTTGAGCTCCATCGGTCCACCGTGAGGCAAATCATCTACAAATGGAGAGCTTTAAGAGTGACTTAATATCTGCCTAGAAGTAGACTTCCTTCAAAAATATCCATAAGCACCACAAAAAAAGTTATTTTTCAGTTAAAAGCCAACCCAAACATCTATTATCATTATCATCTTTCACTTATTTAGCCTATTTCTATTCTCCCTGTTTTCAGTTCAATTAGGCCTTTGTTTAAAGTCCAAAGTCATGGTGTTATTAGAAAAAAACCTTGTTAAAAGTAAAATAAATGCATAATGTTCTTAAATCAATGATTAACTGTCTTTAATAATCGTGATAACACAATGTGATTACTCAAAATAATCATGATTATGATTGTTTTTCTTCTTGCAATTTCCATGGTTTAGATCAATTAGAAACAATTAAAGTATTAAATAGGTAGGTCTAGTCATTATTAGTATTTTGACTTCATATCTACAGGTTGTTTATTGTGATTTCATAAGCTACGTGAGCTCCATGGTTACGCAGTGATTGACAGGCTGACTGAAATGCTCTTGACCTGGACAGAAACTCCCCTCTCCCAACCCCACACCCTCTTAAAATACATAAACCGTTTGCCTTTACTGTTGCACATAGTCGCGACTCCAAAAAAAGTCTGTCGCGTACTGACCCCCCAAAGGCCCATTCTGAGCCAGGAAAAACCCTGCAACCTATGCGAAAGGAAAGGAGATAGTGGTATCCCATAATCCTTTACGGCGGCAATATTTAAAGCAACAAGCCACCAACGGAGTTTACCGACTGTACACGAACGAACGAGAGGTAAAACAGAAGAGAGGAGAAGAGAAGAGAGGAAGATTTAACTCGGCTAAAACAACCCCACCCCCCATAAAGATAATAAAGAACCCATAAAAGACCAACATCATAATAGTTATTTTCGTAGCACATAACACACCATAAGAAAACAAAATGACAACTAATGTAGAATACTGGGTTCTAAGTGATTCTCACTCTGTTGGCGACAACCTGATTAAAATCAATATGAAAAGAACGCATGGATCAAACGAGCGCTTGTTGTAGTCCATTTTCGGAAAATAGTGTAGTTTCACGCGAGTGACTCACGTCAGCAATACTCGCCGTCGCGCAATGACGTCGGATAGGAAAAGTGGAGTCGAATTCATTTGAAACAGTGCTGTCTTTTCTTATGTTCGATAGGAAGCACCTTTTCATCTCTCCTTAACCCCGATGACGTTTGGGGTTAAGGCATAGGAAAGGAGGTTTACAGGTTAGGAGATTGGACTATTCGTAGAAGCCCAAGCACTTGGAGTTAGTGGTATGCACTCTACCAGTTGAGCTTGTGCCCCGAACAAGCATTAAAAACTGCTGTGCAGTGCTTTGTCGTCTAATTAACTCGTGGACCTATTTCTAAAACTGTAATTCCTGGTTTGTATTGAATGTTTCACCAGAAACAACACGCCCCCCACCAACGCTGCCCATTGAATTGATTTTTAACACTAGGCTATCCTGGTGCCACATATGGCCAATGCAACGCAATTGTAACTGGTATGACACCTGTCAAAAAAACTGTGTTGGCTTACCTTGTTATGTGTAGCTTAGCTTCTTGTACTTCACCTACTTTTAATTCTCTAATAAAGTCAAAAATACCTAAAACAGAAGCTTATCTAATTAGCAATAAAAAGTGTATAGGTATTCTGGGTGTTTTAAACAAAAACTGCAAACGAACAGAAAGTGATTTTTAGGAAAGTACCAGATAACATATTGTTGGCTCACTGAATCTCGTGACCAACCCTGTTATCTATTCCAAACAGTTTGAGCAATAGAGCAGAAAGTCCTGCTGCAAAACTGTCATCACCAGCTAATACACAATTGATATTCATTTGTTTCATCAAAGGATCGACTGTATCCCACCACATGTGTGTAATTCTATGCAGTTGAACCTGTGTGTTGAACATGCTAACCACATGCTGAGCGCAATCATTTACCCATCCAAACATCACGTCAACAGATCGCGGTGTGTCAGGCCCTGTATGTCAGTTTTTCCAGAGATTCTAGTGGTTGCTTTAACAAATGCGTAGAGTCATGCAGCTGTGAAGGTTTTTAAGGGGATCTTCTGAGTGATAGTAATGAGCTCTAGGAGACAGCAGCGCTGCGGATGTAGCCGGCATGGCGCCCAATTATCTGTTAGCACCTGTCGAAGTCGTGGCTGTAAGGAGTGGCGCTTCAGACGCCATGCATGCGCGTGGGGGATGGAATGAATTGTACGTTTTAAAGAGGCTCTATCAAAGGAATTAATATATCTCCGAAATGTCTATTTTTTCCACCCAGCAGTTGTGAATGGTTATCATATTTGTACTTTGTCCTGACTTGTTCTGCTCACTAAAGAATGACTTGAGTCAGCCAAATCAGTGAGCAGCTGCAATTAAAGTGGAAGTATTCCATTTTGCAGGTTTTTCTCATTTGAACTCTAGAAGTAGAGAAGGTTTAGAACCGAAATGTCCCCACCGGATAAATATACATACAAGTAAGACAGTGTACGGGAATTCACCTTTCTTTTGGATCTGTAACTGTAGTTAAAATAATAAAGTAAAACTTTCAAAAGATTACTGACAAATCTTATAATCACTAACGAGGTGTATAGCTGTCCCCAGACAAATGTGCAGCATCGCAACTCTATTCCTGAGATCCTCAGAGATTTGTTTCCCTTTTAGCATGTCTGACCTGTATGGGTTCACTTTGGTGAGCCTAAACTGACCTGGTTTTATCTCTGTTTTATCTAGTGCCGCACTGCCGCCCAATTTCTTCCCTAAAGATCTCTCACTACATTGGTCTATTTCATGACTCAATTTGGCCCATCTGATTGTGTTAACTTGCTCGATTTAAGCAATGCAGCTCAGGGTTCACAAACTTTTGCACATACAACAGTTGTCAAATAATTTGTTTTATCTGTTTTAACAATTGATTTCTGGAAAAGAAAAATGTTGAATTGATAAACAAACATCTGTTATTTCATATAAAATACTGGTATTGATAAAAATTAATTAATAATGGCAAAAATAAATACAATTCCTAAAGGTTCAAGGGGTTCACAAACTTTCACACAGCACTGTATGTCTGCCGATAAAAGTCAGTTATTTAATGAAGCTCTCTCTTTCAGTGCTAACAACTTGTCATATTTCATGGCGTATTATGAGTGCAGTTCTGGCTAGAAAGGTGCTACAACATTGACTCAATTAACACTGACGCAAAAACTGTAGGTGATAACTATTAATTTCCCACTTAATCAATATTGAAATAAAAATGCTGCTAATAGGGTGAGATAGTTCATCAAGGTTTGAATACTGTAATTTTTTTTTTAAAACAATTGTGAAATAGATCACTTTAATGGCATAAGGAATAATGGCTCTGTATTAAATTAAGTTGCTTCCCAGACAAGAACAAAGCGTAAAAACTTCATCACTACTATTGTTTGGAATGTGTGGACATTGGCGGTGTCCTGCTGTCCGTTAAGCCAGGGACCTCTGCATCCCAGTCAAATCCCAGACACCACATGCATTTAGGATAGCTCCCATTTTAATAATCTCGGCTGTGAATTGTGCCCCAGAATTCTCTGCAACCGCCACGGATTCTCCAAATGAGAAATTTCATATTTTAGCATGCATTGTCATATATTAAATTTTCTTGGACAATAGGAGGAGCTGGGGCAGCCGTGTTCTTAATCACTTAAATCCACATGCAATCTGACTCTACCATTTTAGCCAGGGCCGCACAACCATTAGTCCCTTCTCATTTCACGGGGAAAGCTGCCACCCCATTAGTTCTGCCATGCTCCGGTACATTTCCATATCCTTCCATTTCAAACATTTTTCTGCAAGAAAATGGGAAAAGTTGCGGATTAATTCCAACTAATCCTCCATTTTTCTATTGCCTTTAATTACTTGTTCCGGCCTCTGGCACTTTAAATGGTCATCAGCAATAAGTTGACTTAGCATGGGGCCCATCTCATTGTTAGAAAACGGTTGTGTTTGTGTGTGTGTTTAAGGTTATACAAGACTTTAGCCTGGCATTAACACTCCACGAACACACATGCAATCTTTGATTTCTACTGAGTGATCTTTAAAAAGGATGTTTGTGTCTCACTATTTGAGCCATGTTAACACCACTCGAGTCCACTCTTGTCCCTATTGATGGATTCACTCCCGCAGAACACCTTATAATGCCATGGACATTAAGCTCAATGTAGCTCTCATCGTTCATTATAAACGGACACAATTTAAACTACGATTAGACTGTTGACTGCTCTCTGCTGTTTTTTTTCGTACCAACGTCCCAGTCATTCTGTCTTGTTCTTTATGTTGCGGTGAGAAGATTGAACATGACTATGGAAATATGGAGAGCCGCTGTAACACCACCCCCCCTTTTTCCACATCCCCTTCTCCTCCTCGCCTCTTTCTCCCCGCCGGCAGTCTTACAGCATACAAGTCAATGTGACCGCTGAGGCAGAGCAGCCTTTTCATACCGCTAACGTTCAAAGCTGGCCCAAACGACCCGATGAAAGCAATCTAATACCACAAATTAGCCTGTCACTTAGCCTGGATTATAAACCTCACAAGGGGCCACGGCTAAAATAACTTTAGCCTTGTTGTTCTGTGATGTATAACGGGCAGGGAGAGGAGGAGTGTTACCAAAAAAACAAGTACTATCTCATTTTAAAGTGTGCTCTGCTAAATCGCTTTGTTTAATTAAATAGATTTTTTAAATGTTTTGACCTCTCCCCTTCCTCAGCCCTGGCCTCTCAGTGCCAGCAGCCCTCTCTTGGCCCTAGGAGAGAGGCAAAACCTTATTCAGACTCGGCACAGGGCCACGTCCGGCGCCGCGCTTTCCGCTCTGACATCCGAGAGAGGTCGACGGGAAAAAGAGCAGGAGATAAAGAGGACGCGAGGCGCCGTTGATTTATGGCTGTTGTCGGCGGACCTTGTCATTCCCGACGCATCCGTGACATGTCATTGGTGTTGGTGTACTCCAAAGATGAGCAGAATGTAAATACAACCCGGCGCAGGAGAGGGTGTAGATCCGTTATGATAAGCTGGCGGGGCTGCCCTCTCTCTACACTTTACTTTTTCTTCCTGTTCGGCTCGCTTTTCCTCACACACACACACACACACACACACACACACACACACACACACACACACACACACACACACACACACACACACACACACACACACACACACACACACACACACACACACACACACACACACACACACACACACACACACACACACACACACACACACACACACACACACACACACGTCTTACTACAATTACAAAAGCCTTCTATCTGTAAGACTCACGATTTACAGCTCCAGTAAACAGGTAAACACAAAGGCAGATATCATCAGTGCGATGTTAGAATAAAATGATCTTTTTTTTTTTTTTTTACAATTTTGGTTTTCTTCCCGTAGTTTTGACCATTACATTATTTCTATCACTGATGATATACATGAAATCATTTATTTGAGTTATCCTATTTTAACAGCCACCTCAACTTAATTTAGTATATCATATGTTTCATCTGCAATTGTTCACGATTGACCACATAATCAGTAGATAAGGAAAATAATCTTAACTTGCAGAGCTAAAAATAAGATTCAATGGAATTATCCATTAAACACTGTCCAGCATTTATTATTCATTTTAAAATGTTGTTCTACGTTTCCCTTAGCATGCCTCATTTATCTTGTTTAGAAATTTCCTACATTTCCCAGAGTGCTTTCCAGAGAAGTGGAGTGAGGTTCTTTACAACCAGCTGCTGGTTTTACACAGAAGGGAAGAAAGACAGTGATGCTGAGAGATTTCCCTACTGACTCTGGCTCAAAACCCAACCCTAGTGTTGCTGCTGCATTGCGAGCTTCTGTGGGTGTTTAAATTGTCTATGGCTCATCTACAATCTCCCTGCATCAGTGTTAAACGTCAGTGTATAAACCTTGATTGTTGCTGTGTTGTTTTGGATGAAGAAAATATAAATAACTCCATTTTCGGTTAAAATACCTAGACAGGATGTCATATTGTCTGCGTTGGCTCTCCATCCCACATAGATGCCCACATGTATATGTTGACAGTGACAGCGGTAGGAGAGTTGATGAGGACTTTTTGCTCATGTGACATGCTGTTCATTTTCATTCCAGTGGATGCGACCTCCACAAATAGGTACTATACAGCTCAGGAAAAAATTAAGAGACCAGTCTGGATTTTTCTTAAACCTTATCTTTATAAAACCTATTGAAAATGCTCTTAATGACAAAATGTATTGGAATTTTGTAGAAATGTTGTCAGTAGTTTATATTATAAATCCAAAATGTTCATTCTACTCAAACATATACCTATAAAGTAGAACAAGAGACACTGAACATTTGGAGTGGTCTCTTAATTTTTTCCAGAGCTGTATATTTGTAGTCCATAATGCCATGGCTTATTGATATACAGTACATACAGTCCCCTCCGTAAGTATCGGAACAGTGAGGCCAATTCCTTTATTTTTGCTGTAGACTGGAAACATTTGGGTTTGACAACATGAGACAATAGATCAATATTTCAGCTTTCATTTCCAGGTATTCACATCTGGATCTGATACACAACTGAGAAGATAGCATTATTTGTAAAGGAACACCACATTTTTAGGCAAGCAAAAGTATTGGAACAGATAGACTTAAAATAAATTAAAGTGAATAAGACTTAATATTTTGTTGCAAAGCCTTCGCTTGCAATAACTGCATCAAGCCCGTGACCCATTGATATCACAAAACTTTTGAATCCTCCTTTTTGACGCTTTTCCAGGCTTTCACCGCAGCCTTATTCAGTTGCTGTTTGTTTACTTTCTTCAGTCTCCTCTTCAGCAGGTAAAATGCCTGCTCTATAGCAATTAAGTCTGGAGATTGACTTGACCAGTCTAAAACCTTCCATTTCCTGACCCTGATTAACTCCTGCGTTGTTTTTGCAGTGTGTTTTGGGTCATTATCTTGCTGCATTATGAAAGATCTTCCAATCAGTTTGGATGCATCTTTCTGATGCAAATGTTTGTGTAAACTTCTGAGTTCATTTAGCTGTTGCCATCATGTGTTACATCATCAATGAAGATTAATGAGCCCATCCGAGAAGAAGCCATGCAAGCCCAAGCCATGACATTGCCTCCACCGTGTTTCACAGATGAGCTTGTATGCTTGGGGTCATGAGCAGATCCTTTCTTTCTCCAAACTTTAGCCTTTCCATCACTTTGGTAAAGGTTCATCTTGACAACAACACAGTAACACATGATGGCAGCAGCAAAATTAACTTAAAGTCTACAGAAACATTCTGTCTGCCAATTTAAATAAAGATGCAACCAAACTGATTGGAAGATCCTTCATCATGCAGCAAGATAATGATCCAAAAAAACTGCAAAAACAACAAAGGAGTTAATCAGGGGCAAGAAATGGAAAGTTTTAGACTGGCCAAGTCAATCTCCAGACTTAAACGCTATAGAGCATGCATTTTACCTGCTAAAGAGGAGACCGAAGGGAGTAACCCCCCAAAACAAACAGCAACTGAACGAGGCTGCGGTAAAGGCCTGGAAAAGCATCACAAAGGAAGAATGCAAAAGTTTTGTTATGTCAATGGGTCACAGGCTTGATGCAGTTATTGCAAGCGAAGGATTTGCAACAAAATATGAAGTCTTATTCACTTTAATGTACTTTAAGTCTATCTGTTCCAATACTTTTGCTCACCTACAAATGTGGTGTTCCTTTACAAATAAAGCTATCTTCTCAGTTGTGTATCAGATCCAGATGTAAATACCTGGAAATGAAAGATGAAATGTTGAGCTATTGTCTCATATTCATATTTTGGTGTCAAACCCAAATGTTTCCAGTCTACAGCAAAAATAAAGGAATTGGCCTCACTGTTCCGATACTTATGGAGGGGACTATATATATACACAACCTAATAATCTAACGTGGTGATGAGTGATGATAATTTGCTGACAGACTAATTAAGTATCATAATCGCTTGTCAACTTCCCTGAAGAGTTTCATTGGATATATTTAAAAAAAGATTTTTCTCCATTCTGCGACACATCACTCCTCACCTTTGCCTCTGTTTTAAGTGTGTGAGCAGGTACAATTCATGTCCCCCCAACACCACACATACACCCCTTCCCACACTTATTGGCTCCAACTAATCAGAGGTGGAATTTTTTATTTTTCCCACGCAGACTGAAGAAGGTGCACAGAAGCTAAGCGTGCAGAGTGAGAAAAACAACAGCTTTTTTGATGAACATGAGAAATCACAATCGCTCCTTGTCTTCTGTGATCTTCACAGCTGCATTGTTCATGTCTGAATTTAGACACAATTCTCTCCCTACTCATATCCGCACACTTTATTAGCCTGTTTCACACAGAGTCAATATCACAGTGTTTCAATAGACAGTCTTCTCTTATGCGGCTCCCTGTTGATAAGTGTTTGTATAGCTTCCATTTTCCCCCAGCTCAATGTTGGAACATGAAAGCAACTATTGCTTAATATACGATAAAGACATAGCAAGGATTTAAAGCCAATTATACCAGTTTAGACTGTTGAATAGAAACACTGCTTTTAGTCATAATGTAAACCTATAATATTTCACACAACCTTGCAAAAAGCTTCTGTGCTTTAACCGTTTAGGGACGAGAGGTAAGAATTGGCATAAAGAAAGAGAGAGAGAGAGAGAGAGAGAGAGAGAGAGAGAGAATCCTGGGAGCATTAAGCTTTGACACGCAGGCCCCGGCTGTTTGCTTCATAATGATGATAAATGGCGGACTACCTCAGAGTGTAATGTATTCCTATTCTTCTATGTGATTTCTTAAATAATTTTTCATCTCCCCATTTTAGTAAAGCAAAGTCGTCCCCGCCATGATCTACAAATGAATAGCAGTTTTTGTTACAGTAGCTGTGTGTGTTTAAATGACATACACCGCATTGTAAAGCTGCCCTCTAAGCAAAACTAATCTCATTAGGTTCTTGTTTGTTCTAGCAAATGTACATTTTCCTCAAAGGACAGGGACTCAAGTCTCGCCACAGCCAGATGATCAGTGAAGTTTATAGTGTATTAAGGTGCGAACACACTGCACACCGCCGCGCGGCGAGTTTACATAGAAAGTCAATGTATTTCGCGCGCGAATGGGCGGCCGGCAGCGAGCGGTTCACTGCCGCCGCAGAAGTTGAAAATATTTAACTTTTTGCTGCCGGCCGCGCCGCGATAGCCAATCAGCGTCGAGCTCCTCCCGACGTCACTCGCTTCGGGACGACTGACAGAGGAAATTAAGATGGATGAAAACATAATAGTCACAGTTTGCTCCCATAAGTTCTGTGAATAGCCTATGTGTCTGTTGCCTGCTGTGTACAGCTATCAGTTTTTCTTTATGAACCAAGTTAGCACCAGTTAGCTTGGGGAAAGCACCATCAGCACAGCAGACTGGTGCTCTCAGCACCGGTTAGCACCAGCGCCAGCATATCCCCAGAGTAGGAGAAGGCTACTCTGGTCGGGCGGCGGACACAATATGACCCAATATGATCATGCGGCGCGGAACCTGCGATTCGCGCGGCCAACCGCCGCGCCGCGGAGTGCAGTGTGTTCGTACCTTTACAGTTAAACTCATTTTACAGGCCACTTAGAATATATACGCGCAACACTCATTTTTTTTAAGTTAAAGGGTAATACATGTAAATCAGCAAACTGAAATCAATGCATCAAATATTTGTCTTTTCATTTCATGTTGGTGGGGTTACAGATGTACATAAGTCACACAGGTTCCCCTATAAAAATTATTTAAAAAAAGAAAACATGAAATGAACACAGTACCGATCGATCAGCACTTTGTGAGACCTCCATTATGACAACCTCTCAAGCAATGCAACACATCTCCTTCATGTTGAACTTTTGAATTTATGAAATTGGAAGATTGTCTCACTCCTCTTCAATTGCTTTAGAAAGTTAAAGTTTAAAGTTGTTGGATACTGGAACAGGAACATCCCAAACATGCACAATGCGTGCCATGTCTGGTGAGAACGCTGGCCATGAAATAACTTGGACAATTTTAAGCTCATGTACAGATCTGTTCAGCAATGGGCCTCGGGTTCTCATCACAATACCTCTACATTAAAGTAACCACGGATAGTAGACTGCACTTGGGTTTGCTGCCCATAGGACATGTCTGCCTGTAGCATGACCCCCACATTGGGCCACTATGTCCCCAACGCTAACATGGGCAAAACGCTCACCTACACAACCCCATGCCTGCCGTGTGCCCTGTACAGTTGAGACTGTGATTCCTGGGACCAACGAATATGAGCTTTTGCCCACTCACATTGTGGGGCCGAATTTTGGAAGTTGAGCATGGGTCTTAAGAGACTCGAGAACTAACAACCCTTATACAACTGTTTAACAATTCTTTAGTGTCACAGTTTGTGACCCTTTTTAAAGGCTCTTCTCCAAAAGGTTCATAGAAGTGATTACTATAATTAATTTTTTTGTATGTCTCGGCAGGGAATGTTTGTGTTTTTCCTGCTTGGTCTCATTTTCTGTCACTGATACTATACATTCAATACAGACACAAGGTTAAAGACGTCTGTGTGAGTGTATTGTCAGAGTCACATGATGTACCAAGAGGTTCACTGGAGAGCACCTCTTTCTCTTTATGGCAGAAACTTTGACAATGGGCTTTAGATCTTGTGCTGAGTGATCAATGAGATCATGTAGAAGCAGTTACAATAATATTCCTTTTATATAATAATAATTTTCCTTATACATTTTATATTCCGATACATGTAAACCCAAAGAGCCTGAGATTCAGCTCTGGCATATCATATAACTGACAGCGCAGACGAGGGACAGAAAACAGGCTAAAACTCACTTGACATGACCTGGTATCCCTCTTTTAGGGCCAGAGCAACAACTCCTGTAACTGGCACAACTGTAGTTATAATAATTTGCTTTGAAAGACTATAAACACGGCAGCCATTTCTATTCAATCGAAGCAGACATCCCAGCTCATTGGAAACTGTAACGGCATGAAATTGTGACCCACAAAATCCAAATGAAATCAGACGAAGAGCTTCCTGCTGACTGCCACACACCTGACTGACTGTCAGGTATAAATGTAATTGTTCATACATCATTTATTTATCATGCTCCATGTTGTTCTGCAGTCATTGAGCTAACACACTCATCCACAGCGATGCAAAGGGAATCCACCGTCTCGACACACCTAGACACCGGGCCGTAACAGGGCTCAAACCAGTGTCCTTTAAGTCACACGGCGGACTCTGCAGCCACCAAGGACACAGTGACACCACAATGTGAAGATGTTATAAAAAAAGACAAAAATGCCGCTTTGTGATGTAATCTACTTTGGACCTTGATGCAGTTTTGACAGGTTGACTTCATGTCCTGCACGTCCTACATAAAACAGTTTGGGTTCATGAAACTGTACACTTGTGAATGCTGTGAAAGTGATACTCGACTTTGATTCAGATTTTAGTACTGAAGTGTTTTTATACAGTTTTTTTTGTTGGCTCCCGCTTTAACAGGCAGTCTATTTATATTGTCTCTGGCAATAAGACAAGTCAATCACAAATAGCAATTTTCTCCATGGGGATTTCCAATCTGTACACCATACAGTTGCAGTTCCCGTTCAAACACATGAAGCATGTGTAGAGGTTAATAAAGTTTTTTCATAATAAAGCATAACAAATAACTTTATTCACTATTTACCAATAGATACTCCTTGGACCCTGGCCTCTAAATCCTTTACTTAAAGTAAAGTATTACTTTACACTTTAATAAAATCAGTAAATATGGAGATAACACCAGCTGCTAGTTAGCTTGGCATAAACGTGTGGATGGGGAAACAGCTTATCTTCTGTTCATAGAGAACATAATTCAACTACCAGCCTCTCTAAAGTCATATCTTGTCTGTTTAAAATATTATTCACATATTGTATATGCAGCATTTAACTGTTGTATATGGTCAACATATAATTGTTACTTTTGTATAAATGTTTGGTAGCATATTATGCATATATTACGATGGATAATATTTTATAAGCTACTTTCAGTTCTGAGCTATTTTTGTTTTATCAGTGACCATAGCTGTCAAGTAAATGTAGTGCAGTAAAACGTAGGTAGCGGTGTCAAAGTGTAAAATAACCCAAAAGTTCAATACTCCGGTAAAGAACCATTACCTTAAAATTGCAGTCACTTTTTAAAAACCTGCTTAGATGATGATTGGCATCAGTGCAACATACTGTATGAGTCAAATGCTTAATATGCTCTTTAATGTGCTTATTTTAACTGAAATGTTTAGCCTGTAACTCATTGCTAATTCATACATCTTCAGCTAAGAAAGCAATTACATGGAGGCAAACAATCGGCGGATGTGTTATGAGCTCTTAACTATAAAAAGAAAGAAGAGGAGACTCTGGTTTTAGAGAGGTACACTGTGATCTGTATGAGAGTGCTAGGCAATATTTGACGGTGGGGATGGACTGAAATAGCACACTGGATCTTGAGACGGTGACACATAGACATTTTGATCAGAGGATAACTAAGGTTGGGACCATTCGGCTGTTGTGGTTTTGATGAGTGTGGCCTCTCAGATAGCATCTCCACGTGTCGTTGCGGAAGGTCGTTTTGGTGGTTAACTCTGTGAGAGGGCACTCTGCATCAGTGTCCGGTAACAGCGCTGATATTTGCTCCGCCTGGGCTTTTTCCTATGGTGACATTTCAAATCAAAGCCTTCCTTTGCCAAGGCTCCGTTCACACCACAGCTGGAAAGTTCCCAATCAGTTTGTCATATGTGATCCGAGGTTCCATTTTTTAACAATCAGTGTGAGCGGGGAAAAAAAAAAGCTGTGTGCCGTCACTTTGTACAGTTTTGAACAAGCCCAGAATGAGTCCACTGATTTTTGTTAGACTGAAATCTAAAGCAGACCTCACAAAATCCCCTTTTCTGTGGCAAGACAGCTTTGCAGAGAAGCATTAGCATTGGTTCACAAAAAGATGCTGTGACTAAAAGCAACCCCCCATAAAATGTGTGGCTTGATTGGTATTTCAAGGTGACTATGAAGAAAACCGGTCAAAAAGGGTCAAATGATTAAGACATATTCATTGCGCGTTGATATCTCACAAAGCTGTCAGGTCTTACGTTTGTGATATGGCTTATGGCTTACATCCGACAATTGAAACAGGCATCCAAAAATAAGCAGATATACTGTATGCAGCAAATCAGAAGTGAGCATGAACGACCGAATCAAGTGTCTTATGACAGAAATTGGGATTGGGAATCACTCGGCGTTGAAGCTCGGTACCGCTGTGGGCTGGTGTATAATGATTTCATTAGCAGGTTGTCAGGACAATATGCCAAAGCAGGGCTCATTTTACCGTCTTAAATTCATACGTCAACTTCAACGCGGCCCTGACAGCTGTCTTGTCGTGTTTATGAGGAGAACCGAGCAGCATTTGTGGCAGCTGCTTCAGAGAGTGCTTGACAAAGAGTGGGGGCAAACTCCCTTGTTTGGCCTGACAGGGTTGGGAGCTTCACTCCTCAACTGTCAGAAGGGAACATCTGTGTTTTGGCGAGTGAGCGATGTTTGTTCTGCGGCGGAGCAATCGGCTCCTTGCAGCCGTCCGAGGTGACAGTCGCTGTCACGGTCGAAGTGAGAGGGAGATAGAGATGGAGGGGGAAGAAGGGGTAATCCCTGTATCCAATCCTGCTGTGGAAACAGAGAGGGAAAGTCCAGCTTTTACGGTTTAATAACACTCCCTCCGCCCGCCCTGCAATCTCTGTGATACCGCGGATTACACACTTGCCTTGAACGATTCGAGGGTGCATCTTCCTATAATTGAGGGAAACTGAAAATTGAATCTTACACTTTCTAAAATACCACGGCAGAAAAACACATTATGGTTTACCACTAAAGCTGCTTTACGTGGCAAGATATTTATGGAAAAATACACCTTTAAGTGTCTGAAACAAGTAAGAACCTCCAATTCCCACAAAATGAGACACTTAAAATCTCAGCCCCAAAAATGGGGTTATCTTATTGCTACTTCATTTGGATGTTTGACCTTCAGTTTGCAGGGTAATGGATGTTCAGGGTTTGTAGGAGCAGTATTAAACTATCAGAGGAAATGAGATGTTGAAAGGTAAATGGACATACACAAAACATGTTTCAGTCCAATAAGAGACATCTTGTTGTCCAAAGTATGAAGTGAAAATCAACCCTAACCTGATACATATGAAAGAACAGTTTATATATATATATATATATATATATATATATATATATATATATATATATATATATATATATATATATATATATATATATTTTTTTTTTCCAAATAGTCATTTATAAAAAGATGTGTGTGTGTGTGTGTATATATATATATATATATATATATATACATACATACATATACACACACACACACACATCTTTTTATAAATGACTATTTGGAAAAAAAATATATATTCTTTAAAAATGTATGGGGGCATTGAACTTTAGAGCTGTCCCATTTTGTTCACACTCCAAACGTGCACCAAAGGGATCCTTCTTCAGAAAGTTGTTTCTTTTTATCACATCAGACATCCAGACTCCAGACACCCTGAAATATATTCTCCTAGAAATGTATTCTTCTGTAGCGGTAGCCTATCATTATATTCTATATCAAATGTTTCATGATTCACTCATTCAATGATTTATACACTGGTCCACAAAAATATTCTTTAGTTTAAAAAAATTGCTGTAATTTATTGAACATGACGCCTTTTTAAGAATGCATCGTACAAGCTATGAATGCTGTTGAAATGATTTGACTTGCAAAGTATTAACAACTTTCTTATCATGCAGAGAGCAGGTGAAGGATGAATTCCCCAGTTTGTTCCTCCTTTGCAAACAACTAACTATTAATAGGCCAAGAACATCAGACTATAATGAAAAGTATTGCGGCTCCATGTGAGCCCATCAAAGTCGGAAAATAAGTGACACATATGGGACAAATAGGAGAAAAGAGGTCAGAATCCGGATCTACTTGCAGTCCTTGATTTCAATTAAGTGTTCTGCCATATTCAAATACACATTTATATTCATAAAGGAGCTATTCTGAAGCATGAGGAGATACCAGCTTATCTATTTCAACTGATGTTTTAAACTGTAAGCATTTGATATGGTTTTAATTCTTGCTGAGAAATCCCAGCTATCAGGTAGAGTAATATTTAGTCTGTTAGTGCCAGTGTTCTGGCTAAAGCTCATACCGTAGTCAGTCTATATTTTTTTTAAGTTCCCATCTGCGTGTGCATACTACATTTCTAGACACAGATCCGAAATCTGCCACCAACCAAGACTATCTCAGTAATTGAAAACCATCTAGAAACACAGAATAAGCTTAACAGGCCGATCGTTGCTTGTCTGTGCAATTCTTTTTTTTTAGCTATTTAACAATGTAGGGAAGCTTTATTTCAAAGTTTAATCAAATTTTAAATCATCCTCCATGTCTACATTAAAAGTTCAGTAAGCGGAATGGTCAGTTTAGCTAAGTTCCTGTCACTGACTGCAGTTGGCAGTCCCCTCCCTCGTCCCTACATTAATACACTGCGGTCTTCAAGCAGCGAGTTATCTAGCTTCATCTCAAGTGATCACTGTATGAATAAAGAGCGATTTAACACTTATATTAACATAAATAAATCGCTTACTTCACCTTTAAACGTGATAACCCGAAAAACTGCTGGCGAGCTAATTAGCCTAATGTACACAACCTCTCGCTTTTGTTGGCTATCTGATTTAACAATAATCTCATATTTGGAGTAGGTACATTCAATAAAAAGGCAAAATTAAAGTAAACCAAATACTGCTATCAATTCTACTAAAAATCCATTTGTGTGTGTAATGCCTAGTTAAGGAGTAGAACATAACGAAATAGTGAAAATACACCAAAGTTTTAAATCTGGTGATAGTATTTCGATAGAAGCTGTAGCTAGTGATTAGCATATAGCAGTAGCCCATATCCTTTGAGCCCAGAAGGGCACATTAACCCTCTGAGCCCTGAGGGCATTTTCTCGATTTTACATGCTTTTATAAATTACCATTTTAGAGGGCAAGTAGATAACATAATACCCAGCTGATTCATATTAAAATGTTCAGAACACTCTCAGCTCTCAGTTAGGAAGGTTAAATTTTGCCCTAGTCCAATGTAAAAAAAAAATATTTTGACATAAATGTTGAAATTTGAAGTCCGATTTTTGAAAAATTTCGAAATTTGTGTGAAATAATACCTTTATTCATCTGATTGAGTTATTTTGGCTCTTGAAATTGCTTCTCCAAAACATTAGCTTCTAAAATGTACAAGAATGTTTCCATAAAAAGGTTGGGAAGAGCAAAAAACATGACTAAAATGATCTTTTTGTCCAAACGTTTTTTGGTTTTTTGGTTCTCGATTTTACATGCTTTTATAAATTACCATTTTAGAGGGCAAGTAGATAACATAATACCCAGATGATTCATATCAAAATGTTCAGAACACTCTCAGCTCTCAGTGAGGAAGGTTCAATTTTGCCCTAGTCCAATGTAAAAAAAAAATATTTTGACATAAATGTTGAAATTTGAAGTCCGATTTTTGAAAAATTTCGAAATTTGTGTGAAATAATACCTTTATTCATCTGATTAAATTATTTTGGCTCTTGAAATTGCTTCTCCAGAACATTAGCTTCTAAAATGTACTGGAATTTTTCCATAAAAAGGTTGGGAAGAGCAAAAAACATGACTAAAATGATCTTTTTGTCCAAACGTTTTTTTGGTTGAGATCTAAGGGCATTTTCTCGATTTTACATGCTTTTATAAATTACCATTTTAGAGGGCAAGTAGATAACATAATACCCAGCTGATTCATATTAAAATGTTCAGAACACTCTCAGCTCTCAGTTAGGAAGGTTCAATTTTGCCCTAGTCCAATGTGAACAAAAATATTTTGACACAAATGCTGCAATTTGAAGTCAGATTTTTGAAAAATGTGGAAACTTATGTGAAATAATACCTTTATTCACCAGGACAAATTGTTTTGGCTCTTGAAATTGCCTCTCCAAAACATTAGCTTAGCGAAGGAATACAATAATTGACTAATGTTAACATGCTAATACTAAAATAAAATATGAATAGTGTGGATGCAGGAGAACTTCAGATGCTGCCAGAGGAAGGACCTGATCCACACCGTCTCGTCTCCACCAGGGAAAACTGGAAGAGAACAGACAGATAACAAATGAGCCAAGAAAAGTGAACAGGCATGAAAACAAAAAGACTATCCTGCTGAGCGAAAGCATTATCCCCATTTACAAAGCATTAGCTTCTATAATGCACTGTCATTTTCCCAAAAAAAGTTGGGAAGTGCAAAAAACATGACTAAAATCAAATTTCCCAAAATACAAATAGTCTCTTACTCTACTTTGACCACATATGAGGAATTAAGCAAAATGAGACTGAATAATGACTTGATACTAGTGTTGTTTTTGTCAACGAAATGTATGACAAAATATCGTCGTCAACGAACATTTATCACGTGACAGAAACGAGACGAGACGCAACGTAAATGGTGGTCATGTGACGAAGACTATAATCAAATATATAATGCTTTATTGTTGACTAATAAAAACGGGACTAAATGTGGTTTACAAAAACAAAAACTGACATTACAGCATCGTAAGAGAGGCCGTGTCCGGAGGGGATGTCACTTTTCCCTGTGTAAATGTTAAAATCTATGGTGTAGCCATTGCTTGAGTCCGCCAAAACGAACAATTTGAAACCCCACTTAGTAGGTTTGGCCTTCATGTATTGAGTAATTCCAGTTTTAGCCTTTGAGGCAACCATCCTTTCATCCACAGCTAGGTTTTTGTATGGATGAAAATAGGTCTTTGCTGCGGTTTTGATCAAATTGAGGAGAGGTTTGACCCTGAAGAGTTTGTCGAATTGTGGCGTTCCCTTCTTCCTATCATTGTTTACATCTTCATCTGGATCACTTATGTGTAAGTTCCAGGAGATGACACCAAATCTGTCCCTACTCATGACTGTTGCGGCAAATGGACAGGTTAAACTGTGGTTCTGCCTCCAGTAATCAGTAATGTGGTGTAGTCTAACCAGGGCCATGTAAAAGAGGAGTCCAATGTACTTGTAAAACTCCTCAACTGTCAAATCAGTCCATTTAAACTTTTTACCCATGGCAATTTTTTTGGCAGCCTGTTTATTTGTGTTGCTACAGAGTGTGTGTACAGTGTGTGCAGTGAAAAACAATTTGAAGAGCTCAATTGGTGTGTAGAAGTGCGTGCCTAGCTGTGGGCCAGGGGTGCGTGCAGGTTGAAACCTGGAGACAGGAGGAGCGGTGTCCTGGTCTTCCTCAGTCTTCCAAGCCCGCTGCTGCGTAGGGGGTGCTGGTGGAGTTAGGACACGGGACCTCTTTGCGGGTGGTTCTCCTCTTCTCCTGGACCTGGTGCTGCCACAGATTCACAGAAATCAGTCTCATTATCTCATAACAAAAATATTTAAACTTCACAACTTGTATTTGCAAACAACAGTGTAATAAAAGTCGATGCAAAAACATTTCCATTCTGTACTATTTGTAAATTGTAAAGGGAAATACTTTTACACAGAATACACATCTATTACTATTATTTTCAAACAAAAGTAAACAAAAGTAGTGCTATCAATAGAGAAATCAGTCCCTGTAATGTCAAGAATGCAAAATTCAAGCTATCTTACATTTACACACAGAGCTTCATTTGCAATTTCTAAAATAAATTATTATACCCGTTTATAAACAGCTGTATAGCCTACTACAGTTTGTTTGTTTCTCTCTCTCTCTCTCTCTCTCTCGTAACTTCTGTCTCCTCCCCTCAGCCAGACTAAATGACGGCTTTCCATCTCCCACAACAGACATCGCTGTGTGTGTGTGTCAAAATATTGACACACACACACACACACACACACACACACACACACACACACCCCGGGTGTCCATTTATGCGAGACAGCTAGCAAACAAAATTGAGACACACGGGGAAGATTGCTTACTTTTACTTGTTTTCAAACAACAGAAGGCTGGCGACAAGAGTATACAGCTCTGTCACGTCAGTTCCAAAAAAAAAATCGGTCACGTCACGGACGCAACATTCAAGCTAGTTTACATGTTCACACTTAGCTTCCATTACAAAAACAGACGTTTTGTCAAATAAATGCTCTTACCCGTCTTCAAATGGATCCATGTCACCTTCATATTCCTCTTCGTCAAAGCCCTCAATGTCGGAATTGGCGTCTTCCTCTGAATCTCTCAGCTGTCGAACATCCGCGCCATGGTGAAATCGAAATTAGGAGCATGATAGGAGTCCTTTGTTCAGTGATTGTGTATGTTTGACCTTAGTGGGAGGTCCTTAGTGATTACACTAAGTTGATTGGATGGTTTTTCACAAAATATGACAGCAAGCAGCTCTACCAATCACGCAAGGGAAAGGGCCGATGACGTTTTCGCAAAATGTTGATTGACAAGCGGCTCAGCCAGTAGCGCAAGGGAAAGGGTTGATACATTTTCGCGCCTCTCAGCAACATATCTCTGGCTGTGAGTCACGTAGAATCACGCGAGAATATGTCCCGGAAAGGGGAGAATCTCAGCTTTCCGGTGATATTTAAACCACATTGCTGCGATTTAATAATGTTAAATAATGTATTAAAACATAACGAAATCACCGACAGAACGCCATAGAACGCAGTACTGCGGGCTCCGGGTCCAGAGGGTTAAGTATGCAAGGCCAAAATAGTGCACTGCTGCTAAATAGTGTTCTTTACATTCAAGTGTGGAATTGGGACACGTTGATAGTCCCTAGACATGTTAACTAGCCTGCCCCCCAAGCTGTTAAGAGGCGAGCACACAACATAGCTGCCCGGAGCAGAGAAAGGGAACGTGACAGAAAGGGAACATAACCCAAAACTGTTTTTTTATGTATTGTTCAGTGCAGTCAGTACAAGAGGAAAAATAATATTGGGCAAAGTGTTTGTGAGGACTGGGGGGGGGGTTTGGGACACAGGTGCGGACCAAAGGGTGTCTTAAAGTTATCCCCGGAGGGATAACCACTAAATCGCTAACGCGAAGAAGGGGAGGGGGAGAAAACAAAAAGCACAAGACTAGAAAGGGCCACACAGGCTACCTTTTAATATAGAAAAACTAAAGCACAAACTAAACCACCGCTGCCAAGCAGCTGAACGGAAACACACAAGTAAAACAGAAGACTAGAAAAACTTAACACAGAGAGCACTTTGACACAACCTCTCACTACCTCTTAAGGTGAGATAATGAGCAGCACAGAGCACTGGGATCTCAGGGCATATATCATCTCCTCACACCTGGGTCCAATCAACCAATCAGTGCCACACACCAGATTGCAGTGAGGGAATCAGTCACCATTCTCACGGAGAACCTTCCGTTTCCTCACAGGACCACCCCTCTAAGGAACGGCACCTGACGTTCCAACAGGACCCCCCACCCACCCCGGGTGGAGGCCTCCCTGGAGGGGCTAGTGGATCGGAACAGACTGGCTGGAGGCGGGAAACATGAAACACGGGGTGAATCCTCATGGACCGAGGAAGCAAGAGGCGAACATTGACGGGGTTTATCCTTCGAATGATCCTGAAGGGACCAACGAAACGTGGCGGCAATTGGCGAGACTCTACCCGCAGTGGGAGATCCCTTGTGGAGAGCCACACCCTCTGACCCACCCGATAGTTTGGGGCTGGGCGGCAATGTTGTTGTGACGTCTTGTTTCGGGCGCAAATTTTGCAATCTGCCACAAACTCGCTCACATCTCTACCCATCCGGGGCCACCAGAATCTCCGTTTGAGAAAACCAATAGTGCGACGAACACCAGGGTGATTTGTGAGGTGTGTGGAGTGGCCCCACTCAAGCACTTGTGATCGCACTCGTGCCGGAACATACCGACAGCCTTGGGGCCCCCCTCCTGGGTCCGGCTCCTGCTGTTGAGCCCCCTGAACCACTGTGTCAATCTCCCCAGTCAGTGGGGCACAGATGTGGGTAAGGGGCACAATGGGCTCTGGAGAACTGTCACTATCTGAACACTGGAATCGTAGAGATAAGGCATTTAGCCTCTGATTTTTTGAACGTGGACGGCCCTTATGTTTACTAATGACTTCACTAAGTTCAGCGCACTCTGCAGGAACCCCATTTGCAAGAAGAGACACAGAGGGCGAAGAATCAGAGGGAGTCAAGGTCTCAATAACCCCGAGAGTCAGGTGGTCACTGGGGGTAGCACAGGGAAGGCCTACTGAACTGTGAGATTTTGAGACAGAGGCACTTGTGGCAGGAGGGGGCTCACATCCAACAGGTTGGCGTTGAACAGAGTCTGATTCCATCATGTGAGATGCACAGTTTGGACCCCAGCTCATCACCCTCCCAGTCCTCCAATTGATGTGAGGGTTGTGTTCCTTGAGCCATGGGTGTCCCAGAATGAGGGGTAACTGAGGTGTATCAATAAGAAAAAACTTAATCTCTTCCGTGTGATTGCCGATGCGAATGAAAATCGGGCAGGTGACCCTCTCAACCCTACCCCTACCCAATGGTTGCCCATCCGCTGCATTAATTGCGAGTGGACAAGGAAGATCATAAATGGGTAAATTGAGCTTTCGGGCCAGGGTTGAGTCCATAAAACTACCTGCTGCTCCTGAATCAACAAATGCAGAGAAGGCGCGCCAGTGTCCATCCCATAATAACTCAAAGGGCAAAGGGGTGCAACTACTGACCACGGGAGGGGAATTATTACGACTCTGCAAGACCTCCCCAAGGTCTGACACGCCTACCCTGATTCCCTGCTTATTGTGTTTCTGCGTTGAGGGGCACTGGCGAATGAAGTGACCCACACTCCCACAGTATAGACACACGCCACTGCTCATACGCCTCCGTCTTTCCACGGGAGTAAGCCGTGCGTGTCCTATTTGCATGGGTTCCTGATCATCATTGCTAAGGGACCCTTCAGGCAGGGTAGGTCTTTCACAAGGGATGCTAAACTCCTCAGACATCTGGTGGGTGTACGCTTGTTTTCTCTCTCTATTGCGCTCACGAATTCTGTTGTCAATTCTAATAGCCAATGAGATTAAATCCTCAAGTGAATCTGGAACCTCACGGGAAGCGAGCTCATCCTGAACTCTCTCAGACAAGGCATGACTAAAAGTGGTCACTAGAGCCTCCCTGTTCCAACCTGACTGCGTAGCTAAAGTCCGGAATTTAATTGAAAATTCTGCAACGCTTGCAGAGCCCTGACGTAACCTAAGGAGGCGTTTGGCTGCTTCGTGGCCACTAACATCGTGGTCGAACACGCGCCTCATCTCCGCCATGAAGAGGGGCGCGTCAGCGCAGGCTGGAGTCTGCCTATCCCACAAGGCTGTAGCCCATGAAAGGGCCTTTTCCGAAAGAAGGGATATTATATATGCGACCCGGGCTCGGTCGGTGCTAAACATAGAGGGTCGTAACTCAAAAACTAAACAGCATTGGGTTATAAATCCCTTACACCTCCCTGGATGCCCGTCATAGCGGGCTGGGGTTGCCAGCTTGGTCTCCTGGCCTACAAAAGGGTCATGGGGTGGAACTGGAGGTGCTTGTGCTTGGGTAGGGGTTGGCCCAGGTGGCTGTAAACGGGCCAGTATCTCCCGAAGCATGCAGTCCTGCGAGGCCTGTTGCTCTACAATGGCACGTAGGGTTTGGTCGTGTGAGCCCAACATGGCTCCTTGAGCAGAAATTGCCTGCCTATGGACCTCTAAACTGTCAGCACTAGTGGGGTCCGCTGTGCCCTGCATTGGGCTGCTCATTCTGTGAGGACTGGGGGGGGGGTTTGGGACACAGGTGCGGACCAAAGGGTGTCTTAAAGTTATCCCCGGAGGGATAACCACTAAATCGCTAACGCGAAGAAGGGGAGGGGGAGAAAACAAAAAGCACAAGACTAGAAAGGGCCACACAGGCTACCTTTTAATATAGAAAAACTAAAGCACAAACTAAACCACCGCTGCCAAGCAGCTGAACGGAAACACACAAGTAAAACAGAAGACTAGAAAAACTTAACACAGAGAGCACTTTGACACAACCTCTCACTACCTCTTAAGGTGAGATAATGAGCAGCACAGAGCACTGGGATCTCAGGGCATATATCATCTCCTCACACCTGGGTCCAATCAACCAATCAGTGCCACACACCAGATTGCAGTGAGGGAATCAGTCACCATTCTCACGGAGAACCTTCCGTTTCCTCACAGTGTTGAGCCCTGGAGTTGTTCACTTTGTCTCTAGGCAAGAGTAAACCAAATGTTATTTCTCCATCGACAGCAATAAAGTAATAGTAGAATCTGAGCAGCGCTGCACTTTACCCTGTCAAAACTTTTCTATTGCATTTTTTATTCTTTTCAGCAGATGAAAAACCTTGAGCGAAAAACTGAAGCTGCTTCATAACGTTAATTTAATTTACACTCTACCTGTACCTCCAATAGAAAACATTGTGAAAAGGAAATGAATGCATTTGCATTATTAATATAAATTCATAAAGAAGGGGGTTTAATTTGCTTTGTTCATAATTAATGTTGAGTTATTGGATGGGTGTATTGAGGTGTTTGTCGTGCAGGGACATTACTGCTACAGTACATCAGAGGGAAGCTTGGCAACATTACTGCAGTTAACAAATGCAACTATTTCTTTTGCTGTAATTGAGGTGGGAATATGCTGTGGCTGTTATACAGTAAGATGTATTAGTCTTTGCATATGTGTGGAAGTCTTTTAGGAGTGACACTCCTCAGTGAGTGGGTATGCTTGCCAAGGTCGAGCCTTGAGCGGAGTCTTTTTAAAGGCGACTCATTGGTCTGCTGCCATTCAATTTGTTTCACGGAGAGGACGGAGGTTGGAGGGTGGGACGAAACGGCTGAGACCATCACAGTTTTGGTCAGAGCTGGAGATTTCTTGCCTCGTTCAGTTTTAAACAAATTCACTTTGTACCCTTGAAAGGAAATCCGTTGATCTACACCGCAGGCATATACGCCGCACAGCAGAGCCGACTCATAACAAAGGGATAAAAGTCCAATCTCTGGATACATTTGAGCACACAAATCTAGGAGAACTACCGAGGTGGCACCAGTGAAACGAATATACATTATGCCTCAATAAAAGGTGTTCATTTGCATTTGAAAGTGTCCTCAAGTGCTGCACACAATATACTGTAGATAAGGAAACGTTCAGTTTCTGCAGGCGAATAAAATAAAGAAAGCACCTCAGACAATCAGAGGATAATTAAACTTTTCATTTGAGCTTCAGTTTTTTTAGTGTTTGTTTTTCATCTCCTCTCCAAACTCCAAAATGCAGTTAATTTTTCATGCTTATGGCAATCATCTGCATACATTATGTGTTTTACTTCAGGGCCTATTCTGCTACAAAAGGTATACATAATACATGCACTATGCCGTTGTGGACAGTGTCTAAGGTTGTGTTCACACCCAGTCCGCTTCTTTGGTGTGCACTAGTTGAGAGTGAATACATTGTTTAGTTTTCTAGATGGTTTGGTTCACATTCACAGAAGCAAAACTCAAATAGACTATATTGTAAACAAAAGTCACGTGCACGGAAATTCTGTCAGACGGTTTGGCGAGTAAAAATACGAATCGCTTGCAAATTCTAATATCGCCTTCATCCCAGAGCATCAGCCGATTATTTTCATGCTTAATGTGGAGCCCATATTGTAACAGCCATAATCTATTAACTGTAGTGTTACTTTCCTATTGTCAGCCCACGTTACAATACTGTATATATAATACGTATGCTTTGACAACATGTGCTACATAACTTAATAACACATGCATTTCATTCCGCAAAAGACGATGAAATTATGCAAAAATACTAAACTTCCTGGGATTAGCGGATAGGGTTCACACCAGTGAGAATGCTCTCCAGAGTTCACCTGCCCCAGACCGCCTCTTTCAAGCAGAGTCCAGTTGTTTAGTTTGCACCAGAGTCTGGGACTGTGTTCAAACCAACCCAAATGAACCACACCAAGGGCTTAAATGCTCCAGGGTTCGTTTCTACGGTGGCCCTGAGAGCTCACAGCACTGCAATTTATGAAAACACATGCAAGAAGACAAAACACAAGCAAATTAAAGCGGCTACGAGTAACATTTAAATATCTTTTAAACAGCCTCATGTTTCCTCTGATAATCATAAATTACCTTTAAACCTGCAGTGTGTAGAATTTTGGGTTTTATTTCCTAGCAGATTTTGTAGAAAGTAATTATAATATCCATAAGTACATTTAATTTAGTGCATAATAGCTGAATTTTTTTAAATTTTTAATTTTTTTTCCCCTTAGAAAGGGTCTCATATATGTCCATATTTCTGCATATCTTGGACCAAGGCCTAGTGCCGCCATCTTGAAAGTGTCATAGTTGGAATGTCATCAGGTGCATTGTTTAAAATTTTAAATTGTTCTTGTCCTTGAAGGCCACTGTAGCTTCTGTTAATATTCAAAAGGGTTGGGGTTACCCAGGGAGTGTTGCATTCTAGAACTTTGTAGAACTTTCTTGATGATGTCATATTACACACTGCACCTTTAACAGCAAACGAGACCATCAGTGCAAAGAAAGACGTTTTTAAATAATTTTTATTACTGCTTTTGGTCTAGTCGCACACCCAGTCCGATTTTCGGTTCGCTCGTGCAAGCTCTATGGTCACATATCCGTATTGGTCGCAGATTTCAGTGTGGCGCAGCAACGTGAATTGAGAAGCCTATCCCTCCAGGTGAGGGAAGGGGAGCGGGAGCCTTGTTTGATACAGTTATTTGTCGTCATAATGACTGATAACGGGGCTGAGCCATCAAAGAAAAAAAAGAAAATGCAATGAAGAAAAGCTAAAAGGGAGAGTGTTATAGGCTACGGGGGGGGGGGGGGGGGACGAGGGCGTTGCCAAGCAACGTGTATACAATTTCACGAGAGCGAAACTAGACTGCAGTGTTTACTTCTAAATGAATGAGCGGTTGGTACTAACACAAAGTTTGCTTTGCTTCACCATCATCAGATAACCATTATCTGAAATAGTAATTATTTACAACAACATAAACACATTACCTCATCGTGATCCATACTAACTGCCGTCTATCTTTCATTCGCTTTCTGTGAGGACACGTAATCTTTCAGCTCCGTGAGAGAGAGTAGTTAGGTGACACTGCTGCATCAACTCATTGCAATCAGGTGTGTGTGGCAGTGACTGGCATTAGTTCATGCAGTGTCAAAACCACTCTCACGGAGCCGAAAAGAGTCCTCACACTTTCAACACACGGACATGCACTATATTGCTCCCTTCTCAGTTCACACTCACGCGCCTAGCACGAGCTAGAAAACAGCTTTGCGACAGCGGGCGTCGTAAAAATACTACCGCTTTTGTCCAAAGGGGACGCCAACGTGCCATGTTACTCGTAGTGGCTTTAAGAAAACATCTTCATCAATTTGACAACACATGCGCAGCATTTAGAAAACGCGCAGCAAAGACCACAACACAACACATTACAAAAACGCGCAGCAAAGTTCACAACAAAACACATTACAAAAACGCACAGCAAAGTTCACAACAAAAGACATTATAAAAACGCGCAGCAAAGTTCATAACAAAACACATTCCAAAAAACCCTGCAAATAGGCCGAAACACAAGGGAAGTGCTTCCGTAAGTGTTTCCAGAGGACACTTAAAAGTGATGCACACGTCCAGACAGGCTTGTTGTTGACAAGCACCGGATCTGCTGTTACACAATCTATGGTTTCACAATGAATTAACCGTGTGTATTTATTTCATCAGGTTATTAGAATTGGCAGGCTAATTAAAAGCTAAAGGCTAACGGATGTTTAACAGCAGATCACTACAATAGGCTAATATCTGAATCATGCGATCACAATGTTAAACTAAATCAAAAACACTTACTTTTTATGTAATTTTCCAACACCACTGACGGAAATAGTTCAGCGAGTCAAAATCTACTATCTATGGTCAAAATCCGAAATCCGGTGCTTGTCAACAACAAGCCTGTCTGGACATGTGCATCACTTTTAAGTGTCCTCTGGAAACACTTACGGAAGCACTTCTGTTGTGTTTCGGCCTATTTGCAGCATTTTTTGTAATGTGTTTTGTTGTGAACTTTGCTGCGCATTTTTGTAATGTGTTTTGTTGTGAACTTTGCTGCGCGTTTTTGTAATGTGTTTTGTTGTGAAATTTGCTGCGCGTTTTTGTAATGTGTTGTGTTGTGGTCTTTGCTGCGCGTTTTTGTAATGTGTTTTGTTGTGAAATTTGCTGCGCGTTTTTGTAATGTGTTGTGTTGTGAACTTTGCTGCGCGTTTTTGTAATGTGTTGTGGTCTTTGCTGCGCATTTTCTAAATGCTGCGCATGTGTTGTCAAATTGATGAAGACGTTTTCTTAATTTGCTTGTGTTTTGTCTTCTTGGATGTGTTTTCTTAAGTTGCAGTGCTGTGAGCTCTCAGGGCCACCGTACATTTCGACCGCACTAAACAAAGCTGGTGTGACTGTGAAAACGCGCTCAGTTCGTTTTTTTGCCCAAAACACACACTTGACTTGAATCTTTGTAATACACCTGCAATTTAGAGTCCACGGTTACAATTCAAACATACCAAAAATAACTGAAAAAAATAAAACTTAAAACATACTTTGTAATTCTACAGGGTGCTCAAAGAAAACCCATGATGCTTAACTTTTTTTGGAAAAAGATTTGCTTTCTTTTTGATAGCAAGATGAGGATATCCAACTCATATCTGCGCATTAAGTACAGCGTTGGAGTGAGAACATGGGTATCCTATCTTAGCATAAAGACTGGAGGCACGGGGAGAACAGCTGGCTTTTGTCCAAAGCAAAAACCCATCTAAAGCAGTCCTATACACACAATGTAGATTTAAACAATGTATGTTTATCCCATGGATAAATGCAATGTATTCAAGGGGATGTTGGGAGTGTTGGAGCGATGCACTCAGCAAGCATTTTTGTATAATGAAAAAACTGAAGTGGGGGTATTGCTTCTTGGTGAATTCAATTCATTTTCAAATTCATTCAAGTGGTATTAATTAATTACATTGTTTTACAAATTGAGATGTTGTCACTGTATAAAGTTGTCATGCTGATCACGTTAGCAAATAATTACCTCATTACACATCCAGCAGACGCAGGGAAACAATTAGCATTCATTTAGAGTCATGTTACTGGCCACCTGATGAATGTTTGTCCAATATGTCCTGTCCTTTGAGCTTCGCTTTGAGCTTGCCAAACTCCCAAGGGAAATATCATGCTCTTCACCTGCTAAATTCACCAGCTAATCACTAACTTTATCGGCCTGCCATTTGGTGCTGGGCAGGTAGAGTGCATTGCATTTATCAAGGCTGTTTTTTTTCTGCAAATAGCTGCCTGCTGCTGCTAAAAACAAGGTTTGTGAGAGCAGGGAAAGGGACTTAAAGCAGGCCATAAAACCAAAAGATTTAGCTTAAAAGATGCTTAAACACTTTGTAGAGCTGAGGGGAACAGCAGAGGCAGGTGATAATTTTCTGTGGGTCCTTCATTACAAGTGCCCTTTTACTTTACAGTTATTACACCCATTTATAATATAAACACATTCAGCTTTATGGCGCTTGAGATTATATTTTCTGATGAAACTTTCTGTAAGTGGTCAAAGTGGGTTCAGGTTAGGGAATCTTATATCATGGTAATAATAAACCAAGTAGTTTAATGCATTATTCCTAACCTTACCTAATCGTAAGCAGATAATCAGAAAAGTTTCATACGAATATTTTTGAATAACAGGAATCCAAAGGCTTCATACAGTGTAAGATTCAAATGTGTCACTCCCCTTGCAGGAGTAAGAAGCTACTCTGTTAACTGCTATTCATGCATATTGTTATTTGGAACAATGCACCACACTTCCTTTGTAAACACCTCGTCTACACAGGTTTCTGTCATGGTCATATCACACGTTAAGTCCACAAACAAATGTAATGATGAGAACCGTTCTCTATAGGGCTTCTCCTGCTTGGAATAAGCTCAACAGCATCAGACACACCAAAAGCAGACTTTATTTAAAAAATGTACTTAAAAAACAATTAATGAATCCCATTTAAATCTTCAGTAAGGGCGCTTTTGGATCAATATCAGTTACTATTGTTTGTTTGACGTGGTTTTATTTATTCACTGTTATTTTATTTGGCTGATTTTGTAGTTTATTGCTGTTTGTTTTAGTTGTATTGATATTGTGTGATTTTATATCATTGTCTATTTTAATTGCTGTGTTGTGTTGTATTAAGCAAAACGAGTGCAGCTAAACAGACATGTACTACAAAGAAAAATATGTTGACAACCCAAGCAGCAGGTAGTTTGAATTCATGCAGAAGCATTTTTGTATCTCTCCAATGTTCTTTAAGACATCCACTTTGAGGTCAAGGTGCAAAATTGCATCAAACTGTAACAAATCTTCAGCGACTCGCTCCGCCGAGCACACCGCCGCACCAATGACAACACAGCACATTCAGGGACAATGAGATGTCATTTATAGAATTGCACCCTGAGACAGCAGCCAACAAATGAGGCTGTAGTGTAACTGCACCGCACTGCGTCGCCAGTGACCCCCCCACCCCCACCACACACACACACACACACACACACACACACACACACACACACACACACACACACACACACACACACACACACACACACACACACACACACACACACACACACACACACACACACACACACACACACACACACACACACACACACACTACAGTGAATTGAATCGACTGGCCACCATTTAAAACCAGCCTCCAAATCTTCGTCTAAGCAGTGTCAACATGAAAGTGAACATTAACACCCACCAGTCTAGTGCAAATACCTAGGTGTACAGTTTGAGGTCCATTTGAGCAAATATATAAACCTCACTATTACATTACCTTCCAATTTGAGCCAAATCCACGTGTCTCTCCAGCTAACTTGAATTCCCTGCTAAGTGTAAAGAAGCTGGCAATCTCGGCCTGGGTGGAATGTTTACACCCTTTCAAATATGGAAAAACTAACTACCCAGGGGGCAAAGTGATTTTATGGACATGGAGCGTTGTAAAAGATTGTTCACCAAAAATGACATCTAGGACCTTCCACGATCACAACCTGGGTGGACAACCTTGTCAACAAGCTGCTGGAAAGCTACAGCGGGCCGACATAGCAAATCAGAACCACTGTTTAAGTGAATGGGGGTGAATGGGGATGGGCTAATGGGGAATTTTTTGAACTTATAGATATCATTATGAAACTTTGCCAGTTGATTACTGACATTAAAACAAAAACTTTTTGTTTTACAGTATATTCGAAAAATTTTAAATAAATATGAAAAATCATCAATATCTTACTAATGATGCGTACATTTGCATATCTGCAAAGCCCCAAAATCTAGATGTTGGAAGAAAACAAAGTCAATTTGTTTTTAAATTTTGAAAACAAAACAAGTGTCCAACTGCCTGAAGCCTTTCCTAATCACAGTTCAAATTTGATCAATAACCCATAGAAAATACATTTTTTACACAGTTACATTTCATGTGCTATGGACCAAAAGTGTCCTTTTGGAGTCTCCAGCTGGTATTTTAGGAAACGGCTAGACATTCCCTTGGAAAAAACAGTGTAAAAAATTCATTTTCTATGGGTTATTGATCAAATTTGAACTGTGATTAGGAAAAGCTTCAGGCAGTTGGACACTTGTTTTGTTTTCAAAATTTAAAAACAAATTGACTCTGCTTTTGTCCAACATCTAGATTTTGGGGCTTTGCAGATATGCAAATTTACGCATCATTAGTAAGATATTGATGATTTTTCATATTTATTCAAACTTTTTGGAAAATACTGTAATACAAGAAGTTGTTGTTTTAATGTCAGTAATCAACTTGCAAAGTTTCATAATGATATCTATAAGTTCAAAAAATTCCCCATTAGCCCATCCCCATTCACTTAAACGGTGGTTCTGATTTGCTCTATGTCGGCCCCCTGTAGCTTTCCAGCAGCTAGTTGACCAGGTTGTCCACACAGGTTGGGATCCTGGAAGGTCCTGGGTATCATTTCTGGTGAACAACCTTTTACAACGCTCCATTTCTGTTTTTCCAAAAAAAGGGGTTTTGCCCCCTAGGTAAACCAGGAAACCATATAAGATCAATTGGGGGCATCCTGTTGTAGTTTTAATATTTTTTGAAATGTGGCTAAAATGGCATGATGTTCTGATATTTCCAGCATGCCCAGCTAGCGTTAGGGGAAATGTCGAATATCAGGCATCAAAGTAAATAAGTCAACTGCTTCGATTTGTAGCTGCTTCAGCTTATGTTAGCTTCAAAGACCCACATAATTGAGACCTTCAAGTTTTAGCACTGCAGCATCTTTTCTTTTCTGTCAACCTCTCTCCTACTTATCTTTTTCACATTTTACTGTCCATCCTTCTCACTACACTTCCCCACAAAAAAATAGTTTTCTGTTTGTTAAGGGAACAGTCCCACAATTTTGGAGTCCCACAAATTTCGATGTCCAATAAAAGTATAAAATACTATTACTACTACTGAAGAGTGTATATTATCATATAATGCTGGATCGTTAATGATGCCTAATTGTACAAGCAGCATTTTACTGTTGTATTTGGTCAAGATGGAGCTTATCTCAACATTTTGTGTTAATGTTGGGAATATGAATCTTTGACAATGCTGTATAAAATTGTATACAGATTGTATAAAATTGTATAAAATGAATTCTGACAAATTATAAATTGATAGACTAACATGTATTAACATATTTAATCTGAAACGTAACTGGTATATACAGCTGTCAAATGTGTACAGTGGATTGAAACCAGAAAATTAATGGATTGGAGTTTAAAATAGCATAACGCTTTTAACAATTTAAAATTGTCCAATATTTAATATTAATTTGATGTACAGTATATTCTCAGTAAATTAAAAAAACAACAACATGGTGGACAAGGTGTTTGTATATTTGCATCAGGTAGAGCCGCGCACATATGACAAACTGTTTCCCATGTGTGAATGTAATCGTTGCCTGCATGTCTTGATGATAAAGATCCTATTTATAAATCTGGAGGCCCGTCTGTGCTTTTTCGACACAATGGCCGAGTCTAATTTCTGAACGACACTGGGAGGTATAAAGAAAAATTGACAAAAGGTCATGTTCGCTTTGCCAAAATAAACTTAATTACACAAATAATCTGAGAAACCCAACGAGGTTTATCCAATCCATATGTCAATGAGGCAGGCAGATAAGAGGTGGGAGGCGGTAAATAAGGCGTAAACGCAGCTTGTAACATTGTACGCTCACGCCATACGATACCGTGCCTCTTCCAGTAATTACCCAAACCGCTCCTGCATCCCCCGTTTGAAATCTGATAGTTGTCTGTCAATGAAAACACACTGTGCCAGATGGAATATGCAGTGTGGCCTGGGCTCCACCACACTTCATTAGGGAGAGAGAATGCAGAGGAAAAGGGCACTGTTGAAGGATGGATTTGCCACTGCGGCCTGCACACTCTTCCTCTACGCTGTAGAGCCTAGAGAGGCTTTACTGAAGCCTGTCGGGGCAACTCAGGGTCTTTACCTTCAGTTCATGTTGCTGCTGGAAGAACCTCCTGATAGGGGGGCGGGGGGAGAAAGAGAGGATTTGGAGACAGTAGTCTAGGGCACATTCACAGCTTTAGTTTGTTTTCAAAAGCAAGTAGAAGGATAAGAGCCTATATGTCTTCTCGATAAGACCAAATTTGCATGTGGTGTATCTAAGCAGGTAGAGATGTTGTCCACTGGGTCAAAGGGGTAGGCGGTGCGATCCATAGGCAAAAAATTTAAACTCAAATCGCTCCTGCTGCCATTGTTGTATGAGTGTCTAGTTGAATGAGAGGTAAACAATGTAAAGCCCGTTGGGGGAAAGCGGTCCATCGAGCAAGCTAAGTTATTTTGGGGTTAAAAATGTGATTCAGTGGAAAAGCGCTATCTTTATGTTCTGTGCCATACAATCACCTTCAAACCCAACCAGAAAGCTTAAGGCAGTTGCACACCGGGCGCGACACAAATAAACGGCACGAAAAAGCAAATAATTTGGAATGTGCATTTTGACGCGTCTCACTATCGGAAGCGACGTCTTAGGAAAATCGAACTCAGTTCGAAAAAATAAAAGCTGCAAATTCGCAAAACAAAATTACGGCGCTGATGTGGAAGCTTGTATTGACTCTGTATACGTTCGGTAAGTATTAATAACGCGCAAATTAATCGAACGAATAAAACGCGCCCGGTGTGCAAAAGCCTTTATACCGCAAAACGGCAGAGTGGTGTTCAATAGAGATGTTAATATTGGCATGGAAATGTAAATAAATTAATGTTTGGTGCTAACCTGCTGAATATGGGTCATGTAGGCTGCTCTAAAAGAAATATGTGCATTGCCATACTTAAAATAGGTCAAAATTACAGCCGTGAGAAATGCCCTACTAATGCTAACACTCCTCTGTTTTTGTCCCAGGATGAGTGAGCGTTACACGCAGATCGGAAGTAGAGGGGCTCTACTTGTAATGGTGCTTGTGATCAGTGTCTGGGAGATGACCGTACCAACGGAAGGAGCTAAAGGTCAGTGCACACAATGTCAACATTTGGTTGCACCACACAAGTCTTTTCTCATGTTCTTAGTCAATTGGACACTTGTCTCTGATCAAATCAATGCTTATTTCAATGAGGCAAACTGACAAAAGGTTAAAACCATTGTCTGCTGCTTCGGTTTTTGTGCTTATCCTCGTGGAATCAGAACCTAAATATATTCATGATACCACTCAAGAATTTTCCAAAGTTGCTGTAGTAACTGATTGGATGAGTAGCATTATTAGCAGATGATTCGAGAGACTACGTTGATCCTGCTGCCTTATATCAAACAAACATGATAAAAATGCTGATATTTTTCTTTATATAATACATTACTTTTATTGTGTGAAAGGATACGGCTGTTGATGATATTCTGTATTTTTATCATTGCCAACAAACCCGGTAGTCCTTTCTCATAAACTATCAAACACATATCCATGAGCTGCACCTTTGCACTGGGTGACATGTTCCTTCATTACTACACACATACTCACTAAAGCAACAAACGTGAATTAACCTATGACGAAAGAAATTCCCCAACAAACGCACCAATTACTCCTGTTTGAGAAATGTTTGATTACAACTACAGTGCCCAGCTGTCTTAGTAAAACACTGAGACTTTTTAAATGGAAAACATACAGTATATTTGTGACCTCTTTAAAGATGTACACCTTCTGTTTAAATGAGTGGTATCTGGGCTGTATATGCCGCAGGGGAGGTACAAAAATCATAAAGTAGTGATAGACTTGTTGTCAATTGCTTGTTTTATTTTATAATTAATTCCTAATCCTTTGAATCCCTTTTATCAGAAGAGGCAAACAAAATTAAAATGATTCAGGAGCCTTAATCAATCCAACCATTTTCAAAGCGATTGTTTTTAAAGGGGTATTCAGTGGGTAGGTGTTGCACTTTATTAATGTTAGAGGAATCTCCTAAGAACAAACAGATGATCTGAAAAACACTTTTAGCAAAAAAAAATCTTTCATCCCATATTTCTCTAGATTGATCACATTTCTAGTCCTCAAAAGGGTTACATTTTGTTATAGTAAAGTATATTAGATTCAAGATACTAGAGTTTTATTCTTCACATACAGGATTGTGCAAGAAAACACACAAATGCCTCCACAGGCACATTGCATACTTCACATCACTTCATACAGTATATACTGTGTATGTGCTTTTTGTTCTCCCTGTCTGGAAAATGCCTTCATCTGTCAAAACTCTACTTTTAATGCATGCTAACTACAGTATACCATGAAAAATTTGTTCTTCATGCCCGAGATGAGACATCCTTAATGATCATCAAGGGTTCTCCAGAGCTAGAGAACAATGTCTCACAGTCATACTCTTCGTCACTGCCGAGCTGATACCGATGTGTAAAAAAATCGGATTCACCCTTTAAGATACTCATTCCAGTGGATATAGGGAACTGGAAAGGTTTGAATGGCAGGAATCTACCAACCGATGTTTATAGAACGAAGAAAGGAAAAAATAGAAGGAATCTGATGAAAGTCAGTGTTCATCTGTTGCATTGTTTCTTATCCCATTATATAATTAAAATGATTCAAAAAGTGAGAGCACTGCTCAGGCATTGTTAAGATGAACACGTCCCACCATTTTAAAACTATTTCAGCCAGGCGGGCTCATGTTAAAGTTCTCCTCGGAGTGTGGACAAACAAACCCTTCTCTGTCCACACTCTTGTTGGGTGTCCATGGAAGACTCACACATGTAAGTGCCTTCTCTTGTGACATGTACAGAAAGAAAGTTCTCACCACACAGCATCACAGATGAAATGTGACAGTAGTAAATAGGCAAGTAATTGGATTAAAACAGCTATTTTGAAACTAGTCAAATGCGTCCCCTCTTGCTTCATTAAAAGTGTTGTGGAGTCGTCACTGGTAACCCGGTGAGATCAATTATGGCAACTCAGCAACATTAGAAGTAGAGGCCAATCCACATTTCATCACTGGGAGTCCCACTGACAATATACAGCCTCAGGTAATTGGAGGTGTACATGCAGTGCTGATGGCGGGTAGACCATCACATCCATTTGTGAGTGTGCATGCCTCTCCTCTATTTGCCGACCAATTAGATGGGAGCGCGGCACTTTGATGGGTGAAGTTTTGATTGGCAGCGATCGCCACTCAAGGCGCTCATCATTTCAGAAGGAAGTGGATCAGAATAATCCTGCACACATTCAATTTTCCCTGCGATAACCACCGCAGCCCCCCCCCCCCTCTAATTTCCCCCGAGTGTTATTTCTGTAGCCGTAAACCTGTTATCATCCAAGGGATGAAATGAACCCTGAACACGTCCAAAATAGGGAAAATGTATTTCTTCCCACAGAACACAATAAGAGGGAGAAGAAAACTAAGCCTACTCTGACAAGCAGGGCCAATTTAGTTTATATCAGCAAAGGGACAAGTTGATTTACTAAGGCACAGCAGCTTTCACTTCATAACCCGTTTGTGTCAGCGAAGACAGGATCATGTTTGCACCATCAAATGTGCCTGTCTACTGTCTGACAGTTGTGTAAATTTGGTTTATTTTCATCACCCATGTGTGAAAAGAGAACACACAGTCTGTCCTTTACGATTGTGGAAATTTAAAAAGTGTCAGCCAGTGTTCTGACTTTGTGCTTGTCCTTTTATTGACCAGATGGCAAACAGAGCAGAGAGAAGAGTCAGACAGGACTCCATCCATTGGCATTAATCCCGAGTTACATGCTCTTTGGTGTATGGTTGACCATGTCCTGGCCTGAGCCATTCACAGCATTTCAGAGTCTTCTGCTGGAATTAAGCAGTCATTTGTTGTCTTGTGCACACACTTCCCAGGCCAATGGTGGTCAACAACAAGCAGGGAAAATGCAGAGAAAACCAAATGAATGCACACAAAACACTACTGACTTGTAGAATGCAGCATGTCACTGGACACAGTGCCTTCATAGGTCCCCCCAAAAAAAGTGTTCAAATTGTGAGATTCAGATTGTGCTAGCGTGGTGGTCCTCACTGACTCATTACAGCCTTACATTTTGGTGTCCACAATGGGAAACCAGTTTGCAAGAATCAAAGCACACTGGTTACCAGACGGGAGCTTGGAGTGGAATTAAGTATATCATGGTCATGTAGCAAAGAGTGCTAAATAAGTATAGGTTCACTTTGCAGTATGAGAAGTGCTTTCCTTACTATAGGAAATGTTTCGCTGGCGTATGACCTCGGTATCTGACTTATGCATCCTACATTGTTGCTTGCACTGCACCTTAGACCGTCCACACTGTGTAATAAAAATGACTCAAATGATGCATAAGAAGGGTCTTGCCAAGAGAGCAAAACATTGTTTGCACCCTTGAGAGAGCAGTAAATAGCAGTCTGAGACATGCAGGGCTCCCATGTTAAACATAATCAATTCATACGCTCAGTATTTTACAGTTTACATCGAGTTTGCCTCAGTATAACTGATGTAATTGTAGCTGAAAGATTGTATGTTGACTGAAGCAGCTCCTCATCTGTCACTCCTCTAAACTGCTACGAACAAAGTAACAAATAGTTTGAGGGTAGAATCAGTTCATCATTATTAACAAAACATGTCTACACCTCATTATGTAGGTTTGCGCAGAGGGAAGTACACTCAGTGGGCTCATCGTCAGAGATAATTTCTCCATACGCGAGATGGTATTCATGTCTACACAGAATGCCGTGTATACAGCAATGCAATGATTGCATTATCATTCACAACAGTTCCGTGAATGATACAAAGTGTGCATCATTTGCAGTTTCCTCAGTCTCCAGAGAACAAACGTATTAAAGCTTCTCAAGCAGAGCAATGTCAGTAGTGCACAAAGGGAAATGGCCCATCACTTCCCACTGAAAGCAACTGTGGTTCCAAAGATTCAATAAAATAAACAAATACCTAGGCCGATAAGCAGTCAATCAATTAATTGTACAATAAATTAAAATGAGCGATAATTTTTTGCCAGGCGCAATAATTTACATGTGCAGCTTGTTTGTTTTCCTCGTGCCTCTCTCTATCAAAGAGACTTGATGACAAGAGTTTTCACTCCGGTGTATCGGCCCTCTCGCTTTGTGTGTGAGAAACATGGACATATAAAGGTGAAAAAGAGAGAGAGAGACAGAGGAGAGAGAAGGGAGAGTCCGCGAGTGCTTAGTCACATGATCAGCTGCGCCGATGACATCAGCTAGGCTTCTTTCATTGCAGTGTCTCGCTGTAGTTACGTCTTAAACATGTTGGCGACTTTGCCGCTATATTTGCCGAAGTTTCGCCATAGCGATAAGGCTGTTAAAGACCAGCAACTATCTAGCAACTTTTTCTTAACCATGCTCATGTGAGCAGAGTAGCAACGGCTGGCGTATCCTCCTCACTGCTGACAGCCCTCATTCATATGGCCAGTCTATAGCTTCCCCCCGACACCTGCAGCAGCCAGATAAATATATTATAATAAAGTTAACCTTATATTTATATGGCAACAAAGAACATATGTAAAGTGAGCTTGTAAATGTGAATAGGCCTAGTTAATTTTAGTTAATTTTACTACCTGCCTGGTCAGCATTTTTTTTATCATTTTTCCCTCTTTCAGAATAGCATATTATGCAAATTAGCTGAATATGTCATCTAGCTACTATAGTTACTTTTGGGCCAATAACTATTTTCCTTAGAGAGGAGTCAGCAGAGGCAGGGCTCGGAAGAGGAAGGGGTTGTGGTGAAAATTGGTTAAAAAAAATCCCTTTTCCTAAAGGAATGTCTGAAGGATTTCACATGGCGATGCAAAATCAAAAACACAATGGCCCTCATTTATCAATCTTGCGTAGACCAGAAAAATGGGTGTACGTACACTTCCACGCAAATCTCGGCATTTATCAATATGGACGTGAGCGTAGGGTACGCTCAAATCCCACGCCAGCTCTCAGCTCGTGTACGCAAATTTGAAAACAGCTTGCACTCGCAGTGCAGGCTGTGCCGGGTAGCCGATGACTTTGTTGGACAATTATTAGAAGATAATACAAATGCAGTGCAAATATGACCGAAATAAATATATGAATCACTTAAAAATGAGCAGCTTATGGTGTGCAACTGAGTAGGAGAGCTGATTCAATAGTGCGCACACCGGCCACTTAGGGCTGCATGGGACTGCGTAAGGGCAGTTGTCTCCGTCTTGGAGCAGCTGGGGGGACACTGAGGCACGGGGGCTGCATTCATTCAAAATGTTAGCCTAAGTATTAAATATGTAGTAGACATACACTGCTCTTTATGATACAAAAAAATACACGGCACAACATTCAGCTTAACATTTTATTTATTTGACGCACTTTGTAGATGTTAGTTCCTCTTTTAATGTGTCATTAATGCTAAAGCGAGCGATTTATTTCCACCGTTAACCGGCACGTTGTTCCTATCTGCTGGTGGAGCAGGACGGTGGGCGCTCTCACAGCTGATCGCTGCCGGGTCGGCTTGTGCAGCTGACGGCCGGGCTGACCACTCGTGCCAAGCGCATGCTGTCATACAGTAAAACGCTAAATGTGTTATTTTTAGTTTTTAAAACCCTTTTGAATAGTGCTATCTAAAAGGGCCAATACATTCTAATCATTCAAATCTCTGCAGACGTGTATTTATTTTATGGGGACCATTATCGGACAGTTGGTGCGTCTTTTTCTCCATATTATGCCCGCAGCCCCGCACCCCCAGTTGGTTGCATTTCAGAACAGCAACACGCTTTTTTTAGTGGTGATTTTGAGTCAACACCAACGCTGTTGACCGCAGCAGTTATTTCCTTCCTAACTGCTGCCTTCTGTCGTTCTTTGATGCTGCTTGTAGGCTAATGCTCCGAAATGAAACTCTTTTTTTTTCTACTTTCGCTGTTATTCTGTCAATTTCTACTTCAGGGAAGTGCCGTATTGCGCATATCCATGTCGTAAAACCTCTGGGCGAGGCCTCTAAACTGAGAAAATATAGGGGCGTGATACACTAGTTTTCAACCGCCGCATTTATCAATAATGGCCTGGCGTACGCTGAGATTGGCGAGATACGCCTGTTTGATAAATCCCACGCGATACCTGGCGTAGGGAGGTATTTGCGCCAGAATCTGCACCAGTTTCCACGCAAAATTGATAAATGAGGGCCATTGAACTGTATGATCTGTACAATCTGTTGTCAGTGTTTTCCAAAACATGCTGGCAATACTATATCAGTAGGCCTAATATAGTTAAAATTGGGAAAATGTGAATAGATGCGTTCAAGGTCCATTTAATGTGCCCCTTAACATTTTGAGTTAGGGGCGCTAGTGCAACTAGTAAAACAAGTTTGTCTGGTGCCCTGGTATTGATCTTTGAAAGGGTGTACTTGCATCATTATGCAAGTATCATTATATTAGTTGAAAATGGTCTTAAAACGGCAATATTATCGTTTATCGCAAAATATTTTGGGTCAATTGATCGCCCAGCAAAATTTGTTATCGTGACAGGCCTACAAATACCTGGTAAAAATATGATAGTTTCAGATAGTCAGCATCAAGAGTTGTGAGTTCACATTTGGTTGGTTCTCAGGATCCAAGTGAAACTTCATCGTAACTTAAACAAAGTGATGTGGTTTTACAGCACGAGGGATGTGTTGACTTGCAGCATGATTGTGACAACAGACAAAAAGTCAGTGGACTGCGAAAATGCAAGTTGAGTCGAGGCGAGTTGAGCTGATACCACGCAGTGGAAAAGCACCACAACAGACCAACCCATACCATCGGGAGAACCCCAGGCAGGCAAGACTAAAATACTTGTCTGAGGAAAGCAAAACCAATCAAACAAATTGGGAATGGTTAAAAAGGAAAACAATATGGAACAAAGATCTCCAGCCTGAATCAAAAATGGTATGTTTCTTAACTATTTGGTCAACATAATGCCCCTAAATCCTATCCGCCATTTAAATTGCAATTGCAATATGCTTGTCTTTGAAACACAAGCCAGGCAGCAGCAGCGTGTCCAGGGCTGGAGGAATCCTCTCCGTCACAGCGGTAGCACAGCAGGTTTAAAGCTTGACTCTGGGAGGACGCAAGGATTCCCAAGTGAAAGGCTTTTCTCTGTATCTGCTGGCGGTGAAAGCTGAGAGAGCATCCAAGTAGAACTCCAAATCCGGTCAGAAAAACCACAGCTGCTCAGTAGTGTGAAGCATGTCCTTTAGAGAGGTACTGGCAGCACTTCACTAACATCTAAAGCTGCTCGGCCCTCTGTGTATTTGTCTTTTATATCATCTTCTCTTGTTTGGGTCATAAGCATCTGTAAGTATAAGAGGAAGGGTGGGGGCTGTTGAAGACCACGCACGATCAAAGCTTGAGTGTATAATCATCAACCTGGAACTTCCCTTCCCTTTTCTGTCTTTATACATTTGACTTACTGTCCATTCTGTCTGCTCGCATATTCAAGCAGCAGCCATCAGTGGAATGTTTGATGCTATCCAACACAGACAATAAGTATTCCCAAAACTGTAGGGGGAGAAAAACATATGGTGCGGGAAATAATGGATTTCCAGTTCATTTTGATGCATTTATCACCTCTAAATATTAAAAGGTAACAGGCAGATCTCATAAAGGTATTGTGATGCTCAACAGTTGCTGAACATCTTTGTGTTTTGGTTTAATATCCTTCAGTGTTAGCAGAGCAGCTGATTCCATCACTGGTAGTCTATGTAGCTGCTTGTTACAGCAGCTGGAGAGTGTTGCTATCCACTGATACAGTATATCCTGCGAAAGTGAAATTGTGATTAGCTGGGTCTAGTTGAGCTGCCATTATGCCAACAGTAACGAAAGTTTTCACGTCAGACTTGTTTAATACAGGAACTGTTTATTGGAGTAGCAGTGAGTACCTCAGCAGAAAGACACCTCAGAAAATGTCACATGCAATTAATAGAGAATGGAGCAGCCCAGGCTCTAAATAATTCAGACAATTGAGCGTGATCTTGAAATTGGCTCAAAATACTGCAGTACTGCACTTTCCCATTCACAAATGTGATTTTTTTTTGAAAGGGCTGCTGCTTGTCATGGGAAATCACCCACAATCAATAACATCTCATGCTTGAGTTATTATACATTTTAAAAGTTACCCTTTTTAAAACAATGTTCTTAATGATGCTTACAATGCCAGACTCTAATTGGATGCTTCACTGCTTAAGGCTGCAGTCGTACTACAGGTAAATTAAGTCAAAGGCACATTACAACAGTAACAGTAATGCTTGTGAAAAAAGTTGTACCATGTCTCTAAAGGGAGCTCTTTAAAGCCTTGGGAAATAACCCTGGTCATGTCATCAGTGTTGGCTCAGATTAAGCTTGAAAAGGAATAAGTCATGTATGTTATCAGTGTTTATTTGACCAATTTACCAATGAATGCATAAAACATTTTTAAAGCTAATTCTCTAACTAAATAAATTCAGCATTTGTTGCTGAATTTACGTTTGTTGGCCCTGTTGTTAGTTATTTTGGCTTTACTACAACAGACGTCAAGTGTGTGTATCACAATTTACGTATGGAGAGTGGAGACGATACTAACACAACAGGGATGCACAAATAAAAACATGTGGTTAAAATAAATCAACAAGTTACTTTTAAGTAATTGAAAAACCCTACAGATTTAGGGCGAGGGTTTTGAGGATTTGGGCATCAAGGGGAGTCTAAGTAATGGATGTTATGGAGTCATATTATCGGGAACAATGCGGAATTTTTCTTGTTAAGGACCTTTATTTTGTCATGAAAATAACCCTACTGATGCCATCAGAGTATTGATCTGGGCCTGGTAAGCTCACATTTAACAAAACGCCTTCATTAAAAAGTGGAAGGTTGGAATGCTAATGGCTGCCTGTGTTGCGTTGATCAATTGTCGAAAGTGGTACATTAAATCGGGTAATATTCCTTGAATTGCTAACCAGAGTACTGGTCAAATTTTAAAAGAATTACAAGCAGCATTCAACATGAAACAAATTCAGGCCCTTACATACTTTAAAAAAAATATATGCATATAAAGAGGAAAACTGCCCCACTGTAAGAGAAGGTATTTTTTTCTTGAGGAGAGGGATACAGAGCAGACTCATTTTCTTATGGACTCAAGGCAAGCGTTTTGGTTGTTTAGCTGAGGGTAATAATAACAACTGCCCCACAACAGCATGGATCCTTTTGTAATTATTCCATCTTTCCTTTCATATCTCCAGCAGCACACCATGTCCGAACAGGCACCTGCGAGGTGGTGGCGTTGCACCGCTGCTGCAACAAGAACAAAATCGAGGAGCGGTCGCAAACTGTGAAGTGCTCCTGCTTTCCCGGGCAAGTGGCCGGCACCACCAGAGCAGCCCCGTCATGTGTAGATGGTACGATCCAACTGAATATTTCATGGGCCATCTTTTATTTATTTTTTCTGCTGATACTCTTTTCCACAAATCTTGAGGAATAGTTTTGCTGAGATCATCCTTATAAGTGTTTTCAGCACACACTCACGTGGGTGCAATTTCTCCTGTAATATGCTGTCATGGGGCAAAATAGATAGTCTAAGATCATTTATAAAGTGTCAAGGTTTGTTGTTTTAGCAAATTAAAAATACATGGGAACATCAGTAACTACAAAAATTGTAATTATGAAAATATCATTTTGATTACGGCATTAAGGACACAAATATATTTTTTATGAAATATGAGTGAGGACTATTGATAACTACATGAACATTTTTACATTAAAATCATCGATATACTGTGGATTATGAATGAATCCATTGCATACCAATCAAATGAAATTAAACTAATCATCCTGTCTCAAGGCAATTGATCCAAAACATATTAATAACTAACTTTTTGTCCAGATCATCAATGCAGCCTAAGCAGATAATGAAGCTCTCCTCACCTTAAGGAACTCTTATGTTCACCAGTTCTCTGTATTGGGGGATGGACGGTCTTTCAGCAGCATCCGAACTGGCAGTAATAACGCAGTAATAGCAGTAGCAGCTTTAGCTGTATAATTAGGTGAAGCATCTCTTTAGTACTTGTTATAGTCAGTGGTGATACTAAATGAAGTGCTACGATAGGATAACGGTAAGAACACTTTAATTTGACCCAGTGAAAACTGTCCAGTGAATCCAGGGGCTGTACAGAGACTGTATAAGTATTTTTAATCACCTATGAATGAATATGATGCTTTCCACTGCAGACTGTAATGTCAATGACCCAGAGGGTCTCTTAGCATGCTAATGTGTCAGACCCCCAACTCGGCTGAATTAGTTGCTTCACTATGGTTTGAGAAGCGCAGGTTTCTGGCTTAACTCTGGACCCAATCGTGTCTGACCTATTCCTTGACATTTGAGTATCGACATTTTCCGAAAATTGGAGCTGTGAGCCACTGGCCTCAGTTTAAAGCTCCACGAGTGATCTTGGAAAAAAATTATCAGCACTTAACCTTTTAATTATTCTTTCTTCTACGACCAGGGATTACCTTTAGCTCCACTTTGTGTGAGACAATTTCCTCTTTATATAAGATAAATGAACATCCAGACATCTGAGAATTTGAATATATTTGAATGTATAATTTGGAAAGGTAGCCACAGAAAGTCGTTTCTAAAGGGAAAAAAAGGGTCTTGACTGTATGGCAACGTTTTGACTGTCTATTGGTCAGCCAAAACAATGTCGAACAAAAAAAGAAACCCAGCTGAATCCATCACGGCTTAACACATGGCAGAGACACAACACATTAATGATTATTACACTGTAACTTGTTTGTGTATTACATACACAAACTAAGTGTAAAAACAACAATGTGCCATGTTATGGGGGTTGAAGTGCTAGACTTATTATTTCCTTGACCAATGACTGCCAGGAGTCACTGGTTGCTTAACAACTGCCAAGGTAACCCAGCCATTCAGTTCATAGCCATCCCTTGACATCCACCCTTATCTACAGTACAACATATACTACAGACACTCTACGCTAAATGTAACCCTTGTAAGGTCATGCGTTGACAACTTACTATCTGCTATACTGTATAAAGCTAATGTCATAGTCCTGCCAGAGCTATATGCGTTGGCCAAACTCCAAATACAGTCAGCCAAAACACTCACACCGTAATCTGCAATGCTGGCTCATGATTTTAAGTGAGGAATTTAAATTAAAGATGAACACCTTGAGTTTTCAACAGTTTTCCTAATATAAAGCCGATGATATATCAATGTGTGTTCCACACAGCTCAGACCTCCCGCATAATATTAGCCATTTTTTTTTCATAAATGTGCAAATAAACACTTTCTGGTCATTTATGGATATGAGTTTTAGGTTTAAGCAAAGACAATAAAATTTAAAGTATACTGTACATCCATTTTTGCTCCTGGATGTTTTCAGTGTGAGGTGCCTCAAACAGCATTAAACTGTTAGCGGAAAGTGAGATGTTACCTTTGCACTTTATGTATTTAAGGTTATCAATTTGATTTCATGAGAAACCATTGTGGCGTTTTAATAGCAGCTGTTACACAACCATCATCTGCTAGCAGTTGACCTGATGTCGTACATCACACTGCAGCTATAACCATGTTTGTGTGGTGGTACAAACTGATTCCCTCAAGTCATAAAGAATCCATTCTATGCAATCTACTCCAGTGAGGTTTCGTTTTATGTGTACATCATAATGACTATCCTCTTCATTTGGAAGAAGGCTAATGCTTTTGGAGGAGGATGTGGAGCATAGATAATGACCTCTATATGCCAAATTTAAATGCTCTCTTGTACAAATGGTAAGCATAAGCTGAACGCTCTCTTTTATGGAGCCAACTGAGGAGGTGTTCTCACTGCAGCTGAAGGTTTTCCCCAAATGCGACTTGAGGCGCATCTTGGCGTTATGTCAAGCCTCTTAAAACCTTGTGTGTTTGAATACTCAAAATAGATTTAGTGAGTGTTGCCAGTCAAAGAGCAAATCTTACATCACCTACTACCTGAGACAGCTTCCAAAATGTGACACAATTAAGGACACGGCCATGATGGGACACAGTTATAATGATTTGATTGGTGTTTGAGGTGATGAAATGTGTTTGAAACGTAACCAATAAATATGAAGAAAAAAAAAGTTAATAAAAATTAAATATAGGTTTTTTTGGCTTCTAACTGAAGTGGCAACAAAAAACACAGGGGATACATCTGAGATACACATGCTTAAAGCTGATGTAACACTAGCATCATAAATATAGGAACATAATTATAGTTAAATTCCCTTAGTGCATATCTAGGGAAATATTTACATAGTGGACATCCCCAAGATAACACTTACATTATATCCACAGCACTTGATAATTCATCGTTAGCTTGCATGCTGGCCTGCATGTTTTCTGAGTTCGTCCCAGCAGTGTTGTTGCCACCTCTTGTCTAATTTTCAGTAGGGCTGTGGGTGAATTAAGGTCTATTTATTTCCTTTTTTCTATAAACGGTCACATTAGCGTAACATTACTAGCAGATATGTGATGTAATGTAATGTAAGAGCACCTTAATCAACTTGCAGGTCAGTGAACATTTTGTTTTCAAACAGTAGTTATTTAGCCATTCCATAATGTCTTCATCGTTTTCATTTTCAAAACTAAAGTATATTCATTTTCTATTACATTTAAACCTTATTATGGTCAAAGAGAGGTTGCCATCAAACATTATTTGCCATTCTTTGATACGGTTAATACTAGCACGAAGGCCTATATACTTGCTAAACAAAGATCATTTTGACTGTTTAACCTCTACATCTTCTAACCAGCCTCGATAGTGGAGCAGAAGTGGTGGTGTCAGATGCATCCTTGCCTTGATGGGGAGGAATGCAAAGTTCTTCCTGATCTGAAGGGCTGGAGCTGTGCTACAGGGAACAAGATCAAAACTACAAAGGTAAGTTTGAGAGAAAAAATCTATAATTTTAATGGCACCATATTCAAACCTGTTGAATCTGACATTGCACGCTACAAATCTTCAAGGTCAATGGGCTACAGCCTAAAAACAGCTACTGTTTGCTGTCAGTGCTTGGACCCCCAGGGCCCTGTAATCAATGGGATGCCATGTCTCCTTAGCACTTTCAGGCCACTTTGAGCACCTAAACTGGCCAATTACTCACTCCAATTACCTGCTTTTAACATTGTAACATGATGCCGTATCCTTCACTGTGTTATGACGACCAGTAGACTTCAGTGTTGTCTCTCTCCATGTACTTAATTATTTAAACTGCCCGCATCACACCTGCCTGGAGCCGGCAGCCTGGAGCCTGGGGCTATTGATTCAAAGAGTTGTCGGGACCTCAAAATGGGATATATATATACACCTTTGTTTTTCTTTAAGCTGTCCGGGGTTTTGGTAATTATCAGATCTTGAAAAGACCTTAAAGTATGAAAGTTACACATATATTTTCTTTTGTTCTCTCCTTAACATGGATGACCGGAAAGATTTCCGCGGACAGAGACCAGCTTTGGTAACGTAAGATGCTTCACAGCGGAGTCCAGGTAATACTTTCTATGGTTTACTCATTGTGGTTTTACCTTCCAATAATACATTTCCAACAGAGATCATTCATTCTTCTCATCAACTCAGTGTACAAAATGGCTGTGCATATAATTTACTGTGTACTGTTACTTCAAACTTTCATTAAAACAGATAGTGTAAGAGTTCCAGACGAGAGCGAGAAGACATGAATGATCCAAAAGAACAACAACCTGTTCAAAGCATCAGCATTACCCAGCGGATTTATCTCGCACACCTTTGAACTAAGCCAGAGAAACAAGTTTTTAAAGTTTCAAATAATCCTGCAGGCTGCTTGAAGCAGCAGGGGGTTTTAGGCTTTCTTCATCACCTCTGTTGTGCTTCTGGGAAAACAGCCCAACATACAACTGGAACCTCCAGCTATACTGACCTCTATTGCTCTGTATCATTAATGCATAAATACAGAAGGGGAAGCACCTTGAGAATTGTAAGTGTGAAGGAGCAGCAACTGACCACTAAAGAGCATTGACCACTGCAGGGAATACTGACTTTGGGTTTTGAGCTAATTTCAGAGTGATTAACAGTGTCCGACGTTCAATGATGTGGAGCTGTGGCATTTCACTTTCAGCCCCCAAATGGCAGCAAGAGGCAACAGTTTAAATAGAAATCCTGGAGGGTGACGTCAGCAACATGCACGCAGTCTGTGATGCTTTGTAGAAGAGGGATGAGAGAGAATGAAGATCCTGACAAATGAATAGTGAATGTGTTCTCCTCCTACTGCCCTATCTTCTCCTTGAGGCTAAAATTCCTCTGCTACAATTTAAATAAATGCAAAGCAACATCTTTCCTAGGACTTTCCCTCAAGATTGGTCACTTTAAGATATGATTTGTGGCCATGATTAATCATTAAGACCATTGCTTTCTGTTTTTGCTGATTTTATAGGCAGATTATCACAGAAAACTTGCCCTGTGCAGCTTTAAAATGGCATTACTACAAAAACACCCAGCCTTGATAGTAACACCACAAAACATATAGCACACTGTGGTGTGCCAATTATACGGCTGAATTACACAAACACAAGCCCATGCACCTGCTGTGTTAAATCTTTCAACCAAACTAACTTTAGGCACTAAATGGAAATGAATCCTTCGCCAGTTAAATTAGCACTTGTCAGCCACCAATTACAGGAACGCAACACCCACTGAAGACTTAGTTTCCCCTCAGTATTTTTAAGCGTTTTCTCAGACAGTCACTCAAATACTGGTAATGATTTCCCTCCCTCCTGAAGAGAGAGAAAGTGTAGATCCATCTCTGAAGACATTTTCTCTTCTGACAAGAAGCGGCTCTGCTCTTTGTCTTTTCAGCGTGGAATTATTCTCAAATTAGTACCACATTAATCACAGTGACAGCTCAGAATGTAAATGACTCAGTAAAGGGAAGAATTTATTGCAGCCTGTACAGAGACTGGCGTAGTGCTGCGACAACCTACATTTATGGAAACTCTTTGCCCTGTGCTTGATATGGTTATGGGGTTTTCTTGTCAAGTGATGGCCTGATGGTTTTTGGATTGTTTCGCTGCATAATTGAGGATGATTTATGTGACCTTGTTTGGGGTCGTGTTGTGCTCAGGCATGTTGTGTGTCAAACGACCCATTTGTGAATTAATCTCACCAGACTGTCAGAGCTGTCTGTTTCCTATCAAAAGTTCAACGCCGATAATGGTGCCTTACAAGTTCGCCCGACGGCTTCCCTCAGTCCGTCAAACCTACATGGCGGCTGACAGTTGGAATCGATAGCGGACGTCGTAATGGAAGCTGTTATGTTATGTTCCTCGAGAGTCTTCTCCAGAATGTACTTTTGGAGGAGCAGAGGAGCTGCCAGTCAGTCAATGAGCTTCATGACAGGCAATTTAATCTCAAGGAGAATGGAGGTCTTCAGACTATCTGACAGCATCGAACAAGGTGAGAGAAAACCTATGTGTGGAGCACTAACCCAACTCACCAGCATCCTTTATCCTGAATACTGTACAACAGTCCAACTGATGGATTGATATGCTGATGATACATGAAGCCAAAATAGGTGTTTTAGTAGGTACTACAATGAATCACGAATGTATTGAATCAGGAGGAATTAACGTATTTTCTAAAACTTGTATGATGGACTGTTGTCTTTCTCACTGACTGAAGCAGCAACTGCGCTGTATGGATTGTGACCTGTGTTGATGATCTGCAGAAGCTACTTTATAGTTCGAGCGATGGATTTGGTGATATTACTGTCCAATACAAACATTCAGTAAATAAGGTGTTTCCCCCTGCTAGCATCATGAACCATTGGGTCTATTTGTCAAGGAGTTCCTTCAGAGAAAATTGTCAATAATCACTAATCACTTTTCTTGAAAACGCTTGTGAGCATTCATTGAACCAAGACGAGAGACGACTGATTTAAAAGCTGCTCTGATCAATATTTTTGTATTAACTATAGATCAAGTGACCAAAATAAATGGAAAGGTATCACTAAGAATAATCAACCAACTCTGCAGTTACCCTCAGCTTTATGTAGCGTTTTAGCATCTTTTTGCAGTGCTTCGAGAGGCTGGTCCTAGGCCATTAAAAATCAAGCCTTCCGCCCACACTTCACCCCATTTCAGTTTGCCTACCGTCAGAACAGGAGTATGTGCGACGCCATCGCCACAGAACTACAGCCTCTACCATCTGGACCAGAGAAACACTAACATTAAACTGTACATTGACTTTTGCTCGGCATTCAACACAAATATCCCCTCCAAACTGATAAAACAGGCTCAGTGACTCGACACCTACCTTCACAACTGGATACTGGAGTTCCTTACTAACAGACCTCGGCATGTTTTTCTTTTAACATCAATGTCAGGGGACTACAGATGAAAAAAATACTTTTGGCCAATTCTGGTATTTTTTAACCCATGTATGATCATGTGTTATATTAATTTGCACTGTCCCCTTCTTAAATAAACTGAATTGAATGTCAGATTGGAGAAGCTGGACAATCCTCATCCTAAACACTGGTCTCCCACAGGGCTGCTTGTGGAGTCCCCTCCTCTACTCCCTCTTCACTCACAACTGCAATGTTGTGCATTGTTCAAACATGTTCATTTTCATACATTCAGGAAGACAAACCATTTTGAGTTAGGACGTTATAGTGTTCCTTTAGCCCCAAGGTTTGTGTATTTAATTGTATGTACACACAAGATTTTTAATTGAGAGTCAATGTATTTGTGGAGCGCATTCATGCTCCCAATGGAATAAACCTTTCTGGAAATGAGTGACCCAAAGGCCATAACCCATAGCACCAACCCTATGATAAACAGCTAGTAAGACTTAATAAAAAGATAAACTGCCGTTTGTTTCATCCAACTCTTCCACACTATATAGCCTCTAAGGGCCACTAGCAAGACTTTGAGACCTTTAGTCTTATTTTTCCTTAGAAGATAATGAGTTTTCTCACAGTGGCAAAACATAAAAAGTGAACTGCAAGAATGAAAAGATAGGCTACAGTGTTGAATAATGCATCTGATTTTGAAGTTGCTTCTCCAACATCGTTGTCATGTCACTCTGCGTGGGCAGGAGTCCCCTGTATTGCTTGGATGTTCTGTTGATAAAATTGAGCTTTATTTCTGTAGGTCATGCTAAGCCGTGGTATCAGTTTCCTCTTGTCAAGTGCTCCAATACACATTGGACATTTATGCACAATATGTGTAAAAATATATAGTGTTGCTTGTGGGGTTACTTTCATGATGTTACCACTGCTTTGATGGCTTTGATTTAATTTCAACACGATATCTTTCTGTCACAGGCGAACCAACAGTTCTGGTCCCGTCGGATCATCAAAGGAGAAGAGAGCAATGCAAAGACTTTTCTGTATATAGAGACCTCCTTTCTTCTGGACTGCAATTAATCTTTGAAAACTCGGAGAGCTTCTTCTTGAACTCTATGGACATCAAAAAGAGGAAACGATCCTATTTAAAGGATTCAAAGGACTCCATATGATACGCCTTATCGGACAACAGGATTTATTCTCATGACATTGTACTGCTTGTAGTGGAAGACAAAGGTGAACTTTGCCTATATGTTCATTTCTAGAGTATGTATGTCCTTAACAGGGGATTGTGCATCACAAGTTGGCCAGGGTGAAGTGCAGGTCAGTTTGTTGTAAGCATCGCAAATATTCAATACAAAATGTGGTTGTCAGTTGTGGCTTTATTCTTTAGCAAAAGTGTAGTTTCAAAGGTTATAGAGGAAAATGTGTGGATGAGCAGCAGATATTCAGGGTGATTTTCAAGGAAATACACAACCACATTCATCAATGTACTATCATTCATACTGTGTGCCATAGCACATGAAGGAAAAATAGACCTATTCCATTTAAAACTGTATAAACCTACACATTATATTATCTGTATCAAATGTTCCATTCAAGCCAGATATTGTTGGGTTTTAAATGACTGCTGATCTAAACCTTTGCTGCAAAAAGGTATAAACTGATGCAACCAACGAGCCATGAACAGACAGAAAGATTTTGTATCACAGCTCTGGTGTTCAGATTCTAGACAACAGCGTTGTTAATTAAAGTATTAGGTTACCGGATAAGCGATGACAACAATGTTAACTCCTCAAGTATGATTTTCTGATCACCTTTCACTAGGTTTCGCTGACACTTCCTTTTTCTGTGACAGTGATTTCATCAGTAATAAATTATGGTTGTGTAACTAAAGTCTTGTCTTTTATGCATTTGTATAGTAACAATTACTTTTTTTGTCGTTGCTATGTTGGCACTATGGCTCACCACTTACGTCCACACTGAAATATGGGATGGGATTTTTTACTTTATTTAAAAAAAAAGATAATAGGAAATGAGGGGAGGTGGGGAGGTGGGGAGGGAATTAAAAATAACAAATGTTGATATCCAGAATCCACTACTGTGTCTCCACAATTATTTCAGTGCATTATCTTATCAACTTCAGAGGGGACAAGCAGGTTGTTGAGCTGTTAGCTGCTGAGCTAGCGTGCTGCATGTGAGTCAGCCATTCATTCACTTCTATTCTGTGGATGGAATATACAGATATATTAATATAGCCTATCGCTTTCTACATGTCCACGTTTATGCAGGTTGAACAGGTGAATTGATAAAGTTTGCGCTTTCTGCTTTTGAAAGTTATATTGCACCAACTTACAAGCGTTGGTCACGTCACCTGGGTTACGCATTAATATTCAGGTTGTCTTTCATCACTCTGCCGTGTCAGTGACAGGAGCCTGACACCGACTCCCTGTGTGTGTGTGTGTGTGTGTGTGTGTGTGTGTGTGTGTGTGTGTGTGTGTGTGTGTGTGTGCATGTTATTTGTGATGTGAAATGGATGAATGCGTGTTTACAGATCACATTGATTTCATTTTCAAAACGTTATATAACTTTATATTTATAAAAAAGGGTTTATTGATTTGTCCCTAACGTTGATGATTTACTAACCGGTTACATGTGTTCACGTGCACACCCCTGAATTATACCTCACACTGTATTAGACATGTTGTTTTATAGCTGTTTATGCGTGTGTTGTGTTTGATTAATTTGTAGTCTATTACATCTGTGAACAACTTCTGTTACTCAAAGCCAATTAGTGTAAGTAGGAGTGTCACTGTGCAGTATTTACAGACCCAGACAGCAGATAAAAAAGCATTAATGTCATCTGATGACGAAATGTGAGTTAAGTTTAGTTCAGTCAGCTGCTTGCCTGTTTTTAAATGTGTAGAACGGTTTGGATCTAAATCAACAACAGGCATAATAGTCAACCAAATTTGTTTTGAAATGCCCATCCCTGCAAAAGACTTAGCCCAGCATTGTAGTTTAGTTCCTTGTTGAAGTGTTGCAAATTATTGTCGCACTACATGATGGCAACACATTTCTAACTAGATAGAAGTCAACAGCACCATCGGGTTGTATCACCTGAGACACCGATGCTTGATATAACTTAAAGCTGATATAAGAAACATTTCATATCAGCAAAGAATCAAATGAACATGTATAATGTGAGATATGTTGCTTTCTTGTCAAATCCACAACATGATCACTCAACTCTGCAGTTCCCCTCTTATCTACATACAGCGCTTCAGTTTCTTTCAGCTCATCAATCTGGTTTTAAAGTGCACTACTTCTTGTTGAAGCGATAGCCGCAGTACAGGGTATAACACAACTTCCCTGTCCATAATGTGATGAACACTGACCCAAAAGGCACTGTTCTCAGCAACAACAAAGCCCCTGATATTACTCTTAGTAACTATAAGGGATGTAACAAGTGCAACTGTCAATGTCAGAGTCTGACTGGAAAACACTATGTTCATTAACCCATACAATAGGTGCCTTTACAACTGGTGGCCGATTTTAAGCCCTGAAGCTATACAGAGAAATATTTTATTTATGGTGCGTGACACTATCTCACCTACACACTCTTCTTTGCAAAAACATCTGTTGTCTAGATGAGAGCTTCTTAAATGTTTTTTAGCCGAGTACCCCAGTGAGAGATTAGTTTTTCTTGCTCTGGGAAACAGGCTTATTAAAAAATGTCATATCCTTGTCATGAAGGGACCCACCAGCAAAAAGCCTGTAAGTCAATTTGGATCTGAACCCAGAGTTTAAGGAGCACTGCTCCAGATAACTGTTGTGGATTTACTGTGCTTTTTAGTTGCATTGCTGATACCTCTCAGTTCTTTAATGCTTCTATTTTGGAAAATGACTAGAAAAAAATGTATTCAACAATGGAGGCAAAAGAGTAAACATGACGTTGAGAGAATTTGAGAGAGGGATATCACTTTTGGTTCTCCAAGTTTTCAAATGGAACCTTCTGTCTGCACTTGCTGTTGCTTGTCTGCCCCCGTCAAACAGTAACACTGGATGACTGGATGTTTCCCGGCCTGCTATCCTTTTCCAAACAGCGACTGTGTGAAATGTGTTGCATTGAAAACAGAATACAAGAGCTGCCTCAAGCGTCTTTCTCATGTTGCACAAGTAGCACAAGGCACTTCTTTCAAACATCAAGCTCTATTCCTCTCTACTGAAGGCGTTCTTTGGCAAAACGACAAACATTCTCAGTAAATCAAAAAGGCTGCGACACCGCTGGCCTTGCCATGTCAAAACAGTTTGACATTTCCAGGGTCAATGTTGGCATCCAAGTCAGTTCAGAGGAATCAGAGGAGTGTCCGGGGGTGGAGAAGTTGCAAAATACAGAAAACCTCACTTTCAAGGCTTGGATTTCTTTCAAGGGATTCAAATGAAGTAAATGCAGGCATTTTTTCCTCTTTTTTTCTTAATTTTTTTACTGCAGTCATTACAAGAGTACATCAAAGGAATCTCCACCCCTCACCATATGCTGTATAGTTTCATAATCTAATGAGGGTTTTGTAATTACACAGTCCACCAGGGGAATGGAGCTCATCGATTCTCTGGGAAAGGAAATTCCATTACACAGGCCCACTGGAAACCGTTGATGCTGATAAACCTCCATGTTTTTTAATTGTTTTACATGACGAAAGGACTTGTCAGGAGCACATATTGAAGATAATATTACAGATATGAATATAAAATCACTCTGATACGGAGTCTTCTAAAAATAAACTTTCCAGGCTGGAGGAGACATGTCGAAAAGTGGAGAATTACACTTGCAGAGGTTCCTTCATACATTTGATCATGTAATATTTTTTTCCAGTGCAACGTAGGAGTCTGTGTGAGATTTCAATGCATGCCTGATAAGCAACTAATGAATGCTGTTTATGGATGTGCCTCGCCTCCAGCAATAGAAACTCCTCTGATGCGTTCATCAAGCCTTCAAATGATAAATGAGACATCCGCAGCAGTGGAGTTATTGTGTGTTGTTTATTTTTGTGTGAGTATAATAAAGACTATACCGGTTTGAAGTGCTGTGACGAGCCTGAAAATCCAGACCCACATCTAGAACAATATAGGGTCTGGCCACAATCGATATACCTTCCCTATTCAAGGCAGCAACTCCGCGAACATTTCAAATACCACTGCACACAATTGGATAGCACTACGACCAATCAGAGCAATGAACTGGTGACTTTTTAAGTCCTGTTCATTTAGCAAACAGTTGGGTCAACTGGTAAATTAAACTTTTGCTGTGTTCGGTCGGCAAAACAGAAAATTCTGAGTGCTCTTCAATAAACATTTGAGGAATCTAATCTTGGACATACAGGAGTAATACAAGATAAATACAGTGTTTCTTATCGCACTAATAAGCATTCTAACATTTGAGTCCGGAGATATATCATATGCAATATTTGCCATTACAATAGCCTTTTTAGATTTGATTTAGTGACAATCCCTGATAACACAAAAGTAACAAAAGAAACACACCAAATTGTTCAGAACGGGGAAAATTAATATTTAAACCAATACTTTAAATCCCTGATAGCAAGTGAAGTATTACCAAAGCCCAAGTTAGTCCACACCAAAAGCGTCTCACGAATGCGTCGAAAATGTACGCACGCGCACACATCAACAAAGTGAATGTCTGTACCGGTCCCGTCTTGTCAGTGCATCTCAAAGTGTCAATAAACAAAGCAGCAATGAGCAGTTTTTCTGTGTGAGTATTCCTTATAAAATTTTTTTCCATCAACACTAGCATTAGATTGACATGGAAGTTGTAAACAATAGGCCTACTACTTTTAAGTGCTTTATGCCTACACATTAAGATAAGGAATACACAATATAGAATCAATAAATAAACTGCAATAAAGCAGAAGACATGCCATCAGAAAGTTGAGATAGTAAAATAAAAGTATGATCAAAGTTTAAATAACAATGATTAAACTATCAACTGTAGTCAGCCATAACAAAAGTTTGAAATAGTGAATACTATGTTCAAAATTAAGATAAAAATATGCATTCAGTGCATTTGTATTGGCCTTTTTTTATTGCACGCATTATTTCGATTGTTGCACGCCTCCTAGACGCTTTCAGTGTAGACTAAGTTACTGCAGCAGTAAAAAGCTAGAATAGAATACAAAATGTTCAGAATAAATATGGGGCATTACTCTTTATCAGGCAATGTAGTTTAACCTCAGCAATGTAGTTGGCTGGAGATGTGTTCACCGTATTGATTACCATGTACAACATTGTAAAAGATTCAGACCACATCCACTGGTAACTGCTACATAAATGCTGAAATCTCTCCAGAGGGCATTATTTACTGTTATTATAGGTGCTACAGTGATGCATCACAGTTGCTCAATTCATACACGCCCTCCGGATGTAATATCTATATTTGGACATATCGGAAATGGGATTCGCGCAGACCAGAGCTGATGTTAAGAAAAGTTACCGCCGCTCCTTCTCACACCAATGAAACTGAGATGTCTTTAATTAGCGGCAAGAAGGATCACGACTGTTTGCTATGTTCCCGAGAGCTCTGTGAAATATCCCCCACAGCGTGTTGGATTACATGTGGATAAGACAAAGGAAGCAGGAGGGATTGATCCTTATTATACATACAACACTTGACTTCCTGTGCCCGTGTCAAAGAAAGTACAGTTCATCATTAACATAACATCAAGGGAATCACTGATCTCAAAGCCCCATTGGCATTGGAAGGAGTAGCAAGATTACAGCATGGGTCATAACATTCTTGCTGGTGATGATAATATTTTTCTCATCTGGAGTTGCGCCATCATTGCAGCAACAACCGGGGTCAATAGGTCAACGAGTACAGTAAAACAATCACACAACAACGCCAAAGGCATCAAATCTAGAAAGCAATAGTACCCGCGGAGTGTAGCTGTTGATCCAGCCATTGACACTAACGGTTGGCCGCTTTCCCGGGGCAAGTGAAAATAATGTTTGGGCAAGTTGAGATTGCTTTTTGGTTGCCCGGACGGGCAAGTGGATATTAGAGGAGTTGTCAGTAGTCTAAGCTATTTATTCATGTGTTTTAGAGTCCGCAAAACAATTTTTTTCCCGCTAACCCACACAAAATAGATATGCTATATTTGCAATTGAGCAGCTGCAGCCAGCAGCATCACGCTCTCTCTCTCTCACACACACACACACACACACACACACACACACACACACACACACACACACACACACACACACACACACACACACACACACACACACACACACACACACACACACACACACACACACACACACACACACACACACACACACACACACACACACACACACACACACACACACACACACACACACACACACACACACACACACACACAAAACAGCCTCTGTGCGCGCAGTTTCGCTGTCTACGTTCTGAAAACCGGCTCTATTAGACTATACGGACTTGGTTCCGCTATATTCAAAACCCAGAAATCAATAGCTTGAGCTTATCGATGTTTAGCAAGTCCCTAAATCCATATTAAAATCTGCAGGATAATAACTAGTTAGCTTAAAAAAAATTGCAAACGGTTTAAATGTGATGTGTTCAGGTCGGCTCAGTAAAATGATTATTAGGCAAAGGTCAATAAAAGGACATCATGATGTGTTCAAATGTAACATCAAGAAAACATTTTTTTTAGTTTTAAGCCAGAAGCTTGAATAATACAGTTTGGGTGAAAAACTTGTTTTCCCAGCAATATAAAATAATTGGTAGGACTAAATATGGAATTATGACCTGTTTAACGTCCTATCCTGAGCTCTGCTCATCTTATAAGCAATTAAAGCAATAATACCAGTTTTCTTTTAACAAAATAATACAAAAGTATCAATAAAGATTTGGATTGTGGAGTCTTTAAAATGGTATCAATATGAAAAGAAATTAATGATCCCCCTCCTTACTTACAGTATAACTGGGCAATAGCTTTAACATGGTGGACTTTAATAATTGTATGGCAGACGATCACTTTTTGGCACAATGTGACCGTTTTAAATAAGTAAAATAAGTAAAACATTTCTGAACACATGTATGTGGAAGCTAACATTCAGCTTGACTCTGAGCTAGACTGAGTTTTCTGAGACCCCCAAAACCAGGCCAGGAGCATGGCAAAAAGAGGCCCTTTCACGATGCTGCAGCAGGACCAAGAGCTTGGCTGTATGTGTGATGTCATGATATCTAGGCTTATATGAATTGTTGTTGGTTGTATGTGGTTAGGATGAGACAAGTAAGCAGTGTTTGCATTTAAGAGATAAGGTTCGCTAAAATGTATATTTTAATAAGCATATATCACTGTTTAACATTTATTTTTTGTTTTTTTTGGGCAAGTCAACACAACATTCGGGCAAGTACAACTTGCCCTATGGGCAAGTGCTTTTGAAACCTTAGTGTCAACCCCTGTGATCTCATGTAAGTTCACGGCTATTTTTGACCAAACGAGAACTACACTGAAAAAGAAATGGAGTAGCCACTTATACTTGCATTTGCATACCCAGAATTACCTTTTCACTGGTGTACAAATACATTAATGAAAAATAATAACCAAACAACATGGGCAAATATAGAACGTTTACAATGCCCTAAAACTTAATATTTGTATTGAATCATATTGTGCTGGATGTAACGGTGTGCATATCCATCTGGGATTCACAGGACAACACATACATTTTTTGGAAGACAATGCAAGTTTTTCACATATGCACACATCCTGTGTCATGATGTGATCTGGAGTAGCCAGCATTACCAAGAGGAAACATCCATTTGCATGTCCAGGTTCTCCTCGGTAAGCCATTATATTACACATACATTAATATCTTATAGCTGACCTCAATCAGCAACAACACTGTGGTGAAAGCAAAAACTAGGAAGACGTAGCACCATTTAATTTAATTTTATATCACACAGTTTCTTCCCAGCACCAGTTTTGTATAAAATAAAGCTGTCAATGCTTTGCTTTCAGAAAAGTGAGCAGCTTTGCATTATGCTCCAGTGAGGTTTAGCAACCACATTAAAGGGGCATGGATACAATGAACACCGAGGCATCTGGCTCTGCATAATGTAGAAATCATTTCTCCTTAAAGCTGTCTCTTCATTGTCTGCCGGCTGACACAAATGTCTTTTTCTATTGTGAAGCTAAAAATTGGTTAGAAATTTGTCAAAGCAGGCGCAAATGAGATGTTGCTGAGCATTACATCCATTACAACAAAGCAGACAAATGGATGCCGATGATTTGAGTGAGCCGTCATCGTCATCAAATGTACCTGTGCACAGCATGGAAAGGCAGACAGCCACCAGATGAAGCACAGCCAGGTTCTGATAGTCATTTGCTTTGCCATTGTGTCTACCGCCACTGCTACAATTATATTATCTGGGCATCCTGGGATGAATTTGCCATCATAAAACAAGGTAAGTGACAAAAATAGTGTGAGGAGACAGACAATAAAAAAATAACATGCAAGTGAGAAAACAGGCTTTTCATAAAAGCAAATAATTCCAATAATTGTCAGATTGAAGTGGCACATCAGAACTGAAGGAACGTGTCTTTTGTCAGTCTTTGCTTCCTGACAATGTCTTTATCTGACATGTTGTCTACGGTATGCCTCCCTATTCAACAAGGCTCAGCTGAGAAATGTTCTGCCAGTGTGACTAGCTGCTATGTATGCCATGCCACATAATCATAATAGAGTTTCTCTCTGTCTATTCCCTTGTGGTGGCTTTTCTTATTTTACTCATTCAATTATGACAGAAATGTGGCATTAGATATTTTCCTCTTTGCAAGAGCCACTTTATTCCGTACAATTTCACGCTTTGTAGAATGTTCCAGTCACAAGTTAATTAATCAGGTAGAGACGGAGGGGTTACTGCTTCTCACGACTAAGTGACCCATATTTAACACAAAGAAAAACTGCACTCTGAGGTATCTGAAGAAAAGCAGAACGGCAAGCCAGGCCCTTAGTGTTCAGCAGCAATGGTCCCCTTTTCATCTCAGGGCCGCTTTTAACAAGATAAACCCTCCACTGACAGTGACCCGAGATGAAAGTAAGAGACACAAAGCTGGCAAGAGTTCAGGGAAAGTTCTTGGGCGCCCTACCTACCCACTCACTCACCCCACCTAAACCTCTCTCAACCCCGGTCCTGGTTCTGCTGAAAGATGGGAGGGAACTTGGGCGGCGGTGGACTAGAAAAAGTTCCTTTGCCTCTATTGCAACTTTGTGGCTGATCCCACAAGGAGGCCTCGCTAGGTGCTAAAGATGCAGGGATTGACGGCTCTAATCTCGCCGACTCTCTCCGTCTCGCTCAAACTTGGCCTCTTCTTTTGTTCTTTAAGCCCCGGATTGTCTTGTTTCTACATCTCTATTTGGACGCAGGGCTGGTTTCTGCAGAGGGGAGGGAAGAGGATGCTGCAGCACAGAAAGAGGCTGCAAGCACAGTTGGGGCAGCAGAGGTTCAACGGCCCCCGAAAGAAAAGGAGATACTGGTTTGCGTCAACCTGCTGACCCATGTATATGACTAGGGATTTCAATGAGTTTTCTTTATGTTATCAAGATAAAACAAAAACAAATGCAATCAATGGAAAGAGGTGACCATCAGAACAAGTTATTAAATATTTTATTCTAGATTATGGGCAATTTCGCTGTTAGGGTTTCAGTCTAATTGCTTTTCAATCTAGTAGTCATTTGAATGCAATAAACTATGGCAGAGGTAGAACATGGAGGCAGCAGTAGCCGTTTCTGACTTGTTTTGGCTGACCCAAGAACATTTTGTTCACAGCGGGTTGTTTTATTGAAAAGGTTGTGTAGCCCGTGGAATTGGTTGCCACACAGGACACAATGAATTCGGGGTTTTTGTAGCATTAATTTATTATAGAACACATTTAAATTATTGTGACAGAGTGATATATTTTGATTAAAAGACTTTATTTATTCCCACAGTGCTCAACAGTTGCACTTAAAATAAAATAGACTTATCCTTCAGTGCTCAACAGTTGCACTACAATTTAACACTAGGAGACCGAATCATAAAAGAAATTAATAAAGTAAATACTAATATAGAAAAAGGCTTCAATAGAAAAATACAGCTAAAGACTAGCTTATAAAATCCTATCATATAAAATACTAGCCTATAAAATACGGCAGTGGCATGACTAAACAGAAAATACAAATCATCACGTTACACACATATTTCGCCACCATAAACATCAACAGGTCATTTAATAATGTAAACAGTAAATGACTCATAATACATATTAGCTTATAACACTTACATTTCAGCAACTTGAACTAAGACAAGCCCTTCCCGAAGTTTCCAGCGGACTTATTTCCCCCGAGTCGTTATCTTTAAAAGATAGACACTGTTAAACGACACTGCGATTCACAAACACACCGCGTGGTGCCATACATCTCATTGCAAGCGAACGCCCACGTTTGGCGACTGGCGCCGAAAATCCCCAGACATCCTAAACAAACACGGCCATCCAACACAAATACTCACTGGTATCGCTATAAAACTGTTCCATACAGCAACAACCGGCAGCATATGTCCATAAGCCACTCTATAAACGCAAACAATGGAGATACCTCGTCTTCACGGAAAAGACCAACGCTGTCCAGAGGTAAACAACGGAAGAAGGGACCAGGATGCATTGGGCGCAGCACTATATAGTAAGACTCAATACTGCCACCCTGTGACCAAACGGCCACACTACCCATTGCAAACCACCCGCAATCCCATTCCCAAGTACTGCAACTGAAAGTGTTATATTCATAAAGATATTAACTGAACCACCCGGTTACATACTCCCCTGCAGCAAGTCAACGTCCTCGGTGACTACAGAACTTTAAAGAAGCTCAAATCCAGCTTCAGTTTTACTCTGATCATTTCTAACATAAAACATCAACAATGCTTGTATTTGCTCAACAATGAAGTGTTGTAAGTGTTCCTCTTTGTACCCTCCCAACCACTATTTCTCACCGAAAAAGTCCATACAAAACGGCTGTGAAGAGAAATGTGAATAGAGAAGTACAGACGTTCGTCCAAACCTCGTTGTCTGCGCTGACTGAAACAGCATTACAAGATGACTTCGGAAGGTGAAATGGGTTAGAATGAGACCCAGCTGTTGCCCTTTTGCTTTTTCTAGCGGCAGCTCTAGGTGTATAGGCTTTACTTTGTGCACAATCATTGACTGGAAATGTATACCCGTCATCCCCAATTGAGGTGCTGTCACCATCACTGTCCTCACTGTTCTTTGGATACACATCACTATCCACATGTTCTGTTTCGGTGTCAACATTTTTCACATCTGGATAACTTTCTTTAGATTCCTCAAAGTCACTCTCATCTGAAGATACTGATACATCAACTCTCTCTCTTTCTGCAACATGAAACAGGTTTGGTGGTTGCACAAGCTGAGAAGGAAACACTTCTTCAACAACAACAAAATCAGGTCCAAGTGACTCTGACATGTCCTTGGCTACAGGCTGTGTTCTAGTCTGCAACCTAGCTTTAGTTCTTGGTTTTGGAACTGGTCTGGGACAAGGACGCAACTCTGACCTATGAACCCTCTTAACAGGACCTCCCTCAACAGGCTCAACTGTGTGTGTGGTACCGTAGACGTCAACTACCTTGTAAACTGTTGGACCCCATGCGTCTTGAATCTTGTGTCTACCTAAAGGGCGATGACGCAGAAAAACCAACTGACCAATGTCGACAGGAGGACAATACACTTTTTCATTTTGCAGTGTGATTCTCTCCGCTGCTTTCTGCTCTGAGTACACTCTCGCTTTCCCATGTGCCTGTCTAAGTCTCTCCTGATGAACAGTCAACCAGTCCTGTTTCCTGTCTGAAACACACTCACGTCCTATTAATGCATCTACAGGGAGATGTGGCTGCACCCCAAAAAGCAGAAAATATGGCGAGTACCCCGTAGAGGAATGAGGAGTGACATTGTAGGCGTACACTAGTTCAGGAAGGTGCTCCGGCCAACGCCTTTTTTTCTCTGGAGGAAGCGTCCTCAACAAATCATGCAGTGTTCTGTTGAATCTTTCGCACTGACCGTTTCCTTGTGGCCTGTAAGGAGTTGTCCGTGTCTTTTTAACCCCATAGAGTCTGCAAAGCTCTGCTATAACTTCACTCTCAAAATTTCTACCTTGGTCTGAATGAAGTCTTTCTGGAACCCCATATTTCATGAACCACTCCTTCAGCAAAACTTTAGCAGTTGTGTCAGCTTTCTGATCCTTAGTAGGATATGCTTGGGTAAACTTTGTGAATACATCCGTCACAACCAGGACATTTTCACGCCCGTCTGAGGCTTGCTCCAACACTGTAAAATCAACTGCCACTACTTCTAGTGGTCGAGAGGCCAGAAAGGCTTTAACTGGTGCATGGATTTTTGGCTGCGGCATCTTGGTAAGAATGCACCTCTCACAGTTTTTAACCCAGTTTTCAACATCGACACATAGCCCCACCCAGAAACACCTCTCTCTTAACAGGTTTATAGTGCGCTCTATGCCCTGATGTCCCATGTTGTTGTGTACATTCTGTAAGACTTGGTCCTTCAAACAACTAGGCACAAGTAACTGCCACACTTCATCATGACGTGCGTCATGAATAACCCTGTATAGCAACCCGTCCCTTTGTTGTATTTTACTCCACTGTTTCAACAGTCTTTTTACCTGACTTGACAGGGCTTTCCTCTCTTTAGGCCCTGGCCTCCTCCCCCGATCCCAAAACGCTCTAAACCCCTTTAGAGTGGAATCACTGGTCTGAAAACCTATGAGCTCGTCCTTAGTGTAACCCGGCAGCGTAGGTGTGTTGCCTTGCCCCAAACTATCCTCACCAGAAACCGACTCGGCAACCCGGATCTGTCTCACTTTGAAGCACTCAAGACCTTTAGTGGCAAGGCCAGGATCCAAAACTGTTCCTCTCCAAATAGGGTTACACACTGCAACACAATTGTCAAACTCTGCATCATGGTCAGTTTCAGGCTCCCCTGCAAACTCCTGCCTAGAGAGTGCATCTGCAGCTGCATTGCTAGAACCAGGACGATACTTAACCTCAAAATCAAAAACAGACAGTTGTGCTACCCACCTCTGCTCTATAGCACCCAACTTGGCCGTCTGGAGGTAGCAGAGCGGGTTGTTGTCAGTCAGGATAACAAACTTTGCACCGAGCAAGTAACCCCGGAATTTCTCAGTAACCGCCCATTTAAGTGCAAGTAACTCCAACTTCATGCTACTGTAATTCCGGTCATTTTTCTCAGCCTGACGTAGTCTGCGGCTAGCGTATGCTATGACCCGTTTTTTGTCCCCCTGCTGTTGACACAACACAGCTCCCAATCCGTTTAGGCTGGCATCTGTCTCAACTACAAAAGGCTGTGTGAAATCTGCAAAGCCCAAAATGGGGGCTGACGTAAGTTTTTCCTTTAACTGCTCAAAAGAAGCCTCACACTCTGGTGACCACTTTGCACCAACCTGGTGACTTACTTTTCCTGTTTTCTTCACACCTGAACATTTGTTTACTAAGTCATGTAGTGGACCAGCAACTTGTGAGAAACCTTTGATGAATCTCCGGTAGTAACTGCAGAACCCAATAAACGACTGCAACTCTTTAACAGTGGCTGGAACTTTCCAGTTCTTAACAGCGGAGACCTTGGAAGAGTCAGTCCCCACACCCTCTGCAGACACCCGGTGGCCCAAAAACTTCACTGACTGTTGTAAAAATGCACACTTTTGTGGTTTTACCTTAAGACCTGTCTCTGCTAGTCTCTTTAACACTGTCTCAAGTCTTTGCAGGTGCTGTTCAAATGTCTCAGAAAAAACAAGAATGTCGTCAAGATAAACCAGAAGCATCTGAAAAATGAGATCATTCATTGTGACTTGCATAAGTCTCTGGAAAGTAGCTGGCCCGTTACAAACACCAAAGGGCATTCTCACGTACTCGTAGAGACCAAATGGTGTAGTAAAAGCTGTTTTAGCCCTATCTCTCTCATGCATGGCCACCTGGTGGTATCCACTCGCTAGATCAATGGTGGAAAAGAACTGTGCACCCCTTAGTGCATCAAAACTCTCGTCAATCCTCGGGAGAGGAAATGCATCACGTCTTGTCTTTGAGTTGAGTTTTCGGTAATCGACACATAACCTTAGACTACCATCTGCCTTCCTCACAAGCACTATTGGCGAAGCATAAGCACTGGAGCTTTCTTGAATGACTCCCTTTTTTAACAGTTTGCCAATATGTTCTCTGACTTCACTGTACTGTGTGGGTGGGATACGTCTGTATGGCTGTGTCACTGGAATGTCGTCTGTAAGATGGACCTCATGTTGTACTTTGTCAGTGTAACCCAAGTCTTCATCCTCTTTCGCAAACACAAAAGAGTATTTCTCCAACAACAAAGCCAACTGTGCTTGCTGTTCTGGGCTACCGCCTACATTGAGCTCGGCTAAGATAGACTGTACATCTATAGAAGCTTCAGGACGTTTGTCGATACTCACTTGTTCAGTATCTGCTGAGATTCTTTGGAACTGTACTTCACAAGACTCATCGCTTTTCACACTATCTACATGAGTCAAGACACCTAACCGGGTTCTTGGCCTTAGCCAGATATCTTCATCAGACATGTTCATTACCTGCACAGGGAAAATGTGACTCTCAGAAGAAACCAAGGTTGGAACAACAACCAAACCATCAGGCACAGCTGTACCCACAGGCTCCAGCAACAACAAAGGACCATTCTCACTCACAGTTCTGAGTCCCCTAGCCATGACTGTGGCAGCAGATGAAGCGGGCACATGGACTACACCCTTACCAGCTACTCTAGCGAAAGAGAGCTTGTCTGTTACATTTACAGCATGGACACGATGAAAAGCCTCCCTCCAGTGTGAGTCAAGTTTACCCTGTAGTGTGGTGTCAAACTCTGTGTGCACTAACTCCTGGCATTTTTTGACGATGTTCATCCCCACGAGACCTGGAACAGAGGAAGAGTGTGCAGAATCTTTGACTATAAGAAAACCTCGTTCCGGGATAGTCAAACCCATTGCCTCTACATCAAACTCCACATAGCCTATATAAGGTATGTCTAAACCATTTGCTGCAGTGATTTTAAGCCACTCGAAGGCCGAATGCACATCTTCACCCTCTACTGCCAAGTGCTCTCTAAAGAAACCTTCAGAAATTGTGCTGACTTGGCTCCCCGTGTCAAGCAGGCATGGTACTGTAACACCCCGGAGTTTCAACTCAACAGTCTTGCATTCCCCAACTGCGTTCTCTAAGATTTTACATCTGTTTGTCATGTCTTTACGTGAGCCAACTGCTTCCCCCCGTGTTGTGTGGCTCATGACAACCGAGGGTAAGGGTTTTCCTGCGCTACAGAAAGATCAGGTGTCATAACACTTTGGCCCCTTCTAGCATGTGGGCATTTTCTCGCAATGTGGCCGACGCCTTCACACTTGAAACAGATCGGCTGACCATCGGGTGTGAACTTAGGCTGGGCTCTAGCTTGATGCTGAGGCTCTCGGTATGTCGGTTGAGTGCTGCGCCTACTCAGTTCACTTACAGCGCTAGTTAGCTGAGCGAGTGTTTTAGCTAACTCTGCTAGTTGTTTTTCCTGATGGGCTACTGTTTTTTGGACATCGTCTAATACTGTGCATTGGACATTGTTTGTTTTAATAGCGGAATTCTGCGTTTCCGAGACTTCAGACTTAACATGGCTGCTCTTTACAACTCTGGGCTTATGGGACCTGCTGTCCTCCATATCCCACCGGAGGGCTTCATCCCTCACATCTAGAAGACAGGAGCCCGGTCTGTCCCTTACCATCTTCCGGAGTTCACGCCGTAGCGCGGCATCTCTAAGACCCTCAATGAACTGATCCCTGAGAACAGCTTCCTCATTAGCTACTGCATCTGTGGACTGCTTCATTACAGAGCTCAAAAGCTGGGACAATGCATGGGAGTAATCACGGAGGTCTTCCCCGTCAGCTTGTCTACGGTTGTAAAAGGTCTGCAAAAGCTGTGTGGCGCTGCGTTTCTCCCCAAAAGCATTTCTCAAGAAGGAAAACAAATCACTAGGAAACACAGACTGGCCCCTCATGCATAGTCTAACTTCTTCTAAGGCAGGACCACGTAGAAGAGATACTATGTAGTCACACTGTTCTGATGGTGTCTGCTCTCTGGACCTCAAGACCCTTTCAACCTCTTCAATAAACTCTTCAACTGACCTCCCATCTGTACCACCCTCCCCACTGAATGGTGTGATGTGACGTTCTCTTGGAACATAGATGTATGAACGTGCTGGTGCGGGGTTACTATTTTCCCTCTGAGCCCTTGTTTCAGCATTTAACCGGGAAAGCTCATCTCGCAATCTGGCGAGCTCTTGCAAATGACCCTGCATTTCCCCTGTAGCCTTGCTACTTGTACCTGGAACCTGGCTTGGCTGGACATTTTTATCAATAACAGTACCCTCATCTTCCGAATCACTCATGATGAGACCTTTAAGTCTATGCACAGTCCGGTTACAATGTGAAACACCAGTCCAAAATGTGAGTTAAGGATACTATGAAGACAGTCTTTAACTTGATGTCCTGCTGAAGGTTTCTTTTCTTCGCAGCTGAAATTTGAGTCCCTGAATCCTCTGCACAGATGCTCTGGTACCGATGAGTCGTCTCTCCAGGAAGCAGCAAACCTTGGAGCACCTCAGCACGTCTCCCGCTGCTCAACACCTCCACCGCAGGCTGGCCTCACCGACTCAATCACCAAAGGACCTGGAATCTTCACCACTACCGTATTTTCTAAACTAAAACTAAAACTAAATCACTCCGTTGCCAATTAAAAAAATAGATTTGTTCTTGCTACACCCCACTCCTGGTACCAAATTATGTAGCCCGTGGAATTGGTTGCCACACAGGACACAATGAATTCGGGGTTTTTGTAGCATTAATTTATTATAGAACACATTTAAATTATTGTGACAGAGTGATATATTTTGATTAAAAGACTTTATTTATTCCCACAGTGCTCAACAGTTGCACTTAAAATAAAATAGACTTATCCTTCAGTGCTCAACAGTTGCACTACAATTTAACACTAGGAGACCGAATCATAAAAGAAATTAATAAAGTAAATACTAATATAGAAAAAGGCTTCAATAGAAAAATACAGCTAAAGACTAGCTTATAAAATCCTATCATATAAAATACTAGCCTATAAAATACGGCAGTGGCATGACTAAACAGAAAATACAAATCATCACGTTACACACATATTTCGCCACCATAAACATCAACAGGTCATTTAATAATGTAAACAGTAAATGACTCATAATACATATTAGCTTATAACACTTACATTTCAGCAACTTGAACTAAGACAAGCCCTTCCCGAAGTTTCCAGCGGACTTATTTCCCCCGAGTCGTTATCTTTAAAAGATAGACACTGTTAAACGACACTGCGATTCACAAACACACCGCGTGGTGCCATACATCTCATTGCAAGCGAACGCCCACGTTTGGCGACTGGCGCCGAAAATCCCCAGACATCCTAAACAAACACGGCCATCCAACACAAATACTCACTGGTATCGCTATAAAACTGTTCCATACAGCAACAACCGGCAGCATATGTCCATAAGCCACTCTATAAACGCAAACAATGGAGATACCTCGTCTTCACGGAAAAGACCAACGCTGTCCAGAGGTAAACAACGGAAGAAGGGACCAGGATGCATTGGGCGCAGCACTATATAGTAAGACTCAATACTGCCACCCTGTGACCAAACGGCCACACTACCCATTGCAAACCACCCGCAATCCCATTCCCAAGTACTGCAACTGAAAGTGTTATATTCATAAAGATATTAACTGAACCACCCGGTTACAGTTGTGACAGTGTCTTCAAGAGGTGAGTCTAAAGATAATACAGAGTCACCTTTAGTGTGGAGTTTCAACTGTGTTAGTGTTTTTTTTCTTATTTCATGGCTGAGAAGTGTCAAGAGCAGGCGCAACACAATAATGCCACTGCTGTAGTTAATTCCACATTCACAAGATAACTACTCTAAGCTAGTTAGTCTGTTGACCTTTCCATTAAAAAGGGAATGAACATTAATTAATGAACAGAAAGCTTACCATCGAAGTTCTATTTTGATCAGATTTTTCCTTTTACTTCTCCTTCTACAACCCTTTCAATTGTCTGATGAAATCTGTCTGAAATAGCGCCCTCAAAATAAACTTGCCTTGTCTACAAAAAACATCCAGTCATGTGATTAGGCTACTTCACTTTTGAGTCAAAATTGGAAAATTCCCTCAGTCGGCCACATATGAATATGGAACTACACACTTTGTTTCCAAGAATTGGACAATTATTTTGAATAGCTGTACTGCTATCAACAGGAATATGCACTCCAGTAAAACCATGTTTGCTATTAGTTATACTGTGTGACACGGCAGCCCCTCATTAACAGTGTTTGAGGAGTTAGATAACAGGGTTGCTAATGAATATGTCCCCTGCTGCTCGAATCAACATATGTGGGAATCACACTAAATCCTCCACCCTCCCTACTAACCCTTTGTTCGCCGTCTTAGTGGCTGTGTGAGCTATGGGTTTTATAAGAGGCACAGCTCTCTAGCACTGATCCCCTCTCTCCAGCTGACTGTCTGTTTGTTTTGCACATGGACACGTTGGCTAGCAACTGTGTTGAAGTGGTCACCAGGCTACTGCTGTGATACTGTAAGTTAATGGCTGCTCATTTCCATAGTGCACCTGCTCTGACATTGAGAGCACTGCATGGTAAGCACCTGTAAGCATCAGCCAAATGAGATATGCCCTCATCCTCTCAAGTACCAACACACAGTAGCAGCTCATCTGAAGACAGAACTCAGTCGCTATAAATGCCTCTCATGGTATACCCTCTCTGTATTAGAGCCAGTATATATCCTATCTTTGACAGAAGGGGCCAAGCCATGATAAATATGACAATGATTTAGCTATTCTAATATTTTGGTAAGCTGTGGCTTTCATTCATGATACACTTTGATAATTCCCATCAAAAGATAAATAAATTATTTGGATTTTGACCAAATACCTGAAAAATGCTAAGAACATTGCACCGTGCTTTGTGTTAATTAGAAAAAGAAGCAATGGTAGCATGCTGAACCAAAAGGGTTAAACGTGGTAAACAAATAATTGTCATCAAGGGCATACTAGCATGTTGATTTAAGCATTTTGCTCAATGCTTTGCAGTGCCTAAGAACAGCATCATGCCACTGCGTTGAACGAGTATACCAGTCTTGTCTTACTAGTTATGAAACTATAAATGTAATCAATACAAATAAAATATAATTTCATATGATGCACTGCTTTAGTTGAGGGGACACAAAAGCAGTAAATACTATGTTTGCGATAAATAAGAAATGTTGATTGATTATTATTTGCAGTTAGTTATTAATGTGTTCCTGACTTGGTCATTGGTGACTTCAGTTTCCATTTGTAAAGTGTTGCCAGTGAGCCAGACCTTTATCAAGCAATCATAGTTCAGACTGAGTGCAGGTTCTAATGATGGGTGCAGGTTTCACCAAACTTATTGGACATTGCCATGAGAATGGAAAGAATGTATTGCTTTACTGGCTTGCAGGGCAAAGCTATATGATGATATCTGAAAGAGCAGATGCCATGGTAAATTGCGAGCCTCTTTCATCTCAGCTATACTCTCAGTTAAAACCAGAAGGCATGCTCTGTCTTCTCCTCCTCCGCATTTTGGAAGGAGGAAGGAAAAGGGCGCTGCTGTTGGCTGCAGCTGACTGTCGAAACTCCACTTGAAGTGTCTGTGCAGCGGTGCTGAGTGTGTGATCTGTGTGATTGGGCCAGGCAACAGGAACTGTCTGGCCGAAGTCACAGATGGCGTTCGGAGCCTTTGGCGCTCTGCAGTCGTAGAGGCTCAAGAAGCTTTGAGATTTAGTGCTGTCTTTATTTTGGTTAAAAGTAGAAGCAGACAGCAGCAGTCTTACACATACCATTAAACAACAATGGTCAGGTACTTCAAAGCAGGTTATAATGCAGTGTTTTATGCAACTTTTATTCAAGTGACTACGAAGAACTTCCAGTCTTTGTTGATACTAGCGGCCTCTTTAGACACAAGCGGTAGTATTTTTTACAAAACCAGCTTCCAAGCGTGTGCCGGTGGTGCGTTCATTTGTTTTGGAGGCGAGTGAAAGACAGAACGCAGGATGCATCACAATGAGGCTATGTATTTATATTCAATAATGTAAGATTAATAATGGTGATATGACGATGACCAATTAAACTTTGATTTAGGACTTTTGGGGAAATACAGGCTGTTCAGGTCTGCCAGCGGTCTCGCTCTAAACAAGAAAGGTTTTCCTTAACATTTTTAAAAACGTCGTCATTTATACAACAGTGTTTAGAATACGCTCCGCATACACGCAAATCCACAAAAACGTACAGTATATGTTTGTTGTGGCTCACAACAACCCTGATAAACTCTATTACGTAGGATGATGTTTGTGCGTTAATAGAGTTTGCTATATCTGTCAATTGTACAATCCCATTGCTTGATTGTTCTCTCGACTCATGTTTGCAAACATTTAAGATCTGTTCATTTGTATTTGAACATTGTGTCATCTGGTATTTAATTGCCAACTTCTCATCCTTTAAGACGCTGATATTTCAATTCCACGACAGTCCTGTGCTCCATACAGATGAGACTTATAATTCCTACACTGCCACTTGGAAGTCTTCATAGTCATTTGCTGGGGATTTTCTACTTTCAGGGCCCCTTCTGACTCTACAATCTCCTCTAGTGTGTGTTCAAAAGGATGCCACGAGAATGCATGTTCCTAAAACAGATGGAAAGCATGAAAGCAAATCAGCAGCTTGTAATTTCATGAATGTTCTTGAGACCAAACGGCTTCTCTGTCCCCTCGCAGTCGTCATGATCCCAATGTCTCCAGGGGTTTTTCTTGTCTTTTTATCATACAGGCTGCCACTGCTAGGGAAAGGGAGTCAAGGTTCAATAGGGATGGTTGCACTTCATAGAAACCAATTATACATGGGCTGCGAAGCCTTCATTTATGTGCTGGAGCTTTGAATGGTTTTGATATTCCATGATGAATTACCACAACCAAATGAGAAGGCGAGGGGGGGATGGGGCAAGAAAGCGAGAGAGCAAGATACAGAGGAAAATCCAGAAGGAATTTGTTGCCTTAACTCCCTCGGGGCATTCAGTGTGTTGGAGTACTGTAGATTTCTCTGCCAAGTGTATCTCCTCACTTCTGCCCACGCAAGTCCCAGCGGAAGGGGCTCCTTTATCCAACCTGAGTGTGCATGCTCTTGTATAGCACACCTCTTCATAATTAACAGTGACGAGCACTGAAACATTGTTTGACATAGACTGTGAAATTGACTTTGTGAAAAGGAAAATATAAAAAAGTTGATGCTGATCTCATAGGATGTTAGTTCATTAAGCAAGGGAAGTTGGACTTAGCTCATTGTAATTTACTTTTCACCTCTTGTTGGTATAAGTATTACTTTGACTATATTTTAAGTGAGCATTGCCATAATTTTAACATGGTGTCTTTTCCATGGAACAGGAAAAACATGATTACTCAAACAATGAACACAAAACTGTTAACAAATGCCAGTAATATTTATTTTCATCAGAATAATCAGCCTAAAATAAAAACTCCAGTATAGCAGCATATTTCTTTGGTGCAACACTTGAGTAAATTCACATGCATGCATACTGTGTAAATCATAATCACTAGCAGTAATCCGCTCAAGGGGATATCTCCTATACAATGTTTTAACACTCCACAGTTCAAAGAAATGTATTTTTTGCAAATGTACATATTTTTATTGAAACGATCATTGGTCTCGCACTTGCCACTCTACAGCATAGTGCCCCACAAAGGCGTTGATTGTGTCGCTGATCACTCGCGGACTGTCCACTGTCTCTCTCTCAAAGCACAATAATAATTTAAAAACATTTTGTCTTTCGGTCGCGCGTGCCGCTAGTTGTGAAATGGCGCTCGCACGGTCTCAAAAATTTGGTCGCAGTCTGGAGCCCTGATTTGGAGCAATACATTATTGAGAACTAGCAGGTCAGCTAATTGCTAAAGGTGTTGAGCATCAATTTAGCATGCTATTTATTTGTATCAACAAGTCATTAACACATACAAACTCGGGATTTGGTGTAACTTACAAAGGAGAACTTGAATGAACAGTCATCCAGAGTGACATTGTCTGATAAGTTTTACTGATTTACCTTTGGCATGACTTCTAAGTGCCGATTCCCCCATTGTGAACAGCTGGAGGTAGGCTACTTTTTGCAGACAGTACAGTCGCCTATGCCTGCCGGTTATTAGGGCCTCGTCATAACCAAATGGAAACGGATATTTGATATGGAAGTATCGGGAGCAATAGGTCCATGAGCAGCGACTCGTGGTTCTGGATAATTCCTGGAGCGATCGCCAGGTGTGGCGCGTGTCCCAGGAAAGAAAACAAGGGGAGCAACTGCACTCGTGCATACAAGACGGCGGCTAAGAAAACATTGCGACAGATTTTTTTTTCATTTACAGAATAAAAAAAATGAAAATATGAGTTGAATTACGACACTGGTCAATAAAGAGAAAATCCAGCATTTTCCAGCACAGTGTTCACATTTCAAGCACATTTCAAACCTTGAAAACACTCGATTGAAAATCAAGCATTTTCCAGACTTTCAAGCATCTGTACGAACCCTGCCACATACATACACACACAAACACATGCACACACACTGCAAAAATAATAAAGATTGCTTAGGATCAATTAATATAGTTACCAATATACCAGTATGGTATATGTGGTATTAGTGCTCTTATTCTGACAAATCAGGAACCAACAATTTAAGACTGGTCTTCAGACAAAAATCTAAACAATTCCTGTAGGAGAGGAATAGGACATATTGAAGGTGTATGTTTTGGTATGAAACGATAGGCCTAATTAAGAAAGTGCAGATAACTGTTTTTAACCATTTAGGTTTTTTGTAAGCCATTTTCTGTGTACCAATTATTCAAAATGATATACTACTGCTGGCATAAAAAGGACTGTAAAGATTCTGTTCGGTTTTGAATGTATGTAGATTGCCATGGCCATTAGATTTCCAGCATGAATTATAGTCCCAGCCCGTCCCTGCTGGTTCTTGTTACCCATCCCTACCGGCCTTGAACATTTCAGTGATGACTCTTGTGACGGTCCTGAGCCGTCTGCTTTCCTGTTTCTGCTGGCCAATGTTCTCTTTCCAGGGAAGCTGATTGCCTGGCCCCTCCCACCTATCATGTTATGATATTGTATTGGAACATAATTGGTTAGACTTCTCATTGTATGAGAAACAAAGTAATTGCACTGCAGGTAAAATTGTACTGTTGTAAACCTCATTGGCTTGTAGAAAAGCTGTTGTGGTAAAGGATGAAGCGCTAACACTGTTGAAACTGTTGACTGTAACGAGGTGGAGTGCTTCACAGATTCTGGCCGACATCTTTGCAAATGTGATTTATGCTTATGGCGCAGCAAGGAGCTCAAATCTTTAATTACCGTGCAAATTACTGGCCACTGCAATTCATCAGTACACAACCACCAAAACCTAATTTCCACACTAATTTAATGAATAATTGCCTTCTTGGAAAACCTGCCTCTTCTAGTATAATAGCAAAGGCCTTGGAGGATGCGGCCACTAATGTGGAGCGGACTTCATGCGTTCAAGCAAAGCTTTGAATGCTACCTGTTTTTAATGAAACTCATGAAAGGGCCATGAGGTTGAACTGGCTTTAATTGCATTGACGTTAACATCTTCATGCTGTGGGGAATTCGACTATTGTTTAACAGGTTGTTTGAGACCTCTGGTGCTTCTATTTTCCAATTCAGACTGCAGACGATGAAGAGAGACTCATTGACTGTCTCTTCCTTCATTTGTTCCCAGCTTGAGAAAGGCCACTGACCACAAACTGACACCAGTGTGTTAAAGATAAAACCTATAGAACATGGATTACTGCAACACATAAGGCTGAGTTCTGCTTTGCGTTTGAAGTGTATTACAAAACCTTTCCAACCTATTTCTACAACCAGATCAAGCAATGGTCGCATATTACATGGAAAGCCTTGAGAGCTGCACAAGATTTTGATTTCATAAGTAGTTTGCTCCTCTAAAATTGATTTAATCATAATGCCTTACTTTCTGTGTAAATATAATAGAAAACATGTTTGTAACGGTCTCAGATCTTAATCTTAGTGTGCAGAAATGTTTCATGAAAGTGTGATTACTGATTACAACCTCACAATCTATTTCTTTACCCACATAGGGCCCAAAACATAAATCCAATTCCATCTCTATTGATTCTTCATGTTAAGTGTACTTCTTTCAACAGAAAGAGAGTATTCCAAAGGAGAGTTGGTGCAAACGCACTGACCTTCACTTGCTCCAAAAACACAAGATCCTGGAACGGCGGTCTCGTATCCAATCAATTACTCGGTGGCTTAATTGATTTGCAAAGGTAATCACTGGGCACGAGTCCACCAGGGCAGACTGTTTGATGTTTTAATAAATGGTTTTTAAAGCAGAACTGGATGACCGGATCGATTCAGCTTCTGCAACCTTGATTATAGCACGAGTTAGGAGAAAAACAGCAATGTAGCAACAGTACAAGCCAAGCAACGCAATTGGTTGGGCTCACCTATATTGTTTACACTGGAGTGTTGCATTATGGTAAATATCAAAGCCAACCACATTACTCAATTTCATCTTACAGGAAGGAAACTGAGACCAGGCGCTTACTGTACAGTTGATCTAACACAGCAGAAAATGCAGTAAAACTTAAAGGTCACATATTATGCTAAATGCACTTTTTAAATGTGTTCTAACATATCCATGGGACCACGGTGTGCCTAGAGACTGCCAAAATATCAAAAAAAATAACAATCTCTCCTTTTCTCACTGTCCCCCTTTCTGACAAGCATTCAGCTTTTGCTCATAAAAACATAATTCTATTACCCACACCAGTCTGGAAATACCTTGTTTTTAACAGGACAAAGAATTGTAACTTAATAGTGTGGAAGTCAATTTTGAAAATATTTTTTTCACCGATTTGTGTGGTATTTTTAGCCGGTAGCTCACGGGCTAGCTTCGAGACAAGCACTGAGATTTTGGTCATAAAAACATAATTCTTTTACCCACACCAGTCTGGAAATGCCTCGTTTTTAACAGGACAAAGGATTGTAACTGAATAGTGTGGAAGTCAATTTTGAAGATATTTTTTTCACTGATTTGTGGTACTTTTAGTTTATTTTATCGTCTGAGTCTTATTTTTAGCGTTAGCGCCCATGTAGCTTCTGTTGTAGCACCAAGTTTTGCTCATAACACGCTGTTTATACTCCCCACAGCAGTCTGAAAAGGACTCGTTTTTAACATGACAAAGGATGGGAATATATTCCTGTTGAAATCAAACTTTGAAGCTACTGTTTTCACTGGTTTTAATCATGTCAGGTCATGTCAAACTGTTCTCTTAGCTTAGCTCCGGCCCGGAGCCTCCGAGTAAACACTGTAGACTCACGTAGTGTCTCTCTAGTATCGCGAGAGCACGGCAGAGACGGTGGGAGAGCCCCATGGCCATATAAAGAAAGCCCGGCAGAGAGGTGGGAGGGGCCAGCCAGATCAAATATAGGTCATCCTGAGACCAGAGGACAATCAGGGTATAGAGGCTTGCTACAATAAATGATCTGAACGGGTTTTTCAGCAAACATCTAAAAAAATAAGTATTAGGGACTACTTAGACCATATAAAATTGACAGCAAAGTGCATAATATGTGAGCTTTAAAAATAAATGTTAATCTGTATCAGCCCTAATTATTGTATCAACAATAACCATGATTGATACAATACACAACACTTTCTGACACTATCAGTTATTTCATGCTACTGCAGTTCTCCAATACTAAAAAAGACTGCGGCACTGGGAGCAGAAAATGAGTGTAAGAAAACCGTTGCAGCATATGGGACACCTCACACAATCCTTCAATGAGTTTGACAACTTAAGCACTGTCCGCTGTAGTGTCCATCACACGTCAGTCGCAGAAGCAGCAGCATCTGGTTAAGTCAAAGCGGTTTGGCAAATTTCACTGGCATTTAGAACCAAGAAAAAGGCTTTGAGGCAGCAGACAGAAACAAGTCTCGCTGCTCTGCACTCTGTTTCACACAAAGTGTGATAGTTAAGCCGTACATGACTCAGTTTGTTAAAGTTTATTGCTTGTGGTTTTCTTGCGCTGCTCGGTAGACAGACTGGATCAAAGCCTGCAGGGACTTAAGGACGAAAACAAAAAAGTGAAACGTAGAAATTGACATGTTTTGATTCAGAAATTCAGACAAGCAAACAAACACAGCATTTTAGTGTATAAACCATGAACAAACCTTAGACGGACCTTAGAATAACTTCCTTTTACCTTAACCTGGATAGACAGACTACCACAAAGTGACTTAAAGCAATATTCTTGTGGTCTAAGTGCTATAGGTCCCATTTAACATGGTCTAATATGAAACAAGATAGTTTGTGCTCATTAAGTTTGGGAAACTTTGTCCCCATGAGTGAAAGTCCTCATGGATATTTCCTTAGCTAACCTGGATTCAAAATATGATCATTTAAATGAGGACAAATTCTCTATAGATAAGCTTCACCGATCATCAGAGGGACCTCCAGCCTCTTTATGCACAGCTCCTCACCTTCACAGGCTGCGGTGCGGAGGGAACGGCGCCTCTGGGAAACATTTCTGAAGTTAAAGATTTCTGTGGGTTTACTAGTTGAAAGGCTGCCCACCGGCCAGTTTTAATTGCCTTTGGGGGCCATTAGGGCAGGTCAAACGCCACGACGGTTCAGGGCTGCGTCTGCATGCTTCCCTGTAGGATCAAACCATTTGATTTCTTCCACAGCCTAGTCAGACCAGCACTGCCCATCATCACAAGGGAGACGAGGAAGTGACCAACTGTACCTTCAAGGTACAGTTGGTCGGCATGTCTTCTCTCTCTCCACCCCCCCTCCCCCCATTAATGGATGTTCATTTTCTTTGGAAACCATTTTCTACATACCTTTTTATCTTATTAATTTACATCCGTCCACCCATTCATTCATTCATTACTTATTTATTTTCATTATGTTTTAATGTTTTTGTTTGCTTCTGCATGAACCGTACAGAATAAAAAAAAATACAAATAAACGTTAACTTGTTACTTTGCCATTTTAAACTACACTTGCAAAAGGTCACAGACAGTGGCTGATGTAAGAAATGATTTACAGGAATAATCAAATTGGTGAGAGCAGACCGCAAAATAGAGCGAGACAATGCTAAATCAAGATGGGCATAAAAGTAAATAAAAAAGAAATTGCTGAACTGAGAGGGAGCTAATGAGAGCTGACTGAAGGTAAAAAGTAATTTCTTAAAAAAGGAGAAGGTGATGTATTGTTGCATGAATGCGCCGGCTGCTGCGCCCGTGGCTGCAGCGGGCCCTCAGAGAGCAGCAGTCCACCCTCACCTGATTATTTTTCACCTTGTTTACGGCTACACTACTTCATGGCACTGCCTCCATCTCCCTCCCTGCATGGGCCTGTCTCATTATGTCCATCTCAACGAGTCACTCAGCCGGGAGAGAGAGAGAGAGAGGGAGGGAGAGAGGAGGGAAGAGGGAGCGATGGATATGGGGACAGGTGAGGAAAGGCGATTAGAAAGAAACGAATATAGTAGAAGAACATTGTCTAAATCCATCCTGACAAGAGACGAGAAAGTGTTTAGTGTGGAAATCACTCCGACCGTGTAAATTCATCTGAAGCAGGACGGGCAGGGAAGGACAAAGTAGCACCTTAAAGTGAGGCTCAGCTTTATATGAAGAATAACGTCTTGGAGTAAACAGTTGCTGTGCACGTCCACAGTCTTGCTGCCCCCTCTGCATCTCATTATCCCTTCCTCATACTCTGTCAGTCACAGCCAAGGTATGAGCTGACATGTAATGTTGGGAAAATAAGTGTGCGTCACTCTTATTTTCCAATGAAATGTTCATGTTTGGAAGGCAGCCTGCCCAGACTTTCCAACAGGATCAGACCATATAAAGTAGTGCTGGCAAAAAATGTAGTTCATCTACACATACCTATACAAGATGAACATGTGAAGAGTCTGCACCAGTGCTTACTGCTTCCAGGAAATAGACAACAGGCTGTTTTCCTTCTCCCACACACTCAGCTTTTACTTACTAACAAACTAACTGCCAGTGATAAAAAAAAAATCCTTAGGCGGGAAAATATGTCAGGCTACCAGCAGAAACTCCAGGGTGTTCCTGGTCCTACCCGATAAATCGTCAAGCTCATAGAGTATGGGTGAATTTTAATTTGTACATTTTAGAACCTGAATTTCGTTGTCCAGTAATTACTGTTGTTCACTAACCGAAAAAAAAGCATGAGGACCAAAACTTTCATATCCGGTCAGAATGACAGGAGAAAAAAATTCCATCTGCACAACTCAAATTGTTTTAAAATAGGCTACAGTGATTCTATTGAAACAATGAATAATCATGTTTCATTCATTTTAAAATAAATGATTGGATTAATTGTAGCCTATGCGATGTACGAAAAACTATTCAATTAAATTACAATTGCAAGCTCTGATTGAATGCAGTAGACTACCGTATGTTTAAAAACTATAACCAGCTAGAAGCAGGCGGGAAAGCCATGGCAACAACAAGGAAATAACAGCGGGTAAAATAAGAAAATATAAACTGCATCAGTTAGGGTTTAATAACTTGTTGCCAACTTAAAGATAATAATCACTGCATTCTTTGACCAATGGAGGGCTCTTGCCTATTGGCTTAGTAAAATCCAGGTGGTGACTTTTTTTTGGAGCCGGGCAGTGTATAGAAATATGATGTGTGATATGATATGGTGACTTGTGTTGAACTTGTGAATTGTTTTAGGGGTTTGCTGTTATGGGAATATGTTGAACACATTTAAATCACAGGGACCAGACTGGGGCCTCTGGGACATCAGTACTGAACACTTAAAGCACTTGAAGATTTATATCTAAAAGTACTAATGCATTTATCAAGCACATGACTTAAACAGTCTTATTGCTAGGGACTCATATTATACAACACAACTTAAAAACACATTAAGGATGCCCAAAGCGCCCCAAACTACTAACAGACCCTCTACTCATTCAAAACCCACACAATGGTGTCTGAAAAAACAGGAAAAACTGGGACATTCAACTTATTCTTTTTAAATTAGAAAGAAAAGAGGAGAGCAGGACAGACAGATGGTATCTGACTCACCCAATTTTACGTTTATGCCCAGGCTCCTTTCCTTTGTGGAGGTGAAGTAGGCTATTGCAAATCCATGTCACTGCAAGCTAGCTTAAAAAAAAGCACAATACGATTAGCTGAAATTAGCATTAGCTGATTAGCATTACTGGAACATCGGCTACCTCTCCTTGTTGTTTCATTAAAAACTTGCCAACACTTTTACATTTTTGTTGTGAGCTTACTTCTTCAATACATGACAACATTTCTTCGTCAGAGTCCCGTCCATTCAGTTCCGCAGAGGCAAGACAGTCAGCACTAATGATATTTTAATCAGTTAATTAGTTAGTTGGCTTCAGATCGCCAGAGGCTGCGATATCACGTTTGACCACAAACTCGGGGGGGGGCGCTGTTTCTCCCACTTGATATGGAAATAAAATGAAAACGGAGAACCATCTGTTTCTCACCTTACTTATAGAAATGGCCATTAAGAACAGATAGTGTGCCTTATTATATTTAAAGTATGTTCAGGATCCCCTTTTCTCAAAATATATTTGCTGATAACGTCAATACCTTAATTTTAGAGCTACTTTTTCTTATCTGACCTGTGATTTTGCAGGTTTAGTTGAAGTCAGACTGCAATTACATCATATGGTGCAATGGCCACTGTTCCCCACTCTGCATATTTACATTATCCCTGCACACATCTTTCTTCTTTGCACTGCAGCAGTCATCTGTATGGGCATGTGAGATGCCGGAAAATAAAATAACTATTAGCTCTTTGAAGTTGCAATTACCAAATCAAAAGTTGTGTTTTTACCATGTCTTCTGTTCTCAGCAGAAATCACATCAACAATATTAGATTAAATATAAATGACAAAACTACAAACAAAAAATCCCCAAACATAACTCCCCTAGAATTCCACCTTGTTATATTAATAATTAATATATTAAAGGAAGAATAACAATAACCGCAGCAGTATGTTATCTCATTGTACATTCTCTGCTTCAGGGTGCTAACAACTCAGCCTTTCAATGAAACTTTCTTTCAATATCTGTCTGCATCTAAAATCATTTATTTCTTATAGACCATAATGTGCAAATAATGTACTTTATCAAAGCCATAAATTATGATCATATACAAGTTTGCCCTGAAGCTCAACAAATCACAGATGAGATGGAGAAATGCACAAATTGGCCCAATAAGCAAATGAGTTTCACAGCTGGGCCATGGTTCAAGTGCAGCCAGTTGGAGTCTAGAGACCAAATGGGGAAAAGCGTAACAGTATCAAATGCAAATGTCTAATGTAAAAGTGAAAGTGTTTCCTGTCAGAACACCCCACGAGGCATGGTTGACTTTACACTAATGTTTCTATTGTTCCACATAAACTGGATACACATTTGGATATTCTTGCTCAACATGTGGGACAAAATACAAAATTGTTGTGCTGGTGTAGTTTCAACCTTGTTAACACTTGTGGTGCCATGTATCACAGATGATTAACAATGACAAAGGTTAATTTTTTATAAAAGTAATGAAACTGTTACATCTTAATCATGTCACTGGATATCCGCCATGCAGAGTGTCTGTCATATGTCTCCTGCTGTGGATGACATGAATCTGTCCGTCCAGTTCTTCAGAGGCCTCAGTTCAGCACCTGCCACACCTTCCAGTAGCTTGTCACTCTCAACACTTCTGGAGCAGAACTAATCAGGCCGGAGAAGAGACTGGTCCCTCTGCTATCCATGTGTGACTTGTCTTACCAATGTATGCACGAGGCGAAACCATGAAGCACAGCGAAATGTGAATTTATATTCTCCTGGGTGGGCTGTTTGGAAGCCCATCTGATGTGCCACTGCAGAGACACGTGGTCTTTCCTCTGTCGCTTGTGTAATTGATCAGCGAGAGTGATTGAGTGCATCAAGAGGTAATCATATAGTAATTAACAGGCTTAAGCCGCAGTCACCCATGTTGTCTGATGTTGGGGGTGGGGGGGTCAGGACCATTGCTTTTCTGTGAACAAAATTAAAAGTAAAACTGAAATTTAAAAAAAAGTTGAAATAACATACAAAAACATTTTTAGTAGCCTCTTTTAAAAGAGCTGAATTCGTTACATTTATTGTAAATGTAAATGTACTTTAAGCCCCTATCTCACTGGGCTGCGACTGTTTGCAACAAGTTGGAGACTGCATTCGCAAACGAGTCTCTAAACTGTCTCCAAACGTTCGCGGAGGTCTCAATTTCCTCGCATGAGTCGCAGAGCCGCGCAGTCTTGTCGCATGAATTTTGAACATGTTAAAAAAAAGTGTGCGACAAATCGGTCTCAAAATAGTCTCAGAGTCGTCGCAGGTGTGTCGCACGCGTCGCAAACCCTTCTCAATTTAGTCTCCGCGAGTCAGAAAGTGCGAGGGTTTGGCGAGTGTTTGGCGACATATGAAACTAAATTGCGACTGCTTTGAGACAAAAATGAGACTGACATTCCGTTCGTGCGACACTCGCCAGACGTTCGTGAGACATAAATGCAACCTCCCATTCGCAAACGTGTCGTAAGTAGCAACTCAGTGAGACTGCAAGTGAAAATTGTCGCAAATTGGCATATTTTGTCGCAATTTTGTGTCTCCAACTGGTCGCAAACAGTCGCAGCCTAGTGAGATAGGGGCTTTATCTATACAGCCCTTTACAACAGTCCTTTCGGTGTACCAAAGTGCTTTACAGGATTGAGCAAGATAAAACACGATAACATAAAATCAAACAAGACAAAATCAAACAAGATAAAAACAAGATAAGATCAAGATCAAAGTGTCATCACGCTACTGTGTATTAAAAGCCATCCTGAATAAATAGGTTTTTAGCCTGGATTTAAAGAGGCCCAGGTCAGAAATGAGACGCATGTCAGTGGGGAGCTTATTCCAGAGCCTGGGGGCAGCAACAGAAAAGGCTCGGTCACCCCAGTGCTTGTATCTTGACCTGGGCACTTCCAGCAACAGTTGATCGGTGGACCTCAGGACTCGACCAGGATTTCGGATGGTTAAGAGCTTTAAAAAATTTAAATAAAAGTTTAAAATCAATTCTAAAAAGGACAGGAAGCCAATGAAGGGAGTTAAGAACTGGTGTGATGTGCTGCCGTCTGTTGGTGTTGGTTAAAAGACGGGCAGCAGCATTTTGCACGAGTTGCAGGCGACTTAGCGACTTCTTGGAGACGCCAACATAAAGCGCATTGCAGTAGTCTAGCCTTGAACTTATGAGAGCGTGGATGGCTCTCTCGAGGTCACAACGGCTTAAAAACATTTTGACTTTGGCCAGAAGACGTAGCTGGAAAAAGCTGGTTCGAACAACATTGCTAATTTGTTTATCAAACCTGAAGTAGCTGTCTAAGGTCACTCCCAGATTATTGACAGTTGCAGTGTTAATTTTGGCAGCAAATTCTGATTTAGTCTTAGTCTTAGTCTTTTGAATATCACACCATTTAGTCTTAGTCCTATTCTAGTCATCTAAAATATTTTAGTCTTAGTCTAGTCTAGTCTACTAAATATAAGCAGATTTTAGTTTGACTAAATCTACAGCGGACTTCGTCGACTAAGTGTTTTTCTTCATTGAATGGTATTAAGGTTTGAATATGCAATACAGACACAGATTTAACGGTTGTAATACAAAACATGTATTCTATTTCATTAGTAATAATCTCACATAAAATCAGTGTACCTGACTGGATAGGGGGGAGGGGGGGCTTTAAGAGCCTGTGCCCGGGGGTCCATTATCTCATGATCTGTCTATGAACCAACTGGATTCCACAATCTTTTTTCTTTTTGCGGGGAGCATGCACAAGCATTATTTATAAAATAAAATAAAGAAAATATTTTAAAAAAGTGGGGGGCCCCACACTAGGTCTTGAAACGGGCCCCGAGATCGTTAAGGCCGCCCCTGGGCAGCAGCAGCAGCACGCAGTTGAGGTGCTGATACATTTGAGCAACTGCGCCTTCCTTTAAGCAACACTGCTGCCGCTGTGTGTGTTCGGACTTCTTTTGCATCAAAGCCTTTTAGATAATACAATTAGAGGTTTTAATTGAACGCTGTCCATGCGTCGGAGTTGATTGTAACTTAAAAACAGAAACTAACGGACGGAGGCGGCAGTTTCACATGGCTCTGTGTATTCAAACTCGAGACAGAGCCTACTACAAACAGATCGCGGAACTTAGGCGTTCCCCTAGACATCGTTAACGGGCAGGATATCCCTGACTATAATTTTTGTCCATCATACCGCAGAGTTTTTCAGCACAGCGGCTCACTCCACCCGCTCACACCTGCGCGGTCTCCCGTCGATTTTCACCGACACAGGGTTGAATTCGCTGCTTTGCACTGATTGGATTTCTTCCCAACTTGTCCTACAAAAAGAGTAGTTCTGATTGGATCTCTTCTCCATTCGTCCCGCCCTAACAGTTTCGTCTAGTTCCTATTCGTAGACTATAGTGTCAGTTAAATTAGTCTCAGTCTTCGTCATCACATCTGCCTTTTTATTTAGTTTTTATTTAGTTTACGTCCGTGAAAAAGGTTCGTAGACGAACATTTTTCGTCATAGTCTTAGTCTACGAAATTAACACTGGACAGTTGGAGACACTTTTGAGGACAAGATGCCCAAGTCAGCCGTCACAGTATCCCCAAACCATTGCTTAATGTCGACAATACAATCCAACAAACATTGTGCACTGTTATTGTTTGGCCTCACTGGCAGGTATATTTGCAAATCATCTGCATAGCAATGAAAAGAAAGGTTGTGCCTGGCTATAATTGACCCCAGTGGTAACATGTACAATGAAAAAAGGATAGGGCCAAGAATAGATCCTCGTGGGACTCCACAAGAGAGTGGAGCACTGGAGGAGGACAGGCCACCAACCATGACAGAGACAGTTCTACTGGACAAATAAGATGAAAACCACTTCAATGCAGTGCCACGGATGCCAACATAATTACTTAGCCGTGACAGGAAGACTGAATGGTCCACCGTGTCAAAGGCTGCTGTGAGGTCAAGCAGCACCAAGACACTATTGGATTTTATTTTGATGTAAATGCCAATGATTGACAATATGAGGTGAATGCAGCAGAAGTAACGTCTATAACCAGTCTGAAGATTAGCAAGTTAAACTAGCCCGTTTCCTCAACGCCAGTGGAGGCCTGGTTGGCAAGCTGAAATTTCATTATAGGAGAATTAGGTTTTCTGTTGGGCTTAAATTTAGCACAAATTGAAAACTTATCACTTGCAGGATTAAAGTGGATCAATTCTGTATATGCTTCTGGAAGAGAGACGAAAGGAGAACATATTTCTATGAAAACATTGATTTCTACTTAAAGTGATTGAATTTAAAGTAGTTTTTATACACATTACTACCAAAGGACCTGATCCGAGCCTTTCTGGAGAGAATGGTAATGGAAAAGAAAAAAGTATATGGGGGTATTCAGGTGAGAACTAATGTGGTAACACCACTTGTTTTTCTCCTCATGATTCAATGAGTCACACCAACGCTGTGGCACGTGGGAGCAACAAGGCTCCGCCTGGACAAATTAAAGATTCAGCTCCGGGATAAAAGTTTCTCACTTACAAGCCTGACCCCAGAAGCACTTTATTCTATGCAAACATTTTTCTTTTGAAATTAATTCAGTGCCGCGTATGTGGCCACATAAAATATTAACAGTATTTTAATATTTTAGTGCAAATAATGAGAGCTCTTGACCTCTGTATTTAAATTTAATCATTACATGCAGAATTTATTAGCTGAATTTTTCCCTTGTCTGTCTGGGAAAAGTTCCCAGTAATCCTCCCAGGAAGTGCCAACTGATGAAGGGCCTGTCTCCTCATAATTGATGAAAATAACTGAAAGAATATTAGGCAAAGAGTGTCATGAAGTAGCCTTCCCATTTTCTTAGCAGAAAAATATATCCATGAGCAGTCTTCTGAATCTGAGCACCTAAGAATGAACAACAAATAATACACTATTCTAGTATGTGGGCTCTGTATTTATGTATGGAAACAGTCTGACTGTGATCAGGTAAAGAGGGCCAAGCATGAAGCGTGTGACAGCTCCATCACGGAGCGCCGTCACACGCACAAGCTGAAGGTCAGCTGCGACGTAATTTCCACGTCTCGCTCCCATTTGTCTAAAGCGGGGCATTTGCGTTGAGAAATCAGCTGCAGGTGAGAAAGGCATTTGGCTGCCTGTCATCCTCAGTCACCTTCATCCCGGGCCGATAACAGCGCAGAGCCATGACAGGAGGCCACAGGTAGAGCTACGGCTCTTACTATCAGCCAGGGACACATCCCACCTGGAATTAAAATCACATATTCATTCCATATATATATTTTTTTTATATCAAGTGAAAAAGCGCACATGCACAAACACACAATGTAAATGATATATTTGCAATGCAACAGGAATGCAAGGCTGATATGGCAGTCACTGAATACATTTGCATTCTCTCTGATTGGGAATGTGCACAGTTGTGCATGTTGCAAAAAAAATGGGGTGATTGTATCATGCACTATTATTATTTCCCATATTAGAAATGACACACATTTTACATATTAATGTAGGGTTGAGTCACCCAATTTACAAATCTATATATATATTTATTTCTCACTTCGTAGTTGGAATTGCACAAGTTTGGAGACATCTCTGGTTTTTGCCTTCACCCTATTATGATACCCGGAGATTACTTTTCTTTGGAATGATTGTACAGTATGTTCTACAAAAGTAAACTATTCACAGTGAACTTTTTTGATTACCTTGGTTAACAAGGCCTCTGGTTCAGTGGAATTTAAAAATTTGTATAAAAATGAAACAGTTCAATGCTGTGAGCAACATTCTATTCACCTCCTGTGTTCGGGTGAACTGCAACTGACTAACCAATGATTCACAAAAACCACTAACAATACATAATCCTGCTTTCCTACTCTATAGTTGTTTTCCAATCTCAGATCAAATTAAAATAGACATTGAACATTGGAAATGAAAATCATGTATAATCAATAGTTGAGTTGCATATAGACAGAGATGCCAGTACAACAGAACATCAGGACCACGCAGGGTTAACATTGGCAAAATTTAACTATTTTGGAAATGTCATGTTTACAGTTTTTACCTAATGCTTACACACTAAAAGTGGTTGCTATGCCCAAAGCATCACAACCTCTAACTTTGGTGACCATGCCCTAAACACAAGCACCAACCCTATAAACACAATTAGTGCTTTGCACTGTGTTTGAAATTCTCCAACACACTTCTTGCAAAACACTACACACTGTTTTTCATATAAGACACATTGTTAAAAAATTAAATCTCCTGCAATCATTGGGAAAACACATCTATTTCAAATACAAAACACAACTAAAATTGGAAAAGCACTTCTTGAATTGCTTGTTGAACTGCGATCCTACCTATTCGTTGTGTTTTTTTCTTTTGTTGGCCAAAACCATGAAATTGCAATATGAACTTTTTTTCAGAAGCTTTTCTATATTTTTTCCATGTGTCTAATTGAAAATATAGTGGATGGCACGCAAGGCGATATTTCCCCCGTTGCTTGGCAAGGGAGGACATTGCCTGTGACGTGAATGAGGTGATGTGGCCAGATGCCAACAGGAGACAGGATCCATAGCCTAAATATCTTCCAATCATTCCCCTACAACACTATGTTTTGTAGAACATTCTAATTGTACCATTTCTTGTGTGTCTTTGTGTTTTTTTTTTACTTTAGCAAAAACCTGAAATGGCAAAATAAAATAAAAAATCTGAAGCATTTACATTTTGTTTTCATGTGTCTAGATCAACTGTAGTGGATCAATCTTTCACAAAAGAAATCTGTATGAAACTTGTAAAGTCAAAAACCATCCAAAGTACTGAATACAGCTGTGTTTTGCATAAAGCACATCTGCGTGTTGTTGCTGCTAGGAAAGAGTAATTCAAAAGTGCATGTGTGTAGTGTTTTGATGCTAAAAACAGTTTTGAAATGGGATTGTTAGATTTTGTTTCAAGAATTTCATTTTGCCGTATAAGTGAGAAGTTTATCTCCATGTGCTTTGTCCTATTCGGCCTGTGTGTTAAGTTTTGAGACAGTGGGCCAAAGTCTGCAAGATGTGTGTAAGCATTTGGCAAAAACTGTAATGTTTCTTTCAAATACAATCTTAATCCCATATAACAACTCAATATATATTTTTAGCAGCATATTTTTTGTCAGTAAATTTGCTCAGTAACATCCGACTTTTAAAATAACAAAATAATGCATAAGTGAAAACCTGAGGAACTGTCTAAAACATTTTTGTGATGAGGATAATCACTTTGTTGTTCAGCACTTACATTTAATTTAACTTTTTGGATTACAGGATCAAATCAGATTATTAGGGAAAACTAATTAAATATTATTTGCCAATGTTCAAGGTTACTGTATACTTTTGCATGAGCGCTTGTTTTCCTCGTCTAAGCTGTTCACATACTTGCTCACTATGAAAAAACAAAACAGCTACATGAGAATGAGATAATCCATCACGGCAAACAAGGGGAGAGTTTGTTTTATCCTTATTTTGCTTTGGTGTTCTCATATCAGTGCTGCATAATGTTGTTCCCTGCTTGTTATCAATCATCCAACACCCACATGAAGAAAAAGCAGGTCATTTCAGGCAAACGTTTGAAATCTAATTGCATACTGCATATTGCTTGGAGGAATGTAAACTGTACATAGACAGGAGTACTTTATTTCTCATAATCTGTTTATCCAAAGTACCCTGCTTCTCCTTTCTCCAAAGCACTATGTTAAGACAGTTTTTAAAAAGTCTTGCGTACTTGAGACGTTAGCATTAAAAGATTGGGTTCAACTGGAGGCTGAAAAGAAGCTGAAACTGTTCTCTCCACTAATAAGAGAGTAATGGAGAAATGTATTGTGTTCATTGTCTCAGAGAACTAATATAGTCTCCCAAATCACAAAAATGGCTCTCCACCTAAATACAATAAAACACGCAATCACGCACCACACATAGGTCTAATATACAAGGTTGAAAGTTCAGTGACAGCACTTTTCTGCACTGCCCTTAGAAATTCAAAACACACCAAGTACAAGGTTATGCGACAGTGTTCAAATAGTTTGAAACATGCATTCCTCAAGTCCTGACAAAAAACTGTAAAAACTCTGCTGTCCTCATTTCTAATATTCACTTGAAAATGGTCCTGCTTTTCAATACATTTAAGATGATAATAACAATTTAGTTTTGAGCACCTACATATATGTTGCACTTATTATTACCTAACCCAAAATAAAAACATAAACAATGCAAGTTCTCAACAGTAATTTTTCCCTATTTATGTCAATCAATCAATGTGTGGATGTCAAGGGGGCTGCTAGCCTATGAGCCATAGGCTATGACTGCAGCGGCTCTTTCCGAACCTGTCAGTATGCTAACGGTTAGCTTTCATGCTAATGGTCATCTGTCATCTATTTTAAAGAGATCCAGGAGGCTTAATCCTTCCTTCCATCATACAATTGCTGCGTTTATGGCGTCCATGGTTTAGAAAGGTGTGGTTGGTAGTTGTAAATATTTGTCTCCCATCCTGATGAAAACACCTTTGGTGCATGCATAAGCATACATTTGCACATGAAAGAACGTGTGGCTGGACTTAAGGAACCTGGTCTGGGGCTTATAAATAGGCTATGGCCAGTCAAAGCCAACTATAGCTGTGGAGACTATTAGCCTACTACCATCAAAAGTACATAGGGGAGAACGGGGGAATCTGAGGCATCAGGTAATGTGAGCCACCCCCTGTATCTAGGCAACGGAAAACATTTTTGGTCATGTGAGATATGTTTTCAAGCCCCTGTCATTTCACCTTGGCCCTGAAAGAAAGGACCTCATGGTGCTGTGGTAAGCATGTTTTTTTCACCAAAATAGGTATTTTGCATGTAAAAGTAAATTTTCTTGCTGTCAACTTAATCAACTGTTGTGCCAAAGCAAATGCATTCATGTAGAAAAACTTCTATCATATGTGTTGATGAATTACCAACATATAAAAACCATGTGATGATATTAGCTAAAGGTTAGCCTGAAATGCTAAGAGAGGTAGTTTTTTCTCAAATTGTGGTGGTGGGGGAAAGTGAGCCAAATGCTGACACTGTCTCACTTTCCCCCACCATGAGGCACAAGTTAAGTTTAGTCTTAAACATATTTTAATGTAATATTACATAACATATGTTTTATTTTAATATCATACACATTGTAGAAAAGCCATCATGCCAAGGAAATACACCAGGAAGACGACCTGGGGCAACCACATGGAAAGAGCACCTTCTCATCTTTCCCTGTAACCTTCAGGGCTGGAATGTAGAGTAGACCTAGTTGAGTATGACAGGCTGATGTTATAATCCAGTTGGGTCTTCTCCTGTGTTCTGAGTCCCAGGCTGTTCTCGCTGGTTCTGATTTTCCTATGCTTTGACCCCCAGACACAAGCTGGCTCTAAGGGTCCTGTGTTCTGACCCCCAGACTGTGTTCTAATCTAACTGGTTATATCTTTCTTTTGAATCTTATTAAAACCTTCTGAATTATAATGTGTTGTATTTGATTTTGTTCAGAGTTACTTTCAAGTGTTTAGAAAATTTGCTTTGCTTAATTGACCAAACCCCATCATTCTTTTACTAGTCCGACATTAGTTCTGGAATGTGTGGCTAGCTTTCAATATGTGTTGTTATGGTAGATTCAGAGTGGAAAAAGTAAGTGGATCAGTTTAAACCCAGCTGGTTCGCTTTACCCCCTTGATTTTTCTGGTCTGTCTCAGTTTACCCCACAGCTGGGGTAAAGTGAGCCATATGACAACTTTTTTAAAACAATCATATTTTCACTGCCCTTTGTCATACAATTGCTGCTAATGCCCATTTCCAGGAAACATCCTGAATTAATGGGAAATGTGTAAATTTGAGTGATAAATCATTTTAGCTCGCTTAGAGGGGAGCAAAGTGGCTCAGATTACCCCATTCTCCCCTACTCATGGTCAGTCTGCCCCAGGGCAGCTGTGGCTACTCTCGTAGTTTACCACCACCGGTATGACTGTGTGTGAACCAAGCCCTAACCTCAGCGATTTTTACCAGCATCCAATAAGGAAGTGACCACAACTGTAGTAACCAGGAAGTGCCACTGGGGGCTTGGAGCAGAAGACAGCCATCTCTCATTGACTCCAATGTTAAACATGCCGTTTTCACAGCATTATTAAACCTGTTTACAGCCTGGGCCACGAAACCATTTTAGTCTGTATGTTTAGGTCATATCTCCATGACAACACTGAGGGGGGTGAATTTTTTTGGCCCACACTAGTTTTTATTCTTTTGGAGGTTAAAATGTATTGGCGCGATCTCTTGAGTGACAGCTCTCCGCCCACTGTCCCTCACTTTGCCTCGAAGCTATACGTCAGCTATCTCCCTCCCCCTCACAAAATGGCGACGCGCACAAACCAGGATTATTGGATGCCGTGTGAATAACTGAGGTCAGCCCGGATGCTACATCCATATTATTTACTATCTATGGTGTGAACAAATTGAACCTGGAACCCTGTAAAGCGCTTTGAGTCACAGAGAAATAAAGCGCTATATAAATCCAATCAATTATTGTCTGTGTATTTGACATTGTTACATCACAATAATAAACATTCTTTTAAAATAGGCTAGGATAGCCTTCATTTAGTTGGAGTTAACTTTGAATTTGAAATTTTTGAAGTAAAAGGTTAATGGTAGGCTAGGCTTTGTTTAAGAACGCTACACCTTTGCTTTTGCAGATCAAAGTTTTTCATTCATAGAAAGAAAAAAGTCAACACCAGTCATATTCTAATTGATCAGATTTCCTTCAGTTTGCTAAATTTCCCACCTTAAATCTGTGGCTAATAATCTAGGCTGAGGAAATGGAAATGGAAGTTGGGAAGAGTAAGAAGATGAACATGCGGGATACATCGAAAACAGGACAAAATACAACCATGAAGGAATGAAGTAAAAATGTGTGAAGTGGAATGGTTGTTTGAGGTGAGACAACGGACACCCCAAAGACCTTAATTCCACAAGAAAAGATGGATGGAGGATATTGATTCGTATGCGCCTCTCACATGCAATCAGATAGGCTACTGTACAAATTGCCTTTTTTGTCGATTGGTAATTATATAGGTGAATGATTTACTGGCAAAGCCCAGCAACTGATAAAATGTGCTCTTTTTTTGCTGATGTCTTGGTTAGCCATGATGCGAGATTGAGAGATCACACAGATGAGGATTACATCTAAATAACTGATGGAGGGGAGGGGGGATTCACATCTCATTTTGTCATATAAACAAAATTTCCATCTCAGTCAACATGACCTCGGACTTGATCCATTGGGAATGTAAAAATAAAGCTGTTTTGGTACGAGAACACGCTCGGGTTGACGTCAGTGACACAGGCATAGATTTGTCTTCATCAAAGAGATGAATAAGGGAGTGATGAGCACATACTTATTCCAACCTTTAAAAGACAAACAGCAGACGACAGTGAAACCCCAACATTGTTCAGTGTTGTTCATTCATGCATTCTGCTGCTGAAAAGGAAAAAACTCCTTCTCTCCCACTGTGGCTCGTCTGAAATCCTAACAGTGCCCTGCTGTGGGCCTCTGCTACTTCAATACATTTTTTTCTGCAAGTAATGACTGCATCAGCAGATGATAGTGGAAGAGAGAGACAATGGCAAAAGGGATAGTTTTCAACCTATTTGCTCAGCGTGCTGCAACAACCTCCGTCTCAGGTGAATTCCATGAGATTTACTTTCTGTCATGGCAACGCTAAATCCATTTGAGATCGTTGATAAAAATATTGCATCAAAATCAAGTTGCATTAATCAATATTTCTGTTATAGCAATTTATTAAATGACTTTGTGTAATGTGAAAGGTATCGCTTGTAGTGACAAACCCCCAGAGAGTTACCACCCACTTTGCGGCTTCCCCTTGGCTCTAGTATATGGAGAATTGTAGCATCCTTTAGGCTCATTGTTCTGGTATAGGCCCACAGTATTAATATTGAATGTATGTTGAGTCTCACTGCTCTCATTTAGCCTGTTTGGTTCTTAAAGTACAGTAAATACTAGATTAAAGTCTCTGGGTGCCCACAAGCAAAGCTCGGAGTACATCACAACAAAAAGGTCTCTTCAAAACAAACTTATTTCAAACAAAGCCAAGCTTATTTGGAAGAAAAAATTAGTTGGAAATCACAACCAAAACTGTTCATTGCAATTACCTGAAGTCCTAGATAATGTGACTAAATCAGCAGCTTGTTAATGGCCTGTCTGAGCTTCTGACTGCCCTTGTTACTCATTGGAAAGAGTTGTAGCGACCTCACAGTATTCCCCAACTGCAGCAATGACTTTGTTAAGTACCCTAGACAAAAATAAAATGATGATGGCCTAAACTTATCGAATGAAATCCATGTTGAAGGATAAAGTAAAATGATCAGCAGAAAACAGAGAAAAAGCTAAAGGGGTGTGCTGTGGATTTTGATTCGGGGAACATAAAGCATAGCTTTCATTGCTGTGATTTCTCATGTGAAGCTTTCTGACATTGTTTTAGTGCATATACTGTATACTGGCATGCTGGTTTCCTCCCAGAGTAGATAGGAGCAGCAGTGTGAATGAGGGCTTAGAGAGAGAGAGAGAGAGCAGCACCAGCTCCCAAAAGCCTCGTCTGGCTATCTCCTCCCCGTCCCACACCAGAGCGCCGACAGAAACATGTGCACATTTTAAAGAAGCAGTCTGGATTTCCGGATGGGCAACTTCATTCATCTCTGTGTGAGAGGGAGAGAGAGAGAGATATCGTCTATCAACCCCCGGAGCAAAAATAAAAACCCAGTGGGGGTTTGGAGTTCGACATATTTTATATGCAAATGACTTCATACTTTCAGGCACTCTTTGTAGTGTAATGAAAAGAAATAGCAGAATTAAGAAAATGTATTTTTTAAGCTGGACTGATGGCTGATTTTGTGCGTTGTTTTAAAATACAGCTGTGTGTGTGCGTGCATGTGTGTGTGTGTGTGTGTGTGTGTGTGTGTGTGTGTGTGTGTGTGTGTGTGTGTGTGTGTGTGTGTGTGTGTGTGTGTGTGTGTGTGTGTGTGTGTGTGTGTGTGTGTGTGTGTGTGTGTGTGTGTGTGTGTGTGTGTGTGTGTGTGTGTGTGTGTGTGTGTGTGTGTGTGTGTGTGTGTGTGCTGTCGTCCTGGCTTGTGCCTGGGTTTCATTTTCAGAGGGTGAAATGAGGCCGGTTGATAAGACTGCGGGAACGAATTGCATCTCTGCTGTCTCACATTTTCCCATTGCAGCGGGGTTGACCCCCCCCCCCCACCCCCCACAGCTTTGCCACAGCAGGCACATCTTCAGATATTAAAAGATTATGCCGGTCAGAGGTAACAAAGACTGTGACAAGTAACTGAGACATGAACAACAATCCGAGCGAGGATATATCTCATATTAGCTTCCCACCGCCTCCCCTTTATCTCATTCCTGTGGGAGAACACGTTTGCGAGCGTCAGTCAGGGTTCAGTAGGTCTATTTCGGTTAGATGTGTGTTTGGTTATAGCAGCTCACTTAGGCTCGGTGCACAGCCGGGGTGTTGTCTGAGCACTGTAGCGTTTCTTACTTCTATGTGTGTTTATAGCGCATGCCATTTCCAGCAAACAACAACCTAAGAGCTGTGGTGTTGTTCATGTGTGAGTGTGAGACAGTACCCCCAACCAACTGCTTCAAAATTGACTCAAAATGCAAGGAAGTATAGGTAGGAGGAACCCATTTTGACCTTACTGATGTGGAAACAAGTTTTTGCTTACATTGTGTTAATAGACATTTGTAGAACAGAGGTACATGTTGGTAGGTTGAGGTGTAAGATCGAGAAAACTTAAGCTGTGTCCAGATTACAATTACAGATGCTGAAATTAAGATGCTTAGGAACCAGAAATTGTTCTTAGGAGTTGGGGGAGACCAACACATGAGCTATATGGATGAATGAATGGATGAATACTATGTCATCCGTCCCTGGATTGAAAGGAAGTCCATTAGTTATAGGCATGTTATCACTGATGGAAGCTAACAGGAAACTGCTTACAACTGATAATCATAAAAACTTAACAAGGCACAGTTACAATACTAAAGTGAATGGATCCCTTACAGGGTCGTTGGACACATGGAAACTTGCAGAGGTATGTATTCCTCCTGAGTAAATAAGCTGTTTGCTACAGAAAAACAAAATTTGCATTTTTTATCTTCTACAGACTCATCAAATTGCAGTGCCCACAGACACAACTTTGGTTAAGAATCTTTACACTAGAGTAACAGAAAGGGCTCGAGGCCTGCAATTCAATTCGCAAGAGATCCTACAAGTGGGTTAGACAAGTTATTATTCCATGTGGTGACACGTGACGGTGATACTGATCGTTTCCAACTGAAAAGAAAAAAAAACATCTAAATGTAAACACCACTAAATAGGTTAATAAATACAAATCCAACCGAGCGAAAAGCGAAATATATATTTTTAAAGGAGAAGTGCCAACCACAGCGACACACCATGAACAATGATCGTGGATTGGTCAAGTTTACTTTCACTTTAGAAGTTAATTAGCACTTCCTCTGTAAGGATATGTGTCTTGGCAGCATGTAGCTCTGCAGTGGCCAGAAGAAAGCAATACAATATCTCAATCAGAAATCTAATCAGGTAAGTCCTAAGTCCTCTAACGCCTTCACACTAAAAGTGCACAATATGCAAATCTTATTTAAACTTTATCGAATTAAAATACAGCTGCCATCTGCCCATCTAAAACTGTCCAAAGAAACCAGCTGAAGTTGTGTTCCGTGTCGAATAAAAAAAAAAACGAAAGCAAAAATACATAAAAAGTTAACTTTTCAGTCAAGCTCTGGACTAAAGTAAATGAGCAGCAGGTGTGATTGCACCCCTCGCTGCCCCAGGAGGGAAAGGGAATCCTGGTGTGGCGCATCCCGCTCCGCTCAGTTCACATGGCAACGAGACCCTCCAACCTCAAGAGGTCGGCCACACGGGGATCCTGGGAAGCTGAGCTGTCAGATCCAGAAGCCACTCAGGCGTGGTATATGATGCAGCAGGGGGGGGAAAGAGCAACACACACATATGCACACATGCACAAACACACACACAAACACACAGCACACACAAACACACGCAGCGCACACAAACACACACACACACACACACACACACACACACACACACACACAGGACATGACACTCAAATTCCCCAAATCCATCAGCGTTACTCCCCCATCCTGCATTACTGACACTACTCTCTGTGTGATTCTAGAGCTCCTCTCCTCCCCCCTGGCAGCCTTCTCTGTGTTCTACCCAGGTTAAACTGATACTCTCTGGGGCCGGATGGGGGGCCAGGGCCCAAACTGGCTGGCGGGAGCCAAGGTTTCAAGGGATGCAATTAATCTCGATCCAAATTCCCCCCTTTAGGTGTGATTAGAAAGGAGCCGGGCTCAGAGGAGAGAGGCTGCAGCAGGATGCAGTGAGTGAGCTGTACACTGAGACCGGGGATAATTTGTCTCGCTAACGAGGATGTAATATTGATTAGGATGCAGAGTGAGATCATACGCCACCTCTGTAACATTTTAAACCTTCATATCGATTTCAAATATTCGACCAGGTCACAGCTTCAAAGGGTATTTGATTTGGTTTAGGACAGTTTTAGATTTAGCTGTATGGCGTCCCCAAGGGGTCAATATTTTAAATAAGATGTTATGACATAAACAGTAGTGAATAGTGTAAAATGTGTAATGTAATCTCAACAAACAGGAGCTAATAGGCTACATTTCTTAATGGTTATGAGCGCACAAGAGGCAGTGATTGACTGAAATTCAAATTATGAATTCAAATAGTCATTGGGGACTTTAGAAGAATATAATATTGTATAATTATTGAAAAAGAAACTCAAATGATAAAATGATTTTAAATAACTTCTGAATGAAATAGATAAAAGTTAATGAATGTTTGTACACATTTTGTGACATATCAATTGCATGTGTTATTTTTTATTTAATATTAAACACTTTCTGGCTCCATATGTAGAAGTACCTGTGTCTCCATTATTTGTTCTTGAACAAAAAAAATACTTTTAGGAGAAAATATGACATTACAATTCACCATACAATCATTCACATTCTCCTGCTGTGTGTCATTTCATTTCATTTTTTCATTTATTGTTCATAAGTGTCACTATTATCTCCTAGTAGTCCTTCTCTTCATGCTTATTACTTATTACTCTGCAGCTCAGTTCCCCCCACGGGGATCAATACATTTTCATAAGATCTCTCCTGCTGTGTTTGGATATCTGATTCAAAACCAAACACTGAGCAGAACCAGAGTGAAGATAGCTCGGGTTGCGACGTTTTTCATTGCTTTGGATTCAGCATGCCTCCTCTGCGATAAAGACCCTTGATCCTTTCCGAGTTGAACCTTCCCCCGTCGACTCACACTCAGGTCGTGACATCAGCGCTCGGCTTTGATCACCATATCAACAGTTCTATCTCTCGCTCGCAAAAGGCAACGGTAGGAAGGCAGAGCGACACGGGGATCAGAAGCCAACATTTCCAGCAATTAATAGGGCTTTCTACATCGTTAGTCCGGGTGAGTGTTAATAAAGGCGTGTGTTTGAGTAGGCCAAGAGAGGTTATTTGATTGCAGCAACAACAAAATAAAAGTGCCAGGAGCCCAAACCAATCCATCTCATAAACCTGACTGTGCTGGACTAAATGTTTGATTCATAATCTCTTAGTAATGACTTTGCCGTCAGAAGAGCTGTCGGAGTCGGATTTCATCCTAACCTTGTTTGCATAATACTGCGGGGCCTTTAAGGGTGAAACGCAATGACAAAAACCCACAAAGAGCCATTATGCTTCTAGTGGCAGGGCTCACTCGCAAATCACATTATTTAAGGAATGAATTATGGTGCTTCACAGGCAGTAGGTTTTAAGTTGTTTACTCGAATCCTGCGGTGTTCGCTTGGTTTGTCGGGTTTGTCTGGATGCCTCCACTTGCCATTCATTCTCGTGTGGCAGCAAGGATCCATGAAAAGGCCGGAACGATTAGCTCTAACCTTGTGACTCACTCATACACTCTTTTCTCACAATGAACATTTACCCGTACACAGGTTTCAAACTGTGATTTTCGGCTTATTTAAAACAAAAACAAAGAAAAAATTCTAGCAAAGGTTCCATGTTTGGATTGGATGGATTCAAATTATATTTAGCAAAAACAGCATATTTATGACTTTGTCAACATTGTTGAAGAAACTCTGCCAATGAGACTTGCTTGGTGTTGGTCCTTTACACAAGAAAATATGTCTATAGATTACTGGTGAAATGTAACATAACCAAAACAAACCTTTAAGGCATACTCAGCAGTGACACAAGACTTGTCTAGTTTCGAACTGAGCTTGCAGTGCGTCAAAAACTATGCTTGGCCAGGGCCCGTCTGCTGGGGTATTTGAGTGCAGCACTAAAAGACGTTGTGAGCATCCATCCATGCTAGTTTATTCATTATTTTTTGTTCTCCCTTTACTCATCTGTATAATCACTTTATATTCTCAGAGTGTATAAAAAGCAAAAATTAAAGCAACTTTTCCATCCCCATCGACCCTGCTCAGAGTTCTCCACACACTTGGAAGTGCAGTTTTACTGGATAGATTACTGTCTTTAGCAGCAGTAAGAAATGGAAATAATTGCTGTGCACTTTGCCAGAGTCAGACTGTACCTTTAGGCCTCGTAAAAACCTTCACAGAGAGGAGTGGGGTAACACTTTTTGAGCAGGCGCACACACACACACACACACACACACACACACACACACACACACACACACACACACACACACACACACTCACACACACAGGCTGCCAAACATGCAATCAGTTCTTGTCTTGGCTCCTGTGATTAGTCACACCAACACTTCTTTATTCACAGCAGCTCAGGGACATCCTCATGTGACCGCCATTACCACAGTGGTAAGCTGACAGAGGGGGAAGAATAATTAGGAACGATGCTTCACTCACATGCGCCTCCCAGCTTCTTCTGTACGTATAATTGGTCAGACAGTGTACTGATGCTGTCAGGTCAATATACAGAGGCGAGTGCTGTTACGGTTAAAGATATTACTGAACACTTTTTCCATGTTGAAAGATCTACTGTAAGGCAGAGGAGGTTTTAGGAGCTGGAAGATTCTTGGACTGGAAACTCCTAAATTATGTATGTTACGTATAGTCCTACGAACCCTATAATCCCCCGTTTCTCTAGATGGGAATTGCACCAGGTTCATTTGCAGTAAAAATACAGATTGATGGTGATAGTGTCACAATAACGGCTCTTAGATTTTATGAGCTTCTGCAGGTGCTGTAAAAGCATGACAAAGTTTTTGGTGGCGCAGATACACGGAGGAGTGAAATGCCCTACTGAGTCGATGCAGAAAGCTAGAAAAGGACATCCCACGTAGATGTTCTCAATGCTTTAAAACACAGAGTGGCCATTTGAGTGAAGCCGATGTCATTTAGCTTCTACATTCATATTCCAAATGTCTTACAGCCGGGCAATTACCGCCAAGCTTGACATAGACATGCCAGGGACACACCAACTGCTGCTCATGTTATTAATTGCCACGAGAAAAATCTAATTTGTGCTCAGCAATTTAAGAAGAAAAAAGGGAAAAAAGGAGCACCCATCTTCTCTCTCTCTCTCTACTCCATGAAGTGAGGCGTCGTCTGAAGTGGGGACTATCCATGTGCAGGTGATATGGAGATCAGATGACCTGCCAGCCAGCCAAGGCGACCTGTGGCAGCCAGCGCCACCCCCCCCCCAGCCGCCTCTTGAAAGGAGACACAATCCCGATAAATGTATTCCTGTCAACATTGCTGCGATGCCTTTTTAATACAGCCCCCGGAGGATTCAGGCCAAGAACAGCCCGAGTCAAACTCCATTTCTGCGGGGCCGAAAGCAAGTTGTGACAACGAGGGCCTGGAGCAGGTCAGGGACAGTCGAGGACTGTGTGGCAAACACACAAGCCATGAAGGACGGATAAAGGCTGTTGGAAGTGTATTTTTTTTTTTTTTTAAACACAACTGAACTGAGTAATCCCAGCGCGAACAGAGTAGTGCGACACCTTTCAAGCTCAAACTCCATCACTTATTAAAGCTTGACTGTCGAGGACAAACTAGGCCAGGGGTTTCGGGAAGAAGTGTGGAAAGAGCTATTTGGTTTGGGTAACTTCTGTCCGAGTGCACGGTGGAAAAGTTTGCTTTTTTTGCACTCTTGGTCGGTTTGCAAATGTCAGCACAATGTCGTGATGCTCATCCATCACAAGCAGCACCCCATATTCAGAAGATCCAAACCTTTTGTTCTGCTTGAGTCATACAGGAGCAGCTGCATCACTTTGCACTGTTCTATGGCATTGTTTCAGTGGTTGGTTGGGAACACCCCTTATGCACAGACCAGCTGTGCAATATAACTTAGTTATATACATTTACTCAAGCACTGTACTTCTAGCCTGTTGAGACCAGGAAAATTGCCAGCCTGATCTACGAGAGTAAAACAAAAGTGAAGCTTGCGCAAGTTGAGGCTGGTCTCAACAGACTACTATACTTCCACTGTATGCCTCTGAATAATTGTACGTATTAAACAACATTTTGCAGGTAAATATTGTACTTTTGATTATACTATATTTTCTTTGATAGCTGTTGTAACTACTTGAATAAGTATACTTAATCTAATAAATTCTGATATATTATTATTGGTCAACACACCTTGAGACATGAATCAATCTTTCTGTGGTGTGGAGAGTTACTTTTCAAATCTTCCTCTCTGCCACACTCCAGCCACTCTGGATTTGACTATGAAGGACGCCCGTTCAAACTGAAATAAGCCGTTACATTGTTCTTCAAATGGATGTTTTTAGATTAGCTCATGCTGACAGTGAAAGCAGCCTCACTGCTTGCCACACACACTTTCTCATCTGCACACACAAACACATCCTTCTTTCAAGAAGCCTTCTGAAGGTCCTTCACCTGGTGACCCATAATCCAATGTTCTCGACGTCATGCCCCCGACATTACAGTAGCACAGCTTTCATGATGGGCCATCCATCGATTTTATGTCAGGGAGGAAACAATAAGGAATTGATTATGAAAGCCCCTTAGACCGTCTTAAATTCAGCTAATCCTATGCTTTATGTGGGGTTAAAAGCTAGTTTGTAGCAGCCGGCCAGCCGCGGTGGGCGAAGCAAAAAGATTAGGTTTGTTTCTTGGGGGTAAAAGGCCGACAGAACAATAAGGTGGCTCACAAGTTTTGGGGCAAGTGCAGGTCAAGCCCTCTATCCCTGCCTGCTCTGTGTCCTGAACTGGCCTTAGTACGCCCTCAACATTAATCGACATCTAAAAGGTTACATTTGAGAGCCGGATATTGAGCCTCGCGGACTGCAGAGTATAAAAGCAGGGCAACCAGGTTGGAAGAGAGTAGGGGCTGAAGCCTGCCGGCGGGCAAGGCTTCGTGTTTACTTGTCTGGGTCAGAATGTCACGCCGTTTTATCACACGGAATGAAAGAAGATATAAGGCATATGTGCAAAGTACTGTGCGGTAAGACCGGCTCAGGAGATGGCTGCATGATTAAAGCTAAATTAGATCAGGCTGAGAAACCTGCAGTGGTGTGTTATTGGATTGTTAAATCATTATTTATTTTGTAGATTAATAATTCATTTAAAAGGCAGTAATTGAATAGGTTTGGTGGGCCACTCTCTGTAAAAATAGATATTTTAATAGAATTCTTTAGTTAGATGTTAATGGATGGTCTCCCATGATTACTCTTGTATAGAGCTTTCGACTGTACTTGTACTTGTACTGTCAGGTTAGGTATTAAATTGTCCAATTTTGAAACATTGGATTTTTTCTCATGATTTTTCTCTTTTCACTATATGGCAGATTTAATTTTGTTCTAAGGAGCAACTTTTATGCTTTGATTTTTGGTTCACATAAATGGATTGTTGCTGATATTCTTCCTGATTTCATTTTCATATTTTATTTAATGTAATTTAAGTTTTTCAAAGTCACTGTCTTTTTCGGGTTTATTATATTGGTTCTGCATTAGGAATGTTATAGTAAGAGAACAATCAGTTCAACAACTCAGCTAGCTATTGTGCACAGTTTGAAGGAAAATGTCTTCATTGGCCTTTCAAAACACATTAGCTGAGCGCTAACCTGCTTACACACAAATCCACAACTTCTGCATTAGGTGCTCTCTTTGTTGGCTCTGTTTTAGATCAAAGCGGACTGGAGGTGCAGCCGCAGAGTCAGTGCAGATTACCTCACGCTGCCAGGTTTGGTTCTCTGCCAGCGGGCTACTTTGGAACAGCAGGGCAGTGGCAGCTTGCTGTATAGAGGGCTTTTCTTTATGGTAAATCACTGACAGTCCATATCTTTAATCGCACCCATTAGATTTCTGGGGGAAAAAACTAGTGTGAAGCCCTTCAATTAATCTGTGAGGGCACTCTTCACTGCATCTGCACCTGCTGCTAAAGCACTGCACTCCAATTTAAATTACAAAACCACAAACGACATCATCTTTTGTCAGACAGCATTGAGGTTTGAAAAAAAGTGTTGAGCAGACCACAGTTTCTCTCTTTAAACAGCAAGTACTGTTCCTCCGTTCACTTTACAAATTACTCAACATCAAAAGTGACTTTCATCCATCACTTGTTACTCAGTAATTACATTTTTACGAGTTATGTAAAAAAAGTCATCAACTCCATCTAAAGTTCCTTTAACAACTTCAAAGCCTCCTCATCCCACAGGTTAAATCTTCTGTATATCACATGTAAACACATGAGAAAATTACGTTGTAGCATAGCAGAAAGCCAACCGTTTTACATTTATACCTAGCAGAACAAGTCCTTATTGTCTTTTCATTCTGTTGCACCCCAAAAGGGAAGAAGAAATCCTCAACATTGAATTATTCTGATAATGAAACCACAAGGTCATTAAAGGTCAGGCTGTACCTATAATCCTATTCTCCGCTATCTACGTACTTGAGCTCAATCAGGAACTGCTGTTTCAGAGGGAGCCATTTTGGCTTCAAGGTGGCTGGTTTATGGGAATTTAATAACCTGATGAGACTAGATGAAGACGTGGCGGTTCGCAACCTTCAGTTGTCTTTATAAATCTTTTATCCAGCCTCTGCAGCTTTGACGGCTTTGTTTTCTTTTGTTTTGAGGTTCTGAACCTACTTCTGCACTGAGTTGTGAAGAGCACACTTTCTCTGAAAAATCCTTAATTGCTTTACAGCGAAACAGGGCTGTCACGGGCAACATTTCAGGCTGCTAATGATTGGCTCTGTATAATCCCGGCTGCGTGGGACTGTGTATGTTGCGAACCAGGAATAATGCCGAGCAGAATTGCTTAATTAAGAGCTGTGATTGAGCATTGAAACAGTAAATAAGGTATTCTTCCTCACCCATACGGCTGAAAGACAATTCATCACCACTCAGTAAAAATAAATGTTCACGTATTTGCCCACACTGGTTCCATTCGGTGATTGTAACACACCATGTTTCTTAGTAAAGCTCTCCCATTCGTCACTCCTTTCCGCAGATAAAGTGAGAATTTGTTGAGCCGAAAGTCAAAGCATTTTCCTATTTCCAGGCCGTCCCCACGGGTTAACGCGGTGAGAATAAATATAAACCCATTCTGTTTCAAGGCAAGGCAAGGAATCGGCAGAGAAAATCGTCCTTTCATACTGCACAGAAAAAAAATCTTGTTCCAACTTGAAGAAATTGGACTTATTCTCTGGAGTTCAGCTATCTGAGTTGTAATCAACATCCCCCCCGAACCAAACATCCCACATCTCATTTCAACAAATGATGTGCTGACAAAATAATACACAGGGTACAAATGCATTTACATATAAATTAAACCCTACACCTCGGCGATGGCTGCACAGAAATGTTGTGCGTTATGAGTCGATAATTTAGACTAATGACTGCAATAATGGCAGTGTTACTGTAGAAGCATGTAAGTGGGATATAATTTGCCTATAGCATGTGTTCCCAATGTGCTGACAGACACCAGCATCAGTCTTGTGTATTTATTTTCTCAACAGCATCCAGAATAATGTGCCAAAGACAAGATGAGAGCAGACAGCTGAGAGCTCTTTTCAGTTTTAAGCATATTATCGGTCCCACTTTGGAAAGCTTTATCTGTATTTAAATAAATAAATAATAACTAAATAATAGGCTTAGTGTTGTGCCTTTAGTTTTATCTTGTCAGAAAATGTAGAAACATGGCCTTGGTGGCACAACTAAACTAACAATGAGTTGTTTCCCCCCACTAAGTACAGTTGTTATTAATTGTAGGATTGTTTCTTATTAACTTGACATTCCTGGATCACCACATATTGTATTTCCAAACTTAAATGATTACACATGGAGAATATACAGTGGAGGAAATAAGTATTTGATCCCTCACCGATTTTGTAAGTTTGCCCACTTACAAAGAAATGAGCGGTCTATAATTTTAAAGATAGGTTTATTTTAACAGTGATAGACAGAATATCAAAAAGAAAATCCAGAAAATCACATTAAAAAAAATGTATTAATTATTTTGCATTTCATTGAGTGAAATATGTATTTGATCCCCTACCAACCATAAAGAATTCTGGCTCCCACAGATTAGTCCTCGTGCTTTAAAAAAGTATTCCTAATCTCAACGAGTTTCCTGTGTAAAACACACCTGTCTCAACGTGTTACCTTTATAAAAGACACCTCTCCACAGAGTCAATAAATCAAAACTCCAACATCTCCATCATGGGCAAGACCAAAGAGCTGTCTAAGGACATCAGGGACAAGATTGTAGACCTGCACAAGGCCGGAAAGAGTACAAGACCATTGGCAAGAAGGAGACAACTGTTGATGCAATTATTCGAAAATTAAAGAAACAAAAAATTACCATCAATCTCCCTCGGTCTGGGGCTCCATGCAAGATCTCACCTTGTGGGGTATCAATGATCATGAGAAAGGTGAGGGACCAGCCCAGATCTACACAGGAGGAGCTTGTTTATGATCCCAAGGCAGTTGGGACCACAGTGTGAGGAAACGGAAGGTTCTCCGTGAGAATCGTGACTGATTCCCTCACTGCAATCTGGTGTGTGGCACTGATTGGCTGATTGGACCCAGGTGTGAGGAGATGATATATGCCCTGAGATCCCAGTGCTTTGTGCTGCTCATTATCTCACCTTAAGAGGTAGTGAGAGGTTGTCTCTGAGTGCTCCCTGTGTGTGTCTAAGTCTTCTGTTTTGTGTGTGTGTCCATTCAGCTGCTTGGCAGTGGTGGTTTTGTTCGTGTTTTAGTTTTCAATATTAAAAGGTAGCCTGTGTGGCCCTGCACAACTTGGTGCTTTTTGTTTTCGCCCCCCTCCCAGTGTCGCGTTGCGATTTAGTGGTTATCCCTCCGGGGATAACTTTTAGAAACCCCTTGGTCCGCACCTGTGTCCCAAACTCCCCCCCGAAGCCTTACAGAATGAGCAGCCCAATGCAGGGCACAGCGGACCTCACTAGTGCTGCTGCTAGTGACAGCTTAGAGGTCCATAGGCAGGCAATTTCTGCTCAAGGAGCCATGTTAGGCTCGCACGACCAAACCCTACGTGCCATTTTAGAGCAACAGGCCTTGCAGGACTGCATGTTGCGGGAGATACTGGCCCGTTTACAACCACCTGGGCCAACCCCTACCCAAGCACAAACACCTCCAGTTCCACCCCATGACCCTTTTGTAGGCCAGGAGACCAAGCTGGCAACCCCAGCCCGCTATGACGGGCATCCAGGGAGGTGTAAGGGATTTATAACCCAATGCAGTTTAGTGTTTGAGTTACGACCCTCTATGTTTAGCACCGACCGAGCCCGGGTCGCATATATAATATCCCTTCTTTCAGAAAAGGCCCTTTCATGGGCTACAGCCTTATGGGATAGGCAGACTCCAGTCTGCGCTGACGCGCCCCTCTTCATGGCGGAGATGAGGCGTGTGTTCGACCACAACGTTAGTGGCCACGAAGCAGCCAAACGCCTCCTTAGGTTACGTCAGGGCTCTGCAAGCGTTGCAGAATTTTCAATTAAATTCCGGACTTTAGCTACGCAATCAGGTTGGAACAGGGAGGCTCTAGTGACCACTTTTAGTCATGCCTTGTCTGAAAGAGTTCAGGATGAGCTCGCTTCCCGTGAGATTCCAGATTCACTTGAGGATTTAATCTCATTGGCTATTAGAATTGACAACAGAATTTGTGAGCGCAATAGAGAGAGAAAACAAGCGTACACCCACCAGATGTCCGAGGAGTTTAGTATCCCTTGTGAAAGACCTACCCTGCCTGAGGGGTCCCTTAACAATGATGATCAGGAACCCATGCAAATAGGACACACACGGCTTACTTCCGTGGAAAGACGGAGGCGTATGAGCAGTGGCGTGTGTCTATACTGTGGGAGTGTGGGTCACTTCATTCGCCAGTGCCCCTCAACGCAGAAACACAATAAGCAGGGAATCAGGGTAGGCGTGTCAGACCTTGGGGAGGTCTTGCAGAGTCTTAATAATTCCCCTCCTGTGGCCAGTAGTCGCACCCCTTTGTCCTTTGAGTTATTTTGGGATGGACACTGGCGCGCCTTCTCGGCATTTGTTGATTCAGGAGCAGCAGGTAGTTTTATGGACTCAACTCTGGCCCAAAAGCTCAAATTACCCATTTATGATCTTCCTTGTCCACTCGCAATTACTGCAGTGGATGGGCAAGCTTTGGGTAGGGGTAGGGTTGAGAGGGTCACCGGCCCGATTTTCATTCGCATTGGCAATCGCACGGAAGAGATTACGTTCTTTCTTATTGATACACCTCAGTTACCCCTCATTCTGGGACACCCGTGGCTCAAGGAACACAACCCTCACATCAATTGGAGGACTGGGAGGGTGATGAGCTGGAGTCCAAACTGTGCATCTCACATGATGGAATCAGACTCGGTTCAACTCCAACCTGTTGGATGTGAGCCTCCTCCTGCCACCAGTGCCTCTGTCTCAAAATCTCCCAGTTCAGTAGGCCTTCCCTGTGCTACCCCCAGTGACCGCCTGACTCTTGGGGTTATTGAGACCTTGACTCCCTCTGATTCTTCGCCCTCTGTGTCTCTTCCTGCAAATGGGGTTCCTGCAGAGTACGCTCCACTTAGTGAAGTCATTAGTAAACATAAGGGCCGTCCACGTTCAAAAAATCGGAGGCTAAATGCCTTATCTATACGATTCCAGTGTTCAGATAGTGACAGTTCTCCAGAGCCCATTGTGCCCCTTACCCGCATCCGTGCCCCACTGACCGAGGAGATTGACTCGGTGGTTCAGGGGGCTCAACAGCAGGAGCCTGACCCAGGAGGGGGGCCCCAAGACTGTCGGTATGTTCCGGCACGAGTGCGATCACAAGTCCTTGAGTGGGGCCACTCCGCAAACCTCACAAATCACCCTGGTGTTCGTTGCACTATTGGTTTTCTCAAACGGAGATTCTGGTGGCCCCGGATGGGTAGAGATGTGAGCGAGTTTGTGGCAGCTTGCAAAATTTGCACCCGAAACAAGACATCACAACAGCATTGCCGCCCAGCCCCAAACTATCGGGTGGGTCAGAGGGTGTGGCTCTCCACAAGGGATCTCCCACTGCGGGTAGAGTCTCGCCAATTGCCGCCACGTTTCGTTGGTCCCTTCAGGATCATTCGAAGGATAAACCCAGTCACTGTTCGCCTCTTGCTCCCTCGGTCCATGAGGATTCACCCCTTGTTTCATGTTTCCCGCCTCCAGCCAGTCTGTTCCGATCCACTAGCCCCTCCAGGGAGGCCTCCACCCGGGGTGGGTGGGGGGTCCTGTTGGAACGTCAGGTGCCGTTCCTTAGAGGGGTGGTCCTGTGAGGAAACGGAAGGTTCTCCGTGAGAATCGTGACTGATTCCCTCACTGCAATCTGGTGTGTGGCACTGATTGGCTGATTGGACCCAGGTGTGAGGAGATGATATATGCCCTGAGATCCCAGTGCTTTGTGCTGCTCATTATCTCACCTTAAGAGGTAGTGAGAGGTTGTCTCTGAGTGCTCCCTGTGTGTGTCTAAGTCTTCTGTTTTGTGTGTGTGTCCATTCAGCTGCTTGGCAGTGGTGGTTTTGTTCGTGTTTTAGTTTTCAATATTAAAAGGTAGCCTGTGTGGCCCTGCACAACTTGGTGCTTTTTGTTTTCGCCCCCCTCCCAGTGTCGCGTTGCGATTTAGTGGTTATCCCTCCGGGGATAACTTTTAGAAACCCCTTGGTCCGCACCTGTGTCCCAAACTCCCCCCCGAAGCCTTACACACAGTCACCAAGAAAACCATTGGTAACTCACTATGCCGTAATGGATTGAAATACTGTACTGCAGTCAAGAAGGGACATGTACAGAACCGTCTGAAGTTTGCCAATGTACACCTGAAAGACTCAGATAATGCTTGGGAGAAGGTGATGTGGTCAGATTAGAACAAAATCAAGTTCTTTGGTATCATAGTGACTCACCATGCTTGGAGGAAGAGGAATTCTGCCTATGACCCCAAGAACACCATCCCCACAGTCAAGCATGGAGGTTGAAGCATTATGCTTTGGGAGTGTTTCTCTGCTAAGGGGACAGGTGGACTTCAATGCATCGAGGGAAATATGGATGGGGCCATGTACCATGAAATACTAGGTGACAACCTCTTTCTCTCAGCCAGGTCCGTAGAAATGGGTTGTGGATGGGTCTTCCAGCACAGACCCTAAAAATACAGCAAAGGCAACAAAGGAGTGGCTCAAGAAGAAGCAAATTAAGGTCATGGAGTGGCCTAGCCAGTCTCCGGACCTTAATCCAATAGATCTGTGGAGGGAACTGAAGGTCAAGCGACAGCCTCGAAACCTTTAAGATTAGGAGAGGATCTGCACAGAGGAGTGGTCCAAATATCCCCCTGAGATGTGTGCAAACCTGGTCATCAACTGCAAGACACGTCTGACCTCTATACTTGCCAACAAGGGTTTCTCCACCAAGTGCTAAGCAATGTTTTGAAAGGGGATCAAATACTTATTTCACTCAATGAAATGCAAAATAATTTCTATCTTTTTTAATGTGATTTTCTAGATTTTCCTTTTGATATTCTGTCTATCACTGTTAAAATAAACCTAGCATAAAAATTATAGACAGTTAATTTCATTGTAAGTGGGCAAACTTACAAAATCAGTGAGGGATCAAATACTTATTTCCTCCACTGTAGATCCTAAGGGGTTGAAGACTATAAAAAGAAAATGGTAACATCCTATTTTCAAAACATACTGATGCTATGATACCCTGCTCAAGCTTCCTCTCGGATTGATTGCGCAAAATTCAAATTTCTTGGTATTTTCAATAAAATGTCAAGTAGCATTTCTGAAGCATGTGACGTCGAAACTATAACCAGACTGGTTTCCCTCAGTGTTGTAGCATATTTTAGTTTGTTATTTTGGTCTTAATCCTCCAACTTTAAAGTTTTTAAATCAACTTGGTTTTCATCTGGCCAGTAGGCAACTTTTTTGTGTGGGTGAAAAAACCTGGTGCAAACCCACTGCACCTCATCGCACCAAACAGCATACAAAAAGACATATGGTATCTGAAAGGCAATTTTTTTTATTATTATTTATTAATGTATCTTTAAAGACTTAAACCTCTTGGGTCATTTCTGTGTGAAGTTGTTTGCTGACACATATCTAGCCACATCTACTTTGTAATGTGATAACATGTCAATATGGTGTTAACAGCTCACTACAGTGCCCCAAAGTGGCCAAAAAGAGAACCAAGATCCATCGATGCAAGTTTTTTACTGCTAGGAGCTAAAAGGTGTAATTTCCTTTTAGTTAACAGTCTTTTTAGGACAATTTTTAGGAACATTTACCGAAGCCGAGAACGGCCGTTCATGCATGCATTAAGTTAATTATCTCATGATCTTGAGAAAATAAAGCTTGTTTACTCATGATATTTTAATTATGTTTAATCTTGAGAAAGCAAATTAACGTCATAATCAACCCACGGTATTGCAAAAGGTTGCTTCCTCTTAAAAATACTGTAATATTAAAAAAACGTGACAACATGATTGTAAGTCTTGTTCTACCAACAAGCTTTTTCTGGCAGATTGCACTTTAATGGGACTAGTATTCAATTTTTAGATCACATTATGGCAACACTTAAGAGCTAGTAAGTGGACATTTGGTTAACATTATTTTGTCAAACTACCATTGCCAAGATCAAGACTGAACTTTTATGAGCATGACAGACAATTTAAGCATTAAAGCAGTTTTCCTTTTTGTTGCAAATAAGGTTTTTAAACATGAGTTTTCTGGCAGGGTGTCTCAGTTCAGCTTGCCATCCCACAGAGTAGCTTAACCGCACTGATAGCAAACAGTATACAATGCTCGACCCTACATGTGAGAGGCCAAAGTATGTTTTGTCAGCTAAACAGGAGATAATTTAGTGGTGAGAGATTCACAGTCCATCAGGTCAACGTGAAGCTTTTCTGCTGCCCCTCTAATGAAACTGTAAACTGACCCCAGGGGATCGCCTGCCACGCAGATTGATTGCAACCTCACATCTCCTGCAATAGGCCACTGTAGACCCCCTTCTCCAGTGTGTGGATTATGCTTGTGTATGATTAGGTCGATTGTGACGAAAAGACATTAAATAAAAGCCCTGTTGGTGGCACGTCTGTGCTGTAAAGAAGCGCCACCACTGCAAATCTGAATGCACGACCACACTGCCTCCACTTTGCCCTCACAGCTGTGCATTCGATTCCTTCTCACTCTTGGAAAAGGTTAATGTGTTTTTCCCAAAAAGCAGCCTTGTGCTGGGATGTTTTTCAAACTTTCTCACTCCGAGTTAAATTGTCTGCCGGCAAATCCGATCCTCCGTTCTTCCTCTGTGGAGCATATGCTGCAACACATGTTTCACAGGTTTCTTGATAACACCAATACTGTGTGTTTTGCTTCGCTGCTGTCATCTCATCAGCAAGCCCCCTTTGTTCTCGGTGCGTGAGGAATTGTCGACGACAAGTGTCTTGCAGAACTTCAAATTATTCCGGTTACTGAAACGAATACATTGAGAAAACTCAAGTGTTTTTCTTGGAAAACATGGACTTTCCCTTTCCTCTGCATCTGTACGCTCATGTTTGCGAGGCTCGTATTTGGCGAGGCTTTGTGAAGAGCAGCAGGACCTGAAATACAGATTTTCCCCACATGAACCAGCCACCACTGTGACGCATAATTGAACCGTATTTGTATCCAGAGGGTTGGAAACTCAGAAACCTCCTGCCTATTCACATGCAAGGGAACAGGGATCAAATGTGCCGTAACAACTTCCAAAGGAAAGCAACTACATTCAACACAATGGCACACATGTTGCCAAAAAAGAAAAACACCTAGAGATTAATTTTATCAGCATGAGGGCTGGGTAATTGTACTAGAGCCAATTCAAAACAATGCTTTTATCACTACCTTACTTTGACAAATTGTTTTTGTACCACGCACCGTTTTCATGTAACAAAAGAAGTTCTTAAATCGGTTCTTAAACCTCAAATGACTACATGTAAAAAGAAATGTGTCACTAGTAAAGGAATTGTCACCCTAGCCTGGAGTCTCACTTAGCAGTACATGCTGCTTTAGAATCATCTAGCTATTTGTTCTGCTGTTGCACCAACAACCTTCAGCAGCTACATCAAGGAATTTCCGTCAAGAGTTCAAAGACCAAAACAAAGCTTAAAGAGAGTGAAAATTGGACTCAGGAGCAGAAACACAACACCATATGAGTGTTGCTAATTTTGCTAATAGCTAGTGATAAACCATTTCCCACCTATCCCTCTCAAGGGATGTTCTTTAATCCGCATGAAGCAAGAACAACCGTTAAAGTGCCATACTAGCATGCGTATCGGATGGATTTTTCTCTTTTTTTAAGGAAGATGCTGCTTCAGGAAAATCATTTGTTTCCTTTCTGCAATCCACCCCTCCGCAGGACCTTCACATGCCCAGCAAAGGCAATCGTTAAGAGCCTCTTTTTTCCCGCTGCCATTAAGGTCTAATATATCAGTTGTGCAGTCAATTGTACGTGACAGGCAGCTTCTTGAACTTGAACTGGGTCATCTGGTGACAGATAACATGGCCCTGTTTGTTCAATTTCCTCCTCTGCAATGGCATCGCTCTGGAGTGAGTTATTATAAATCACTGTGGATGCGACCATCATGTATCTTGTCAGTGCCGGGGAGAGTGGTGCAGGGTTTTTGTGTGTGTATGTTTGTTCCTGTGTGTGTGTGTGTGTGTGTGTGTGTGTGTGTGTGTGTGTGTGTGTGTGTGTGTGTGTGTGTGTGTGTGTGCATGTTTGTGCATGTTCTTATGTATGTGTGTGTTGGAGAGACTGATCGTACAGTTCGTGAAATGGAGGGAAAAAAACAGGAGAGGACAAATAGGACGGGAAACTACTTGAGCATGTGTGCAATTTTTTCCCTAATGTGAAACATGCGTCCATTCGGGCTGTGTTATTTACATCGCTACAGTGTGCTTTTTGTGGGCTACATCTGCTCCTGAGTGTGTGTGTGTATATCCATATATTTGCGCCAGGCGAGATGACACAGGCCTAGGAGGTCACCCCAGGGGCCTACGCACAGGCCGTGGTGTTATGAGCATTAATGTGACACAGAGATAATGAAGCTCTGACCCACCACCATCCAGCCACACAACCGCCCACTCCCGCCAGCCTGGGAAGAGAGGTTAACGTCTGAAGTGGACAGCACATACTGGAGAGTGGATGGCAGATTACTTGGCAAAGCTATCCTCATTTCTTTTAGCCCTTATAACACTGCAGGGGACAACTTCTTCCACCTCTAATATTACGGGTAATATCACAGTGAGAGCGTGTGTGTCCCGCTTTTATCTATCTAAAGAGGTAATAATCACTGGCAATAAATCAGTTGTATTGCTCTACATGGCTGGCCATAACACAGTGATCAAGGCTGTTTTTTTCTCAAAAGCTTTTTAGTTGTTGTTTTTGCAACATTCGGGAACAAAATAACAGAAGGACAAGATGGCTGTAGTTTAATGTGATGCACCAACGACATGGAGAAGTCATCATTCCAGGCGAAGCCCAGGTGGAGCTAATAACATTAACGATGGATGGCTCCTGCTCCTGCTAATACTACTGCAGTGCAGTGATCAATCAGGTAATCAGTTGCACCTGTGTTTGACCAGTCAAGTGTCTGCTGTGAGAAAGAGGCTGGTTTTTTAAGGTATTTGTTTGATCAGTTTTTTTAAATGATTTAATAAAAAGAGGTATAATATGCTTCACCTTTGTCATATTACCATTATTAATCTTTTTTTTATTATAATTTTTGGGCATTTTTATGCTTTATTGATAGTGCAGAGAGACAGAGGTGAAATGTGGCAGAGAGGGGAGTGACATGCAGAGAACGACCGCGGGCGGGAATCGAACCCGGGTCTGCTGCTGGGCCCGGCCCGGGAGGGGGGGGGGGGGGGGACGCCCTGCCAACTGAGCTAAGGGCGCCGCCACCATTATTAATCTTACATGGTCACTTATAAATACGTTACCTATTATTGCAAAGCATCTGCGGTCTCTTTTCACAGAGGTATTCGCTTGCTAAACAAATCGCCACTAGAACCGCTAAAAACTGAAAGTTCCTCTTATTAGCTGCTTTAAGAAGAAAATTTATCATGAATCAGGCCTTTAACAACATATGTACAAATCCTTCAGAATAGTGCTAAAATGATAATGGACAGTTAAGTTGACATAAGTGATTTAGAAGTTGGGATTTATGGTTAAGAGTATTGAAAAAAATTATCTTGAGATAATGTCCTTTAAAGATGGTTGTATGGGAGAAATGTACAGGCGCAAACAGACAATGTTGGGTAAAATAAACACAAAGGTACATTTTGAAACTTTATGTTAAATAGTTTGAAAGAAGACATGTTATGGAAGCAAAGCAGCCAAACCTCTCAAAATTGACCAGTGCTTTAAAAGCTTTTCATGTTTCTTTTCATATTGCGCATCTTGATAGGAGCACATTGCATCGTTTTTTTTTCTTGTGAATGGTTTTTTGATTGAGGCAGTGTTTGTTGGGATTCAGCGGATTACTGTTTTTTTTCCCAGAAGCCCCGTGTGCCAATCCTTCACCGCCAGTTGGCCTTGAAGGAATCTCTGGAAGTGTGACCGTTTCCATTGCATCACACACTGTGGCCATTCTGCTTTGGACTAGTGTCCTTGGCAGTGGCTGACAGCTAGCCTGACGAATGGATCTCCAGACGCCACGTTCCTCTGATGAAGAGAAGTCACAGATATCCGTGATGCGATTAGGCTTTCACAGCTCTGCAGCGACGCGGGTCAGGAGCCTGCAGACAGAGAGGAAATGCAGCCAGATGTTGGCCCTTCACTGACAGTTGAGAGTGCAGTGTTGACTGGTGGAATGTAAACCAAGTACAATGACTTCACTACAATTCAAAGAGGATTATTGATATCTTCCATGAATAACTATAATTTTTTACAAATTAAGATTTTTGCATTAAAAATACATATGAAGTGCTTATAAAATGGGATGCTTTTTTTCCACGTTTCAAACTGCCCAACATTAAAAGTAGAGCAACAATAATTAGCTGATTTAATAATTAATCGGAAATGAATTGAGTTCAAAACGGTTTCCATCATTAAGGTCATTTTCATGCAGAAATGACAAACATTTCATGAATCCAGTTCCACAAGTTTTCCTTTCAGTTTTCTGAATAATTGTAAATGATGTCATAGTCTTGATGTTTGGACTGTCAGTCAGACACAATAGGTTTCACTCTGGACTGTGACTGTGAGTCACTGTGACAGGCATTTCTTACCATATGCTGCCAAACAATGTCCAAGTCAATGAACGAAATTAGATAATAATCCGCTGTAAAAAATCATTTTAAGGATGCACATTTACACATAACTAGTTATATATTGCAAATTCTGCATAGTTATTCAAACATTTTGGAAAAAAATTGTACCACAAAGAATCATTGATCTACTGCTGGCAAAGTTGCATGGTATCTAGGCCTATAAGTTTAAAATGTTCCCCTATTCATCTGCAGTGTCAGGCCGTAATTTAAGTTTAACAAGATAAATATAAAAGAGCCAGGAACGGGTGTGAAATCACAGACTTTTAGTACTTATCATGTACCTATTGTGTGACTTCCTGAAAGGAAGTCACGCACTGTAGCTTGAAACACCCAGGTTAAACCTGTGAGCTATAATTGATGTCAACGCGCAAACAACTAATTGGCTGCCTATTTTCATTTTTTAAACACACACACACACACACACACACCCACCATATATTTACCATATATGTCCAGTGTCAGAGAAGGCATGCTTACTAGACGTCACTTCTTCATTTAGATTTGGAGTTTGTAAAGGGTGATGAGAGGACCTGCACCATAACAGCGTGGGCAGCACATCATAGGATTGGGTTCATCAGAGTTAACATGGAGAACATACAAGCGGTAAATCTCTACCTTAATTAGGCCTCAAGAGGCGGATCAGTTCAAACATACAAAAAGCTAAGCAATTTAGCATTTAAAACCGCAGTAAAATGAGTTCCACAATTAAAAAAAACATACATACAGTATACAAAGTATTGATATACTGACAGATTCACAAACCATATAGTAAGTATTTTGTAGTCCTAGTCCTTAAGTGTCTGCTATAAACTATTTCAATAAAGTGCAACTAGTCCATAGTCCTCCATATTTAGAGGATTTTTCACAAACCAAGTGCTTATCGACTTGTGCAGGCTTTCGAAAGGAACACAAGCTGGCGTGTTCATGTCATGTGGCATTTATTCACGTACTGTATATAAAGATTTTGACTTGAAACCTGAGTCTTCTTCATGCAGCCTTGCTCCACAAGGTGTGTCCTCTTAAAGAACACTCTTGAAGCTAAAATGTGGCTCTCCTGACATTCTAAAAATCTGCATGTTATTTTGTTGACTTTGACTTCATGATCAGAGCAAATGGAACCGCTCACTCCCATCAAAGCTGCACCCTTCCTCTTCCACAACATTTTCCGAGACCGTCTAGAAGGTTTTATTTATTTATTTATTTATTTATTTATTTATTTATTTATTTATTTATTTATTTATTCACAGGGGAGAAACAACAACAGCCAACAGATTGTGTGAGGGTCCAAGAGACCGGGCTAAAACATCTTCAAAAAGACACGCAAACAAACTGACTACACAGAGCAAAGTCAATCAGGATGAAGAAAAAACACCACACGAGCAGCACCGAGGAAATCAAAGCGGGCCTTCATTCCTGCTCATTAGCTTCTCGGGTTCCTGTGACAGAGTTAGACCTGTACATCACACAGAGGCCCCGAGACGAGTGAGACGCCAATTTGTCCTGACATGTTAAGTTGTGACTCGATCAGATTACCAGACGTGGGCCCGTTAATGGACGGGATGAGCGCCTGTCTTTTCCACGCTGAGGGCTGCGGGCGGATTCAGTTCCATACAGGAGTCTATGACCTTGCCAGTGTCCATCACGCAGTCAGTGGCTCATCCACAAGATCATTGCCGCACTTCAATCAAACATCAGCTGTGGCAATTTACTGTGGGATGATCACCTCACCCTATACTCTCTCCATCGCCTCACTCACTGTCTACAGAGAAACTGGCTTGAGAAGGCTGCCACTGCAACAAAGGCCTGAGGTGAAAAAGGTTGTAAGATATAAGCATTCATGTGATTTATCCGAGCATATTTGGCTGAGAGAAAGTGAAGATGTTCATGTGGTTAATTCCATTATAAGATGGAGCAGCTGGATAGCTCAGAAGGTAACATCACTGACTGTGGTCCTTGACTCCTTTGGCAGGACCCGTAATACTAACTGCATACTTCCAGTTGAAGGACGCTTTAAATAAAAGCATTCATTACATTACAATATGATTAATAATACTGTGGGATTCAATTATGTATTATACAAAAGTTATTATTGTCCCTAAATGAACAATTCTCCACACACCATAACCACTCAGCTTCACCACATCTGGCAAGGTGGCTCTATGTCAAAGCTGATTGGTCGGCCTACCACTTTGGTCCAAAATAAAAAAAACTATGCAATGGAATCTTGACTTTTCCTCTGCTATCTTGCTACTATGTTGCTGCCATTTTTTGGGGGGTTTTTGGTGAAAGGTGTCATTGGCTTTTTGAGGAGGGTTGCCACTACATGTGGATAGTCACATAGATGAATATGTTCAGCAAAACTTTTCCGTGAATAAATACAGACATAATAACTTAAATTGAACGTGTTTTTGTCCATCTGTTCCTAATGGCTGGTGGGGGTTGACAGTACCCAGCTGGCTAATAGATGCTTGTAGTGGGCTATTGCCAGCTGTCTCTTTACATCAGGCGTCCAGCCATTCTCAGGATAGTGCTGACTCTTCTGCCCTGTGCCAGTTGTGAAGAAATCTGTCACTTTAAAGCCAGTCAAGGGCATTACTGCTGCCTGCTGCACAGCTTCACAGCCCTCCTCATACCACACCAGTTCCACACATGTCGCAAAATAACAAACTCTACCTGCAACATAAACGTCATGTTGCTTTTTTTCCAATGAAGCAGAGCTGTGTCAATCTGCAGGAAAAACTATTTCTAGCTCTAACTGGAGTGAAGGGGTGAGTTTATTTTGTAGAGGTCAAATTTTATAACAAGCCTTTCGTAACAAAAGTAATTACAACGATTACACGAATATGTCATCTTGTTTATCTGATTGCTTTGCGGGGCCCCTCAGTAAAATCAATTTTCACGGTTTAAATTGAATTGCTTCATTAAGAGAGGTTTGTTCCGTGTTTTCAGAGCTGGTTGCGCTGCATTGATTGATGTCTGATTTAGTTATCAGTGCAGGGAGACAGAATGGAGGCAGCTCATAGTGTGTGAAAAACAAGGAGACTGGAGCAGACAAAAGCCAGACGTGAAAAGCAAATTTCCGCCGCATTTAATGTTCCCTATCTCTGTGTGTGTGTGTGAGTGTGTGTGCGCACGTGCACATCTGTACCTGTGTGTGATTGTGTTAGTGCAAACCCATGCTGGCTGACATGTTCCGTTAGAATGATCTTGGCATGGCATCTGGTACGTTCTCTAGACGCTATTGTTTCATGAACACCAGACAAACCCTAACCCTAACCCAGAGAAAAACAACCAACAAAAGTCAAAGCATAATTTTTTATGTTCATCTTAATGAAAGACAAATAGAGCAGGCCTAAGCACATTTCTCATATGAAGTACTTGTGGGTTGTATTCCATCCTTGGTTCTGCATAGCTCTACTACAAACTTGATGGACTATGCATGCTAACACGCTTACACAAATACAAACATTAATCCAAAGGGGTTATTCGTTGGAGTACATGAGTAAAATCACACACTATTGCACGTGTCACTTCTTCATATGTAATCCTACTGTAGCATAGACTTCACTCACATGAAAAAAACATAAAGAAAATATTATATTATTCTATGTGATTTTGTTTGTTGGATAAAGTAATCCATCAGATCAGACTCACAGTGTGGACGCCTGTTAAATTTAATCCAGGCACAAATCTAGCCCCGACAACACTAGCATAACATTAACATGATGAATCAACTCTGGAAAGATGATATATTGCACAGCTGCACGACAACAGTGGTGTGTCGGAAACAAAACAGTTGTCCCTAAATGATTCATGAGTTATAATAAGGGGATAGTTTGTGTACACAGTGTTGGCCGATGAGGGACTTGGGGAAGAGAGAACTATATTAGGGCATAGTGAATATGGAAACAGCAGTAACAGCAGTTATAGAGTGAAAAGACTGTAGGTTTCTATGTTTGCCAATCCCTTTTCTGATTTTGTGAGAAAAAAAGCCAGGCCTCGGCTTTGCTTTGCTAGGCTCGGGGGAACCTGTTTGTAGTGTAATGTTATTCTGGCCCGTGGACACATGGGGGCTCTGCCACAACAAAAGGGAGATTAATTTGAGGGTCGGAGAGTGAGATGGCTTTTCAAACAGAATATATTAAATGTCTTCTTTTTGCTCGCTTTCACCTTCTGTGTCATCTGTCCTTTGAGTATTTGTTCCGCTCACCTGTAGGCTACTGCGCTAACAAGGCTCCCTGCTAAGGTCCCCGGTCACACTGTATTTACCACACCATCACTGCAGCGACGCGGGCAACACACACTGTATATACACCGGTTACAATGGCAGCACAATGTAGCTTCCTGGGCTAACCTTTAATATTTTGAATCGCACTTTTTCAGAGATGTTCAGTGGATAGTTTGGAACCCTCCGTAAAGAACGGAACTGCAGCCAAAAAAAAGGCTGTTTGGTTGTATCAAGGGAAAAATAGACTTAATATCAGGGTGGCCTTTTATTGTGGACAGTCTAAGGTACACCTGTGCACTAATCATGATGTCAGATCAGCATCTTGATGTGGCACACCTGTGAGGTGGGATGGATTATCTCAGCAAAGCAGAAGTGCTCACTATCACACATTTAGACAGATTTGTGAACAATGTTTGAGAGAAATGGTAATATTGTGTATCTGGAATGAATTTTAGATCATTAAGTCCATCTCATGAAAAATGGGAGCAAAAACAAAAGTGTTGCGTTTATATTTTTGTTGAGTGTAGTTTAACAGTGAACAGAGATGGAACGCTCCCTAACACTGCCTAGGGGTATACCAGTTTGTCAAATTCAAATGGATAGGATTTTGAGTGCAGAATTTGTCATCAGAAATAGATGATATTTAATGTGAATTTTAAAATACTTTTATGGCTAATTTACCCTATAAATCAGCAGTACTTTCAATAAATACCACTTTAATTGGCTGTATTATTTGCATTTCAATATATTCTTACAACCAAATATGCTCCTTTTACTTGATAGTGTTCTCTTTTTTACTTTCTATATATGTCTCTGCTGTTGCTTGGATGAGCCGATCTTACCTTGCTCCTGATCAGCACTGGAGAAACTCTCTTTCACTCACAAATTGGGCCTTTGATTATAAGACGTATACCTTTCCATGTATGTGATTGAACTCACTCAGCTATTTCCAAACGTTCCGCGGTCATTGTCTTCGCACCTTAACTTGCGATCTAACAAAAGTCATGCTGGTTTTACACACGGCAGGTGATAACGAAGTCATACGTTTTTCCCACCTGCAGTGAATGGCACAGTAGAGCAGGGTATATGAGAGCAGGAATACAAGAAGTCCATGTTTCTTCCCAGGGGGTAAACCTCAGCATGCCACCCATGCTGCTGCAAAGACAGGCCTAGAATGTACTTTGAGGAACACATTAAACGGGATTCTATGTTATGCTCTTATGTTCTTTATATAGTGAGCAGATAGGTGTTCATTACAGTAAAGGGAAGTACTTCTGCCAATTAGAGGGTAGATGATCAGCAAAAGAGATACACCGAAAGTGGAAATCAAATTGTCTTACAGGAAGACTGATAGCACTGTGAGCCCTGTGCCAACACTTTTTACTTGATATAATTGTATCCCCTGGGAACTAAATTACAGCCTTAGTTTTGCTTTCCCCAACCCTGCTAGCTGGACACCAAACCCAGCCAAGTAGCCCCACAAAATCTATTGAAAAATTCCCCATGTCATGGTTTCAGGAAGTAATATATCCCTTTATGTTAAGACTCAGGAGAAAAAGAAAGACGTGTGAAGGTCGATGTGGGAGACCGGGGTTCACATCTTTTCATAAAAGGCCAATCAATGTTTGGTTTATTGATCATGAACGTTGATCCTTAACCCTTTAAGGATCTCCCAAACCAGGTGATTTAGTAGTCTAAGCCTAACAATGCATTTGCCATAACTATGTTCTTTCCTAACAACAAGCATACTGTAGTTGCCCTGTAAATACTTTAACAAACGTCAACTTTCATTGTTTTATATTTACTTGTGTGAATATTTCAGGTTAAAGAGAAAGACTTCAGATATTCAGGGGCTGGAAGACAGGCACTGCTCCGTACAGGTGACTGTATAATATCAGACATGGGGTAAATACAACCTCAGAGGTCTATTAGAATCTGATGCAGTGACTTGTCACAGAGAGAGAGAGCGAGAGAGAGAAAAAGAGAGAGAGGGAGCGAGAGAGAGAGAGAAAGAGAGAGAGCGAGAGAGGATGTTTTTGTTTATACAGAGTCTGACCATGGTGCCCAGACGGCTGACCTTTTTACCTCGCGTCATGGCATGAAAGATGCAACCTGCTGCTGTATGAATCCTGGGTAACCTTGCCCCCGTAGGCAGGACATGCCTAAGTATAGCTGCCCGCCGTGCCAGAGGTCAGCGGGCGGCCCTGCTCGTCAGGAGAACGGACTGCTTGATTAAAGCATCCTACCTCGTGTCCTGCTCCCACCCTGGGTTTTGCATTTTTTGAGGAACAGCCGTCGGCAAAAAAACCCTCCCTCCCCCTCCCCCTCCCCCCCTCTAAAAACACATCCTGAATTCATGCAGAGAGCGTACGGTCAGGAATCACTATATGGTGATGTGATGTGACGCTAAGTGAAGAAGCTGGCTGGCTTTTTGAGAGAGCTAAGAGGTGGAGAAGAGTGATATGAAGAGGGCAGGAGATGTGCTGACACCTGGGCCTGAAGTGAACTCTTCCTGAACGTTCTACCTCAGCGTAGTGACACACAGTTATATAACGGACCGACTATGCTTCAGCCCAGCCTTCATCATGTGTACGTCTACTCCCAAAGTAGAGGTGGAGTCAGCCATTCTATAGAATGCTAGTTGTCAAAAACACTTTGTCACAATCAGTGAATATCTCCTCACAATCCTAGTTGTATATGTAGCGTGTGTACACTGAACAAATATATATGGTGTTGGTACACAGCTTATATAGGCTCTCTATGGGCTCATAACGAGTATGTTGCTAGCTACTGTTTTGTTTACATACCCTTTGTCTACATACCAGTTTACAGAGCACAGTCTGTGTATTAACCACAGTTTTCTTTTTAGAGCACACACATTATGGACCGGTAGTGGATCGTGAGGAGATAATCACTGATTTTGACAAAAAAAGGTGATTTTGACAACAAGCATTCTCCAGAATCACTGACTCCACCTTTTCATATTTTGAATAATTACATTCATTAAGAAGCCCGGGACAGAGCCTGAGTCAGGCTTCTGCTGCATGCTGGGATCAAAGTGTGTCTTGACAAGTTTACGTAAAGCCGTAGAGTCATAAATTAGGGCAGCAGAAAGAGACATTGCGAAGGTGCTTTTGCAAACGGCTGCTGGTGATAAAGATGAGCGTGTGAGAGGCATCAGAAGAACTGCTGTGACTCGCAGCATATTAGTTTGGGTGTCAGCAGCACAGTCAGATTGTAATTAAATACCTTACCGGTGCCGTGCCCTACTTTTGCCCAACTTTGGCAGCCCCAGCACATGATCTCCACACCGCCGGGTTGAAGGACATGATAAATGACATGGCCTTGTGAGGCAAAGGCAAAAGTCTGTGCCATCTATTGTTTTTCTTTGTTTGTTGATCCCCCCCCCCCCCTCCACTTCACCTCCATTTTCTTTTTCTTTTTTTATCTCCCTCTGTCTCCACTGTGATTTATCTCCCGGTTGTGTGTGTCTTTCCCGCGATGGTCTAAAATTAATTTCCAGAGATTGTTTTTAAAACAAGAACAGGAATACTGGGGAAACGCAAAGTGTAAAATTGGAATTCCAATGATACTTGTTTATTGCTTTGCTGCGCTCCGGCGTGGCTGTCATTATCATTGAGAGATTGCACTTAATCTCCTCACCAGGCTTAAATAAATAAAAAGTAAAAAGAGAAAAGACTTCTGTGATGCGGTGACAGTGACGAATGAATTTCCACCGCCATATCTGCAGAAATTGTGGTGATTTTCTGATGTCAGCAGCTACTGTATAGCTTTATGCTTAATGGTGTGTTCGAGGCGTCCTTGTTTTTTGTTATTATTTATGCTGTTTGCTCTCCACAGTTCTTGAAGCTTCTGTCTCCTTCAATATTATGATTCATTTATTACCTCGTCAGAAAGTTATCTCCTCACTCTGATTTCTTTGGGATTCTGACTTTTTTTTACCTATTGCCATGACGTCATTATGAATAACAATTCAATCAAATCAGCTAAATAAGCTTGTTTTTGACAGCTCAGAATACAAAAATAAATATTTGTATCAACCATATATATTTGTGTAATATGGGAGGGTTTACTTATTACTACCTGTTGTACACAGGGGAGCAGTTAGCTGCAAAACAGTTAGATATTTCACTTGTTGGTGGACATACGTGTCTAAAATATAAGTCAATACTTCTAATACCATGCTTTAAAATGACTCAAAGTTTGTCTAAAGTTGTCTAATGCAGCCTACACTGTAGAGTAGTAGTAGTAGGCAATACTATTAAGTTACATTGGCTACAAGGGAAATACTCAGAATACAAGTTTCCCAAAGATTGTACAAGGACAGTATTGAGTAGATGTACTTAAAAATAATAAACATCAACTTTATTTGTATAGCACCTTTCATACCCTCTGAAAGTTGCTTGAATAAATAAAGCTGTGGACAAAACAGCTCTTGTTATGTCCCCGAAGAAAAACATGAAAGATGTTTTATCTGACAACAAAGAAACTCGTTTTCCGCATAATTAGCGAAGGATCAAACTCATTTGTTATCTTAATTTCTCACAAGTCGCGAAAGAAACCAATGACTTTAGGAGAAATGTGTCAGACTCTGATGCATGTACAATCTGCTTGCTAGTTAATAAACTCTGTATTATTTTCCCCTTTTGATGCAGAATAAAACAACACACACACACACACGCACACACACGCACACACATACACACACTGAGGACAAACCAAGGACGCATTGCCAAGGAGAGGCACATTTTGGCACTCCACCGACGGAAGCTGCTGCCAGGCCTTCCTGCCGACGGCCTTGTTTGCTCGTGGTATTGTGTGCCGCTGGCTAAAATTGAACACGGAGATTATTTATTGATGCAGAGTTTCATCAGGAACGACCAAGCCTATTTTCTTTTCTTTTTTTAAATTGATCAACCAGATAAGCCTGATAAATATTATGATGAGTATTTGGAAAACCTTCTCCAAACAGAGACAACCGTGGCTTGACCATGATGACTCATCTGAAAGAGTTTTTTTTTTGCTTGTTTTTTTGTTGTTGTAGATTTTACACTCAGGGCTCATTTCATAGTCAAGCTGAAAGTCGTGCAGCACAAAAATCTGCCCATAAATTCAGACGATTCACCCTCGGCGCTGACAGGAGCCCACAAATCTGACCTCCCACTCACTGTCAATAGAGCTGGAGAAAGTCTTGAGTGTGTAGAAGGCACATTTTGGAGCCTCTTCGTGTAAAGCTAACTGTCAAAAATCAAACTAGAGTCTTCTTTCAGGGTGGACTTATAAGCTTTGAAAACCACTGGCTAACACAGACATATCAGACCGTGGCGCTGGCTCATTTTCTTTTCCCCCTAAATGATAGAGATTAGGGAACGTGTAGGGAGCTTTTTAAAGTTGAAGACAAAACATACACCGAGCTGTCCTTTCTGTTTCGCACAAAAGCAAAAAAAAGAAAATCACCTCAGTTAAAACTTGCTCTCTGTCTCTCCTCCTTTGAAGCTAGCCTCTATAAATAACTTCCCAGTGGTATTGTATGTTTTGGGACTGGAGAGAGAAAACGAGCTTAGAGTGCCCTCTACGTGCAGGCTGAAGAAGCTATGTGTCTGCAGAATGTGGCACACAGTCATGGAACAAATGCTCCAGATATACAGTAGGATGTACAGAATCAGGCGTGTCTGGCTGATATTGAGCCAAGCAGAATGACTTGGCTGGGATGTTGATGGATGGTAAAACATTTTCCATTTTTACCTGCCTCTTAGGCGGCCGAGATGCTGCATTTTTTCCACACAGGCTCAATATTGAGAAGGTGAAATGCATGATGGGGGAAATTTTAACGTTGGTGCTGCCCTCTCTAAGTGCAGTGTCATCAGGAGTTAAGTGGGGAGGCAGGCCAGATCAAAGCAGCCGAGCAGATCTTCACTGTCTGACTTCATCTCTGCTTAAAGCCAGAGAAAAACCCCAGTCACAACCCCAGATGCTAAAGGAAAAGAAGAATTCTTCTATTTTTTCCCCCTTCTGGACTCATTATTCCCTCCCTCGCGTGCAGGGCTTCATGCAGCAGTCACGCTTGCGAAAAAGTCCAAATCAAAGCGCCTCGTTTGAAGACTTGTTTGGTTAATAAGTCTATTACTGAGCTTCAAAAACTGCAATTAGATGGGAAGTCTGGAGTCAATGTGTCAAAATCCCCGCTGATTCTTCCTCCAGTCAGATGATGGCGATGGCACGGTTTGATTTGTCACATGGCTGAGACTCGCGCCGAATGAATAAACAGTCACAAACATATACATTTATAAATATCCTGGCAAAGGAGAGATATTAGCATACTACACATGAGCACCTGTGAGGGAGTAGAGGATAGAACAGGGGCTGTGGAGTCAGATGTGGTGGCATGTTTCAGACTGCCTGAAACCAGTTTTCAATTAATTTCCCTGTTCATCTATAGTCAAGTTTGTAAAACAAGGAAATACATTTTTTTTTGTGGGGTGGGGTGGGGTGAAAACAAAGGAAATTTCTAATAACACAGTGTAGCAAAGGCAGGCCAAATGCTTTGAAAGCCATAAAACAGGAATTATCTTGTTACATTTTTTTGGAGGGCTAGTGTGAACAGAAATTGTGACAGCATCCCCAAAATGTTTAATTAAAGGACTGACTGACTCTTCTTAAAGATCACCTATTGTGCTTTTTCAACTGTTATGACCTATAAACGTTGTTATAATGATTTATAGTCATGTTTAACCACACTTAATTGCCAAATGATGACTTACATGCATTAAGACGTATTCCCTGCTGACCCTCTGGGGTGGCTGTGCAAAGCGCTAAACACTAACGCCGGTCGGCGGTTGTGATTCACTTGTTCAGATTTACGGGATTTATCTACGTAGATCAATCCGGATTTTCCATGTATGGTAATGCTGCAACGTGCTCAGGCACGCTCCTGTCATGCCCCCACCTGCCTGCTCAAATCTGCCCGTGCTCCGCTGAAAGTCTTCCGGAAGGTAACCAATCACAACGGAGTAGGGTTGGCAGGAGGGGGCGAGGGAACGGAGAAGCACAAAGCCGAGTGATGACAGAGAATGCTGAAAGCGCCCAGATGAGAGGAAGAGTTTCCCGAAAATCTACATAGTTCGTTGTGCTGTGATTCGTGTCAGGTTGCTCTATAGGAGTTGTGAGGAAGGTGTAGCTTCCTAGCGTATTACTATTGTGGATCTCTTAAAGGCAGAACTCGCTGCAGGTGATCGGTAAGAATCACACAGATGTTCAGGTCCAATTTGTTTATTATCTTCTGCACCACCACATTCACAATCCAAACTGTCTGATGACTCAGTGGTTTTGCGCTAGACGCACGTCACATCAGATGACAGGTTTGGATGAGTTGTGACCGCAACACCCACGGTTTCCCGACTCACGGGGAGCGGCTTTTCCAGCTGGGTAAAGTCCGTGAAAGTGAAACTTAAGAGCTCACGTCTGAGGAAAACGTCTGCTAGGGGGAACCTTTTTCACAGGAGTCATTAATGAGAAATGAAGACCAGAAAAGTAGTATAATAGGAGATCTAACCTTAAAATAATCAATAATCAACCTCAATAGCTGACACGCAAATATCACCTGAGTGGCATCTTTAAAGCTCTATATTATAAATTCATGACCGGATAAGGTACAGTGTGTAACGGGAATTGCCGTTTTCAGAACATGACTTGGTAGAAATGGAATATAATATTCATGTCTGTTTTAATTAGTGAATAATAGCTTCAAAATAAATGTTTTTTTATTATATTACAATGAGCATTTTATATCTACATTGAGAAGCGCCATCCATGTTGCACTGCCATGTTTCTACAGTAGCACAGAAGGGAAAAACTTGACGGCCTCATGTGTATTTATATCAGTGGGCATCCACTGGAAATGCACCTGTTGGACGAGCAAGTACAATAAATGACTTAATACATCTTCACCTCATCACTTGATATTGTCGAAAGACTTGAGGCAATAGTGGATGATGTCATCTTTAGTAAAACGTGTTCTTGAAAGCCAACTGAAGCTTCTGTAAATTCTTAGAGCGGGAGGGTGTGCGCCCACACCAAACGTGTCAAAAATGGTTCTACGCGCATAACGCGCCTAGTCTCCCTGACAATTATTGATTTCCCCTGATCAACCATGGCTGCGAGCAGACCCGACCCGACACAACAGCGTGCATGTCCGCACAAAAACAACAACAACACAGCCAACAACTGTGCCAAAAGACAAATAAACAGCACATATAGCCTAGCATTAAAACAGCATTCCGCTGCTGCTATCCGGCGCTAACTTGGTTTATCGGCTAAGCACAGCCGCACATATTCACTGAATTAACCAGGAAGCCCATTCTCCAGGTTTACTTTCCCCACGTCTTCTATTCCCAAGCGGCTGTCATACAGCACCGGCCGCCCGCAAATACATTTTCCTCCTCGGTGTTTGTCAGCCTCTGTGTACACTGTTCTCCGACCGAGCCGATGTATGTGACGTCGGGTCATTCTCCAAGCTGATTGGGGGCGTCACACGTAGGAGCGTAAAAAGTTCAATAGGTATGTGCGTTAAGGCTCATTTATGCTCAACGTTATATCCGTCACTGCCCTCATACTTCCATGCGTCCTTTATGTTGGATGGAAATTAAGCAAATCAACCACTTGTAGGCAGCAGTGCCGCTCAGAGTCAATAGTTACTCAAAGGAAGGAGAAGAGTCAGTGAATTAAATTTTACATACTATCTATCCCCCCGGCGATTTTCTGTGGTACTGCTCCGTTCTGTCCGTTTGGTACGCATCCGCAAGTTTGCAGGATAAATGCAGAAATACGGACAAAATGTACGCAGAGTACGGACCATGGGCACGGACAGAAGGCTCGGTCCGTATCCGTATGCGTATCTAACATAGAGCATTAATGAGCCTTTAGGCGCGTTAGGTGTGTACGCGCCTAACGCGTTGCTTTAGCGCGCGTAACGCATCTACGCGGCTAAACCAATGGTTCCCCATGGAAAAATTGACGATTTTATATGCCTCTTATGCGCCTAACGTGTTTGGTGTGGGCGCAGCTTAAGCCACATCCCATTCAAAGTACTAATAAGTCTCTTGTATAAAAATGTGTAGAAAAGTAGATTCTGAGCTTTGCTACTGACCAAGTAATCACTGTGTCTTTCTTTGAGTTTTTAATCCCCATTAATGGTCCAAAATACAGATTTGACCAACCACACATATTGCTGTCAAACCCAGAACATTTCAAACAAGCTCAAGTCAGTAGAAGCACCAGCATCAAACAGCAGCCGGAGAGCGTGAGCATACGTAGTGAAGCACTTAGCAGCTCCTACTGGCTCCTTAATATATTTCCCTTAGGAGTAGTGAAGACTATTAATAGCTAAAACAAGAGTGAAAGTGGTCAGATTTAAAATACGAAAATGCTAATGTTCCACTGTGTCTGCTCGGTGTGCAAATTGCAAAGTGTTGCCAACTTGCCATTGTGTTGACAGCGTGTTGCACTTTGTTCAAAAAACGAAATGTCTGAAAAAAGATAGACAATGGATGGACACATACTTGAGGGCTTTTACGCTAGAGCTAATTTTTTCTTTTCCACATCTAGCTGGATTGTTGATTATATTATTATGGCGTCTGAGTCGTTCCCTATGGTAAAAATCTGACACCTTGCCCCTTTAAGATCAGGATAATGTCTTTTCAAAGTGTCTTTCTGACACTGAGCCACAGTCAGTGCGTTTCCATGGCACCAGTGAGTTTCCAACTAGATTGGATTAAGACATATACCGAACTAGACACTCGAACGGACCATGTCACTTGTCTGAGTATACATGGCCTTTCAGGAATCGGATAAATGTCCGATGCATGGCTGTCTCCACTATGCTAGATGGCGCTGTAGCCCTTCCGGCAATAACCCATGGTGTAGCCTATAACGTGCATGCACACAAGCGCAGAACGAGAAGTCCGATATGCGATATCCGATCCCTGTATACATGCAGAGAGAATGCCGACTATGAACGAGTTATCCAGGTGTTCTTATCCGACTTCGCTTGTCCGTTAATGTGCCGATTTGTGTGCGAAGTAGATCGGATAAAGGTCTTTACGTGCATTTTACAAGTCCTGTTGAAGTCTTATTCGTTTATTTATCCGAGTATGAGTCTGCATGTAAACGCACTGACTGAGAAGCCAGCCAGTATACTGTGAGTGGCGTAACGCTCGCTGGAGAACCAACAGCCAGTTCTCCACTCAACAGCCTGCATGGCGCTGGAGCAGACAGATGTGCTGATATGCCATCTATAGCCGCGGGCCGTTTCTGACTTCTAAAGGCTTCCGCTGTCAAAGTGGGGCGCCTGGGAGCGCATGACACAAAAGTTAAATGAAGGTTAAATGGAAGCACTTCAAAGTGGGAGATCTCCACTGAAAAATAACGGCGGAAAGGTTAATGTGTGTCTTGTTGGGAACACCAGAGCAGCTTGTAGCTTTTGGGCATGACGGTTTGAGGTCCGGTGTGGGTCACAATGCCTTGGGCCCGCCGTTTATTGCTTTTATTCACACAGTCTCTGTGTGCAGACAACTAATGCTTGCAGAGCGGTTTTGTTCCAGGTCAGATTTCCCTCTGTTATAGCTTCAATGCATATGCAGTAATACTAGAGGCAGACGCTATTGGCTTTGAACATGTTGGATATCATTTTGGAATCACCTCTAATCTAATGGATGCTCCTCGCTTGATAGCTGATACATGGAAACAGGTTGTAAATGCAGCAGAAGAGTTGGATTTTTTTAAATTTTTTATCTGGGCCAATTTTTGTTAGGTAAGATTTTTTTGCCTTACAGGGAACATCAGGATCAATTTAGTGATTTGCAGGTTACAGAAGTAGTTCAACATTTTGGGAAATGTATTCGCTTTTTTTTTGTCAAGAGTAAGTCACTGCAACCGGCCAAGAAATTGTTTGGACACGGTTGGGCAAGCTCTCTTTTTAAAATGCTGCTGGCTGCAGCCTCATATTTAATGGACAGAGTGGTACCAATCTTCTCGTCCAACCCTCTGCAATGAAAGCAAGTTGAGATTTTTAGGGTGGAACTCAACTGCTCAATTTGTATATATTTTGATGTGCAAACTGATCATTAATTAATTAGAACCTTTCAGACACATACGTTAAAGAACTGAACAATCATAGCAGATGTTTAGATATGCTGGAAACTCTGCTCTTTGACATCAGATCTTAGTTAAATACATTATACGGTTGGCATGGTGTGTCAAGTTATATTGGCTGCAGTCTATGAATATGATTATAATGCAGCTGATATCCACACAGCTGTGAACCAGCCAAGGATCTTGATGCATGAAGGAAACAGCTGACAATAAACGCAAGACGGGGGCAGTGCTATTCTCTATTTATTTGCAAAACTTAACATAAATGAAATAGTCCTGTTTATGCAGCCTGTGTAAAAAAAGAAAAAGAAAACGTCAGATAGTAGGTAGATGTAACTAAGGCAATTATACCAGCTCAACGCCACATCAAAATAATGCTAACATCTCCTCTGGGCTGCCTGCATCCCTTCAGTATTTAACCTATTATCACAACATAGTTAGTGAAGTGCGCTCAGCCCGATGTGACAGCTAATTGCCAACCGCCAGGACTCCAAAGGCAGCCGACCTGAAACTCTCGCAGCTTTCGCAGGGAATGGTTTGACACGGCTTTGAAGGTCAACTCCTTGTGCATTCAAAGGCCCAACAGGTGCCCCCCTCCCCACGGGGTGCCAGCTCCCTGCTGGAAGGCCCTATCAAAGGCAGACTGGAGAGGCTTATTGTTCTCTCTCCTCTCCAGTTGACCCTCACCGCCCCATTAAAATCTAGCCTCAAACTCTGCCTGAGGGTCTCCAGCCATCATCGGCACGCGCTGCCTTCACCAAAGCACTGCATGCTAATGAGTCAGAGGAGAGGGGAGGGGGTGTGTGTGGTGGTGGGGGGGGCTGTGTTTGCATATTTAAAATGGGGGGTTGGGTTTCGTTACCAGGCAGAATTAATAATAGGATCGCCCGTGCTTGATTATTAGTTAGGTTTGATGAAGGAGGAGATACACGTTGAGGTATATGTGGTGTGTTGACTTTTAACGGTGTGACATGCACGCACACACACACACACACACACACACACACACACACACACACACACACACACACACACACACACAGTATTCATGGGTCTTTTGACTGGGCATGGGGGTTCTGTTTTTACCTGGTGGTTGGTTGGTTTGTCTGTGGTATAAACATTTGAAACATATCCTAGACTTTGATGTGCAGGTCAGCCAGCTACAAAAAAATAACTACTGTATTATGTTGATGTAATTAACTTGAGCACATACGGTATCTTGATCGACAGTCCAAAGTGTATTGTTGTATATACTGTATTGTATTTTCATAATTAGAGTTGAATATATTTTAATCTGGGCCCTCTTGTGTGCAGATTGTATAGCATACATATCTTGGAATATCTCCTAGTCTTAATTAAAGCCACCATGCGTAGTTTAAAAAAACAATTGGCACCACCCAGTGGTTGTATGGGGAAAAAACCTCCACCAATACTCAAAGGGAAAATAAGGATGAATGAAATGAATTTGCCAATTGTGACTTAATAAAAAAAAAATCTAGGAAATTAACCAGTTATAAACCAGTTCAGTTTATATTAATGCTGCACTAATCTATATTTTCTGTGTTGACAGCATCTCTAATGACTCATGGTAACAGGGCCGCACGTAGTGACAAACCCACAGAGAATAATCAACGCTAAACCACTTTGGTAGTTCTTCTCATTTAGCATCAAACATAAGACACACGCACGCACAAACACACACACACACACACGCACACACGCACGCACACACACACACACACACACACACACACACACACACACACACACACACACACACACACACACACACACACACTGTTGTTCATCCTCTGGTGAACATAGGGAAATATTTGGCACCTACAAAGTCAGATATATCTTTTGGTATAACTGGTGGAGAGCAAGAATAGAGCGATAAGTGATTGAATAGTGGACTTACATTCATCCGGTGACCAGAAACACAAGTTCAAATGAATGCTAATGTTAGCTCTGTAAGTACTGAATGTGCCTGATTAATGCTCTCCAAAGAGGGGCTGGTCAATGGCACATATATAAGACCTCTTATCTTCCCATGACCCCACATTAAAATCCACTCATTTGATCACAGATATTTTTCCACCATGCTTGGACCTTTCTCAAGGCTAGGTCAATGTAGGTGTCAGCTATATAAATAATATATAGAATCTACAGCTACACCTGGTTATCTACAATCAGAATTGTTGATTGCATTGTCCTCTCGGACAATACCGCTCTGATGAAAACACGTAAAAGGTGGCACTCTATTATAAACAGTCGTGAGGCTTATTTTGATAGATACTTCCTTTATTTTGCTACTGTGATAGGTGATAACATTCTCTTGGAATTACAAAAAAACAAAACATTTATAAGTTCCTTATACCCGTGTGGAACTTTTCCTCACTGTAACGGATGACGGAGGCAGTGCAGAGGTAGTGGGAAGACTGACACAAACTCAAAAGTAGTTTAATGCCGTATACATACAGGATATTGTTTCCCTGATGAGAAAGCACACAGTATGTCTGCTACTGGTAGGACCTAATGGACTGAGTTCACAAAACTACAGAGCTGAGGTCCAAACTTGTGAACACAAAACTGTCCGCAAAATGGGTCTGTGCACAAACATATTTGCATCCTTCGCTTTGTGTGCAAAGCCCTAAAAATAAATGTATGTATAGCAAAATACTGCCCAAGATAGAATAATGCAGAAATATTTGGACAATATGTGGTGTTACAGCTTATTTGTTCATGTGCGTTAATATGGCGTAAAGACACAGAAAGGAGTGAATTTTGAAAGATTAACGATATAAGTTGGTTATTTACACTATTTACACATTGTGTAGACTGCAAGGATTTGTAAACATACCGTACAGAGGAGGAGCAACCAAGGTGTCATGGATCAAACAAGACAATATAATTTTGAGTGTGTTCACAGAAAGCTGTTTATAATGGTCAGTATAGCACAATAAGGCACAGTTAGCTTAACAGCCTTCGGCCCCCCAGTAGCAAACTACCTTGTTTACAATCAACACCAACACACGCTGATCTTCTTACCGAATCAATCAGTCAAAATAAAATGGAAGTTTGTTCAAGAATTTTTTCTGCAGATTGGAATTGTGTTAAATAAATATAACACTTGACTTTGAGGCAGAGATGGGAGTTTTGAATGTGTTAATCCCAGAACAAAATAAACTCAATTTCCCCCAAACGATTCTGTTTTTCGAATTCTGTTTCAGATCACGTAATTCAGAGTCAAAAATTCAATTGAAATTCAGAACACGTCGTTTAAATGAATTCCCCTGGTGGCAAAACAACTTATTTCATTGAGTTTTGCTCCACGGCTACAAAGACTGTTTTCTTGACTCTGGCCTTTAAGGATTAACTGGCCCAATTTGTGCCTCTTGATTGAAACTCCATGATTGTTTGAAACTCCAATCTGCTGTCATTTCAGTCAGCTAAGCCCTGTGTTTGATGCTTAGCACTTTACAATTCACAACTAAAACCCGAAATGTTGCCACATTCTGCCAAGTTTGACTTAACTACTTGGAATCCAAAAGAAAAACTCAACAGCATCTCTTACAAATGTTTAAGCCTTAACACTCTGCATACTGATCCCACACATCAGGGAAAAAAAGAAGAGCTTATAACAGTTAATTAAAAAAATTCAGCCGCTCTAAAAAAAAAAAAAAAAAAAACAGAAAAAAAACAGAAAAATTAGGGCCCAAAGTATTTCATATTCACTTCAATCTATCTTCTGCTAAATTTAATCTCCAACTTCAAAATAAACCTCTGTTATAGACTGTACACATAGAAAAAAGTCCACACAATACGTATATGAGATGCTAAGCAATTGATAAGGCTATTGGTGCATGTCAAATTCAATCAGTTATCTCTATTTAGATTCAAACATTTTAATTAATTTCCTTCCGTTCTAAAATAAAAAATAAAATAAAAAATTAACTGAAACGCATAGAAATGTATTGCTTAAACTTGAACAAATAACCATGTGGTTATGAAGTACAGAAGGGAGAATACCACAATATTTCAAGCATTTGCTATTCATTATATATCGGTACAAGTGCTCTAAACCAGCATTTACCAACTTTTTGTCTTATGTCGCATTTAAACTTAACACGATCTACTTGAGAGTCCTTATCAAAGATATGAAACCATGTTTGAACCAAGCTATTTTAAGTTGCTGATCAAGCAGGCTAAAAGAGGAAAACCTCGCTCTTATTTTACTGATAAATTCATTCAATCTTTATTCATCTCGAAGGATCATTGAGAGCAAGCTCTCATTTACAATGACAAAAGGAAATTCATGAATGGAAAAAAAATGAAATTAAGTGGTGTTCCCTTTGGGTCCTTCAAACCATTGCAAGTTCTAGTTTTGTTTTATGTGTATACTCTAAATTATAAATACAAAAAATATATATTCAAACTGGCAATCCCCCAACCATTGGACAAGACCATGTATTGACACGCTTACATCACCCATGAAACTGAAACCCTGTTTGGTCGAGTAAGTAAGTGTGTTCTCCTGTTGAAAGGGAACCTTGACTTGCTTTATCTTTTGGTCTAGTTGTTTTGAAACCAGCAGGGGGCAGTGTTATTTGGTACAAAGAGGTTGTACAGCAGTGAATTACCCTCTCACATGAGAGTCATCATGAACAATCAGCATAGTGACATCTGAGTGCAGTGAATGGAAGTAGTCCATCTTTTCACTAGTGTAAGTGTAAGCAGGAGAAGTTTACATTCATAAAAAGGTATTAGTGTTGTTCATTAACCACAAAAACAAAGTCACAAACATGGCAATATAAAACTATGGACCAATAGTATCATTGAAATGGCGGCGAACTGCAATATGAATCTGATAGCCAACAGACTTATGTACAATAAATGGCATAGCAGACATGCCCAACCATACCCTAGGAATTCATCCAGCCAATGATGGTGGCATTGAGTCTTGGATACAGACGGAACAAGGTTGAGAGCCTCTGCTACAGAGCTGGACATCCATTTTCATGATACACATTAAACTAAACAAAGCACAAACACATTTGTTACTAAAACATGTTTGGCTTTGTTAGGACATCTGACACAGGACACCATTTGGTCTGCGTTTTGAGATGACACATGATCAACAGCACGGCAGGGGGACATTTACCAACACTTAACACACGGAATGGATAAGAATATTGAACAACATTGACAGTTATAGCAACGGTTACATTGCTACATGTTATGTCCGTCAAGTACATTTGCACACAACACTGGTTGAAAATACAGGTAGCCTTGATTAGCATACATTGATTAGTAGTATCAGTACTAGTATTCCCTATTGTGTTTATAATGGCGTGGAAGTTAGTGAATTAGGTAGTGGAGATACGGTAAAGGACAACAATACTTATACAACATTACTTTAACAGTTTAAGACAGACATGTTAGGAGACAAATGGAGCAGACTACACCGATTTATGCCCGATTTTAAAGTTAGTCACAGCAGAAAAAGTGGCTCAAATGTAACACTTAGATATATCAACTTCATATAATACTATCAAGTATTCACTGCTTAACTGCCCCAGCATTCGTTACATTCCAGTTGAGGCAATGTATCACATAATGGACTGTCACACTGACGACAGGGAATACATTTCACTGTATATCTGAATTATAAATATGAGAGCTTATATCGCTCATGGACTCTAGGTGTAGAAAAACCACTATTATGCAGATGGGTTTTGGTCATTAATACCTTATTAAGGCCCTCAGAGGAAATTACATTCAACCATAATTAAATTCATTGAATTGCAGCAGTTTAATATAGATGTGTGGGGTGAAGTATGGCCATTCTCTCTTTTAGTGCACCGTCATGGTAGACAACCTACAGGAAGCATTTTATGACTTGATCTAAGTATTAAAGTGGGACATTGGTGCAGGTTTCACTACACGACATAACAGTGCTCGGGCAGACGGCATAATACACAGGGCACCGGCGTCACCAGCTGTGAACACATCTGGTATTCATTTATGGAGGTGGGATTATCGGGGCACCAAATTGCCATATTACACACAGTGCAATTAGGATCTTTGAGCTCTTGGTTGACACATCAGCATATGGATCAACTATTCCCAGTGTATTGCCGATGCTGCATACGCACTGCAGACGACAAAATCAACAAGTCGTCAGGGGGTTTTGCTTCCCACAGAGCTGAACAACCAGGGAAAATCAGACACATTTTTTCGCCTCTCGACAACTGCCACCATCCAGACAGATTTTTCCTCTTTTGTTCCCTATTGAGATGATTTCATGAACTAGGAGCAGTTGCTTCCAGTCTTTCAAATCTGTCCAGTTCTACACAACTATAGAGTGTGGAACAGGCATCTCAAAGGATGATACTTGGATTATGGGTGTATTCATCACCTGTAATCCAAGCATTACGGGTGATTATAAAGACGATGATAACTTCTGAAATCATTATTCTTTAAATGAACACCACCGATTGTAACGCGTCTGATCTGACTGGACAGTTGGTACAATAACAGACATTGGCTATTGTTAGCATCAAACCCATGATGTTCAATCAAAGAAAAGGGTCATTCTAGCCCCCAAGGAATCATTTCACCGCTTCCTCTTGTTAGTTTAACCATCCCTCATTTACGGAGACCTTCAGAAATCATGAATTAAGTGTGCTGTTGAGACAGTAGCAAGACGCCGGTGCTGCATTCACGTCATATCGGAACACACAGAAGGAACAAACGGAATGATACTCGTTGCTACAACTAGGAATATTTTAACTTGTTGAGATAATGATTACTTAAGTCAACCATAAGCAAACGGCAGCACATACTACTTTTCTTACGCAGAGCTGATTGTCTGACAGTGAATTTGACAAGTTTTCCAATACATCCAATATATTCCTACCAACATCTGTGGATGTGCTGCCATGGTAGCTGTTAGTTGACTTCATTTTGGAATTCCTTCATTCTACATAATTCTGCATTTAGGCTGTGAATGTACTTTACCCCTGTTTGCCATATTGTATTTACAGTAAATCCGATATGAGGTGAACGTGGCGAAAAAAGAAAATTTGGTTAGTAATATACTGTTTCCCATTCTATTTTCTGACTTTAAGCATCTTCACATGCATACAGTATCTTACACTATTCTCTCCGGAAAATATTTCTGTTATAGTCACAGCTGATGCACTTTGACAAACAAATACAGGACGCCGCACAGCTTCCTACAACATAGCTGTTGCTTTGGCAGTTAGTTTTTACAGAAGTGCAGTGGACCCCGAATAGAGCCTGGCGGAACACCGAGAGGCACCTCTTGGCTTAGGGCTCAGTTTGATCGTAGTGGAGGGTGCTGGGACGTTGCCACGGAGGTGAGTGTTGAGCTGTTGGCAGAGCAGGAGGATCTAGATGTTGGTTTCCCGCTGCACGTGGTCCTCATCTGTTTTACTTTGGTCGTCCAGCTCCTCCAGCGCCTGGGCCGCTCCATCAGCGTCCTTCTGATCCGGGACATGGTCCGGGTCCTCCGTCTCAGTCCGTTTGTACATCTCTGCACGCTTGCGCTCACGGTCCAAGAGTCTGTAGTTGATGAAGTTTCCAATGAAGAGCCAAATGCTCGCCAAGATCACGACCGCTCCACAGGAAAAATACATGTACTTGTAGTTTTTTGTGAGGTCAACCAGTTTCCCTGCAAGACAACACACAGTTTTTTTAATTTTTAAACGTTAAAGTAGCTGCACGGTTATAAAAAGAAGAAATCCTGTAGAATTTAGATATAATTCACCGAAAACACGTCAACTGTTGTGTATTTTAACCATTTGAGTAAAGACCTCAAATGCACATTCAAAATGGCAATGTAGTAAAATCAGTTACTTTCCACTTTCCAATTGCAACACTCATTTGATTCACTTTGGGATGAATTTAATTTCTCTTTTTTTTGTCAACTTTGGGGAATTTTGACATACGAACAATGAGCATTGCTTACCCTCAAAAGAGTACTCCACTAATATTTAAACCCCTCAGTCAGTACACACCCATTGTCAGCAGTACAATGTGGTATCATGCGTTTAAAAAAAATAAGCATATGGTCCCTTGACAATCAAACTAGCTTGCTTCCATGTTAGCTACTACGAATAGTGACTGACAAGCGTAGAAACTCTCAGTATCTGGTGGGACTGGGCCTTTATAATATTGTGAATTTATTGACTGAATCTAATCATTGAAACTGCTAAGAAAACATGAAAGTACAGGCCATAAAAACAGTACATGTTAGTGAATGAATGATGCACTCAAGAGAGACAAAACATACCTGCTAGAGGTGGACCAATGAGGACCGGGCAGCACTCCACAATGGTAGTGAGTCCCACAGCACTGGAGAACCTTTGAGGCCCAACCAGATCCATCAGTGTTTCAAACAGAACTGAGCTGACCATGCCAAAGGCAAAGCCAAAGAACATGGCATAGACTACCAGACCAGTGTAGTCTTCCACGAATGGGCAGAGGCAGTGGCACACACCATTGTACAGCACAGCAAAGCTAAAGAAGTACTGGATCCTGGGCCGGACCCAGCGCGAGTTGGCCAGTAGACCCATTGAGGGCCTGGCAAACATGTCCACAAACGCCAGAATTGATAGCAGGAAGGCAGCCGAGTACTCGTCCACACCAAGGTCCTTGGCGTAGGCTGTAAGGAAGACAATAGGTGCAAAGAAGCCCAGGAACATGATGACATTGCCTGTCAGGTAAATGAGAAAGCCGCGATGCTTGAAGAGTGACAAGTCCAAGTACTTGTTGATGGTTTTCCAGACAGTGCGCTTCTCTTTAGTTGTCGGGGCCAGGATGGCTAACTCTTCATCCTTCTTGATCTTGCTGGGCGGTGGTCCCAGAGGCCTCATGAGGGAGCCAGCAACACAGCAGTTCAGCAGCAGGCCGCCCAGGATCAGGAAGCTGCCTCTCCACCCAAACTGGTTGAAGAGCCACTGGTTGAGAGGAGCCAGGGTGCTGAGGAACACTGGACTGCCCGCCATCGCCATCCCATTAGCAATGGGGCGCTTCTTACAGAAGTATTTACCAATCATCGTCAGCGCTGGCTGCAGGTTGAAGGCTAGCCCCAGTCCTATGGGGAAAGATGTCAGAGGTAGATTAAACGTGTAATTGTTGCTTAACTAAATAACAAACACATTTTATTTTAATACACTTTGTTTGAAGTAACTGAGCATCTTTGAGCTACTTGGTTGAAGAGCAAGCTTCCAACATGGGTCTTGAACATGGTTGATGCTTTCAAATGCCAAGCTATTTTTGTTTTTATTATTATTGAATTAAAGCCACTACGAGTAACATGGCACGTTGGCGTCCCCTTTGGACAAAAGCGGTAGTATTTTTACGACGCCCGCTGTCGCAAAGCTGTTTTCTAGCTCGTGCAGGCGCGCAAGTGTGAACTGAGAAGGGAGCAACATAGTGCATGTCCGTGTGTTGAAAGTGTGAGGACTCTTTTCGGCTCCGTGAGAGTGGTTTTGACACTGCATCAACTAATGCCAGTCACTGCCACACACACCTGATTGCAATGAGTTGATGCAGTGTCACCTAACTACTCTCTCTCTCACGGAGCTGAAAGATTACGTGTCCGACTCGTCACAGAAAGCGAATGAACGAGAGACGGCAGTTAGTATGGATCACGATGAGGTAATGTGTTTATGTTGTTGTAAATAATGACTATTTCAGATAATGGTTATCTGATGATGGTGAAGCAAAGCAAACTTTGTGTTGGTACCAACCGCTCATTCATTTAGGAGTAAACACTGCAGTCTAGTTTCGCTCTCGTGAAATTGTATACACGTTGCTTGGCAACGCCCTGGTCCCGCCCGTAGCCTATATCACTCTCCCTTTTAGCTTTTCTTCATTGCATTTTTTCTTTGATGGTTCAGCCCCGTTATCAGTCATTATGAAGACAAATAACTGTCTCAAACAAAGCTCCCGCTCCCCTTCCCTCACCTGGAGGGATAGGCTTCTCAATTCACGTTGCTGCGCCACACTGAAATCTGCGACCAATACGGATATGTGACCATAGAGCCTGCACGAGCGAACCGAAAATCGGACTGGGTGTGCGACCAGACCAAAAGCAGTAATAAAAAATATTTAAAAACTTCTTTCTTTGCACTGATGGTCTCGTTTGCTGTTAAAGGTAATTTATGATTATCAGAGGAAACATGAGGCTGTTTAAAAGATATTTAAATGTTTCTCGTAGCCGCTTTAATTGAGTTTCTGTTATGCCAAAACAAAGAGCTGTCCATAGTTTGGGTTAAAAGACTTGGTGCAGAACAAGACATTGTTATAAGTTTGCTTTCTACACAAGGTGACCGATTATTAGATAGAATCATGCCATGGCATTGGATTTAAAATGGGCAATTGATTGATTGTTAGGCTTTACCTACAGTAGATCTATGAAATATGCTCTTTGATTTGAGACCATTTAGCTTTCATGAAGTAAAAACATCATGTTGGTATCCTGCCAGGTTACAACCCCTTTTAACAGTAAGTTGTAAATTAGCATAGAAAGTTATGTTAAAAACATAGAAATACAACACAAGAACCAGAATAGATTCAATAAACAAATCAAATTGTCTTCCCACAACAGTTTCTATTTTTAACCTGCTACTTAGAAGTCGAGCTTAATGAAATGAACCCGTGTGCATTTAGCTGGATTAAGATGGGCTTACCACCGATAACTCCTATGCAGATGTATAGCTGCACCACACTGTTGCAGAAGGAAGCCATGATCATGCCAGTGGAAGTGAGGCAGCCCCCCATCATGACCACGGGCCTGCAGCCATACGTGTTGACCAGAATACTGCTGATGGGACCTTGAACAAAAAGGAAAGCATTAAATCAAGCCACACATGTTGACGGATGTTTACAGCAGTCAGGATCACTGAAAGGGAGAGCATAATGATTTAATCTTGTTAGTGCTGCACGCCAGCGGGAACCCAGCTTCTATTAATAGCAGCAACTGGGCTCTTTCAATTTGAAGACACGACACTTCCACCGTCTCCTGTCAAACTGAGAAGCAGCTGACACTGAGAAGAATCAGAAAATACTTCCATATTATTTTCTGTTCAATATAATGTTTTTCAATATTGTCTGGGAAAGAAGTTCAGGTGCATCAATAAATATATATATTTTTTCTCCAGCATGTGATTTCCTGATTTTGTTTATACCACTGCAAATCTATTGTATGGATGTTGCTGCCAAACTGTAGAACTACTTGCAAAGGACTACTCAGGGTTTTTTAACAACACCTTTGATAATCAAATTCTGAATTTCTAAATGACTTTCTGGCCACTGGGGGACCCAATTACATATTACCACCTTGTAAAGGTCAAATTGCAAACGTTGCAAATCTACACATACAGCACCAAGCAGCTTTAGTCATCAATTGAAGTTGTGTTTGTGTCAACCTGATGAAAAGGCCAACATTCGCTTCACTCTACCTATACACAGTAAATTCCCCAGTGTTAAATATGCAGTGTCAAACTCCATTAACTCTATCTGAGTTAATATAACAACAGCTGGAGTAGAATGCCTCCTAGTGTTGGTGTCAATTTCGGTAGTTAAAAGACGGGGTGTAGAAAGTACTCTATAAGGCTTTAAATAACACTATACAGTGTATTTTTAACTCTATTTTGAGTTAATTTAACTCTAAAATTGTAACACTTTGAAGAGAGTTAATTTAACTCCAATTCTGAGTGGGACCAAATACACTCGGAAATGGTGTTAAATTTAACTCTTTTAGTGTTATTTTAACACTTCAAAATTTACTGTGTAGCTCCGTCAATCTGCTGTTTAGTCGCATAGTTTTATTTTTTTAACTGTAGAGTCAGGTGATAATTCTCTATGGGTTCATCCCTGGAGCAACATCTTTGGTCATTCAAATGTCAATGATGAGGCCTTTTCCTGTATACTAATGACTGAGCATCTGCCTTGTCACTTTATCACTAAACATGTTGTTCGGTCTTCTAATAAGGTACATCATATAACTACAATTTCAGAAAATCCAATATGTTATATAGTAGGGTTGATTTTTAATTTCTAGGATGCTAAATATGTTTCCATCTTTTCAATTATCGCCTGGTTCCCTGAATTGTAAAGAACAATAAGGAGGTTGACTACATTTAGATTTTACATTACACTGCTGCTCTTTTTCTTTCTATTCTATTGTTTTACATTTAGATGAGAATACGTGGCTGCTCAAATGACTCATTTTAGGAATCTGTTCATCTTAAGTTCGACCCCGCCTGCTATCCCTTTGCTGAACTTTAAGCACAGGAGGTGTAAATCGAATCGGGAAGGGAGAAAAGTAATAAAAGATGCTCTCATTATCGGCCAGAAGAAGATGTATGATATTTCTGCCAGGCCCAGTGCAATTTAAAAAAGACACAACGGGGCGAAGGAGGAGTCATCCGACTTAATTTGCTCGGCATGAATTATTTTTTTTTTCGACCTTGAGGAAAAGTTCCCCTCATTTACATCCACAGTCGTGATCAGGGCTCTAGGGGGCTCGGCGGGACCAAGACGAGGGAGCCCCTCAGCCTCCCTCCAAAAAAGGCTTATCATCTTCTGGCCAGACACAGTGTGGAGCCCATTACACAGTGGTCAAAACCCAAAACTATATACAGTATAACCGCCTAGAGAGAACGACACATATAGAAATGTGTCTAACCGTTTTTGCCACGACCCTTTTCGTGTGAGCTGAAGCGAATGGGCCGTTACAGCTCATGATGTGAGGATGCTGGCTATCCATCGCACTTTAAAAATAGGATCAAATCAACAGAAAAGGAAGAAAAACAACTTTTAAAAGCTTGTTCCACTGTAAGGACACTGACAATGTGTTTTTGGAGTGAGTGTGTGTCTAGCTGCAGATCCATTACACAGATATTTACAGCAACATAATGGAAGGTAGAGCAGCCAAAAAACAAGTTTATTTACGTGATCAAATTGGACCCATATTTTCTGGGTGATATGAGGCGTCGGGGTGAAGTTTAGGGCGGTGTGGTAGTAAGCAGCTTCATGCAGGACGATGCTGACATGGCAGCCGAAAGCTTAGTGACGTGTGTATAGTGACAGCAAGATTCAATACCCCTTTGGATAAAGTTTACATTTTGTTAATGCTGCATTGGCCACGTGTAAGCATACAAGCAATTGGACGAATCATGATATCAAGTATAAACGCACCTTTTAGTTCCATTTTGATCTTGAACAATTGCTAAGGGGGAAAATCTGTCTTGTGCAATAATTGTCTTTGGGTTTTGTCACTAGGCAACAACTTTTACATGACATGTAGTCATTTCATAATTTGTTAATGTTAACATATTGATACATTTTTCTGTGGTAACAGTCTCTTAATTAATCTGGAAAACTCAACTCACTGACAACATTTTTGACCGGAATGAAGTTCTACTTAAGAAATAGTCCCCCATGCAAACTGTTCACAGCACGCTCTATGGATTAGCCACTCTAGCATGCATGCTAAAAGACTACAGAGACTAAGTGCTCAAGCAGTGTCACATGCACTTCAAGGTGCTCTTGAAGAGGAAAAGACTTCTCACTTTTCAGAAAACCTTCTTCTTATAGCAAAGGGAGCTGTTTTGTCAAAAGTCTTGATTTAGTGAACCGGCTTGGACAATGGTGGAATAATAAGAAACAAATTAACGACACCTAGTAGGCATACTTCTATAAACAATATAAGATATGAAAAAGTTTTGTTTTAAACATAACTTAAAAGTTGAGGTATTCCCTTAATGCCTCCTTAGAACAAATGGTATTAATTTTTTTTTGCTTCATGATACCAACAGGTGAACCAGTTTCCTGTTTACCTATCATCTACCTGTGTTTACGACCGTCAGTGAACATAACACAGACGCACGCCGATTTCAAGCTGCCTCGCCCAAGGTCAAGTCCTCCTGTGTTTGTGTGTGTGTGTGTGTGTGTGTGTGTGTGTGTGTGTGTGTGTGTGTGTGTGTGTGTGTGTGTGTGTGTGTGTGGATTAGCAAAACTGATTCAGCACACACACACACACACACACACTGCCTGCGGCTTAAGCACGTCATCACTGAGCGTCGCTTGCTGTGCTGAGGCAATGAGGGATGTGTTGCCACAGCCGGCTGTTGTAATTCTGTGATGGATTGCGTGGTAGAGCTGAAATGTGCCCAACCCACAAGATAGTAAAACTTAACTAGTGCTCTCTAATTTTCTCGGTAGATTTTCGGAAGGTCTTTGTTTTCTTGTGTGCCTGTTGGTACATGTTTGTTAATGGATTTACATATTTGGTCAGGCAACCGTCAACTGTCATTGTTGTCCTGCCAGCCTTCAGGTATCAGTTGGTTTACAAACTGGTCTGAACACACAAGCACAGGTGTTGTAATTTTCCTACATGATGAAGCACTGGAATGGCCACTGATCGTTCAATATGGAATCCTACTGCTTGCTTGACTGACGGTTAAACTTTGCTGTTTGTCGGTTGAAAACTGTACAAACTCCGGTTGTATCCGACCTCTTTCATGAGACTGTGTCCGTCAAGCTAAAAAAAAAGAGATCTGAGATTTGTTTTTATTTTGTTTGTAAAAGATTGGCAGATTGCACACACAAGCTTTTCAGTAGTGATAAGAAAAAATGTCCTTTCTGCAAAATGGAGTGTGATTAGATCAATGCCACTCGCTGCCTGAAGCTCTTGCCCATTATCAGACAGCTTCACAGCAATAGGCGAGCTGTGTAAACACCAACACACACAGACACACGAAGTAGGCGGAAATTGGAAAAGGTGTTAAACATTCAAATAGTAATTGCTTCTTCGGCGTAACAGGCAGAACAAGAGAGCAGCTGTTTAATGAATAGCAAATGAGTGCAATCAATATGAATGAATGAGAAACAAGAGCCGCTCGCTTGGTAACGGCACATATTGACGACATCCCCACATGATCATGACATACAGTCGTTATAAAGCTTACCCAGCAGTTGGAGACCGGTAACAAACTGTGATTTGGCCTGACACACGCCTCACCTTAAGTGTTGCTCAGCCAAGGCAGAATGGTCTATTCCAAACTGATATTTAATCAACCTAACCCTTTCAGCAATTGTTTTTAGTTGAAGCAAACTCAAGTCTTTACTAACATTGAGCTAGTTAACATTCCCAGGGCTGACAAAGCTAAAGCCTGTCAAAATGTTTTTTTTATTGACAATCATTTTTGAGGAGGATCCTTTTAACAGGAGCTATTATGGTATCGGAATACCAATATATGTACTGACTGAGGGGATATTTTAGGGTTGGAAAATAAACTCGTTATGGCGCCCAACCACTAATTATTTATGCGCATCATATCCAAATCACCTCTTACGTTTTTGTGAGGTGTACCTTTTCCTCCTGAAGGAGACCACCTGTTTATAAGGAGGTGATAGTTAATGAGATATCAAAATTCATATATAAGGCTACCTGTTCTGCTCCAGAGAGTTCCTGCAGATAAAGAGTAAAACAATGACTTTTGCCGACAGAATAAGATTTAAACACAGTGTCAGCAGCTGTATGAAGGAAACAAGAGAGGTGATGTTATTGTAACCTTCAATGCTGTGTCACAGCAGAGCTATACTGTGTCGGAAATCGATAACAATTGGTTTGAATGAAGTTGCATGCCAAATGTATTGTTTTAATCCTCTGCGGTCCATGACTAGCCTAATAAGGTGCAGTCACAGAGAGGATGAGAGATTACGCTACGCTTCAGGTGGTGTTTCAGTGTCTGGTTCTCCTAGACAACAACTTGCATACACAGTGAGGCCCGGACCAATCCTTCACACCCAAGACAAGATCCACAAATAATTGATGAATGCGACTGTTACGTGCTACGGAAGAACAACTCAGGACCACACAGGTGGTTATGCATTGTGCCCAATGTCCGTGAATGACCTCAAACATACTGTTATCTTATTTTATCCTAGTTATTTACTGACATTTCTTACTTATCGTCCGACTTGTAGGCTGATACTATTATCTCTTAAGGCTAATATTGACTTATATATTGTCTGGAGGGATTTATAGGTGCCTAGAGAGGGAGAGTGACCATGTCAGTAACTGTGCTTCAAAAATTCACTAAAGAATTATTTATCAGCATTTGCTGCTGTAGTTCATTATTTTTGACAGATAGCGTCAACGATACAAAACATAATTAAATGTTTTGAAAACACGAGTTCAAGTTTTTTTTTGTTATGTTATGTTTGTATCTTGGTATTAAAGATGAATGCATTTGCTAGAGTAGTCCACTGCTCTTGGTGAAAGCTGCACAATGCATCATACTAAATGAGCTTTCTAGGGCCTGCTGTTGACCAGTACACACTGTGACATCAGCGGTACGTCGTGTGACAGGAGGATTACAGCGTGGACAGATGGCGGCCGTGGCACTGCCAAAGCAGAGAGAGCTGTGGGGACGGAGACAACGTGGGAAATACACTAGGTGATTAGCACTAGAGCTCTTGATATTATATATTTAGATGTGTAGCAGTAACAAAAATCCCATTTAAATGGATACAAAGCTCAGATTTTATCTTCTATGGTGCAAGCTTTTATGATGAATGCCAAATTATTCTCCTAGCCTGGTTCCACAAGACGCCCAACTCAAATATTTCAACATATAGCTTATAGATCTGTTATTGATATTTAAATGGATAACTTCCACTTTGTTGTAAAGTGAAAATGTGTAAGCCTAGCTTGCTTTCAGAATAGAATACAAACCTTTAAGCAACAAAAGCAACAACAGCAACTTAACAGTCCTCTCAAATGAATGATGTTATGATGTTGGAATGATGTTAAGGGACAAATGGTTAATAGCTAACATTAAATCACCTTGCTCTTAAAAAGGCAAAAACAGTCTTGTATTAAAGTATATACGATGCTCTCCAGTCAGTCATCTGCTGCCATAATAAACGTAAAGCAATTAATACCTTTTTCTTTTAATAGCTGTAGTATGATTGTAGTTTGTATTTGGCATGTAAGCTTATGAAGATATTTCCAATTTCAGTGTGACTTTAATTGAGATAGAAAATACATTTTAAAAAAATAAGGTAAAAACAGCCGGTGACTCACCTGCGGCATACATGACCGCGAGCATGATGGAGGAGATCCATGCGATCTGACTGTAGCTGCAGTCAAAGATGACCTGGATGTCTTTGAAGTAGACGGTGATGGCCTTGGGGAAGGCGTAGGAGAAGCCTATGGAGATGAAGGATGCGAGCACCACAGCCCACCCCCATCCGCCGTCTGGTGGGGGCACGGCGGGGGGACTTGTGGCCGGGGGCGGCATCACTGGCCCACCTCGACACTGACTATTTACTGCAGAACGACAGAAAAAGAAGTGGGAGAGAAAATTAAAACTCAGGAATGAAAACTTACCACCAGCATTCTATTTCCTCTATGACTTTTAATTAATTTAATTGTTTTAATTTCCTAACGGACTTGAGGGCTTAAGAAAAAATTCCCTTGCACATGAGCAGCTGTTTATAGGACAATGTCACAGATCATTACATACAATATATATAGATGAATCAGATCACCAGCTGCAGCTCATATTGACAGTATACAGACGGCTGTGTGGGATTATAAAGCAGGTCAAACGCTTTGTCATTTACAGTAGACACTGCCGGCAGCAATGCAACACGTCCCCAGAAGGATATAGGTTATGAGGTTAGTATCCTGGTCAAGGCATGTGCAAACACACACACAGTATCACATATCCGTTCCAAAGGGCATGAAAGCACCGTACCTGAGAGACCAGACCTGCCCCGCCCAGTGTTCACCTTGAGACCCCCACCCTCCACCCCCCTCAGGTAGTAACGACAGAGCAGAGGCTGTTGACTGATAGAAGCGTAGTAGCAGATTAAACCCGGTGCTGCTGTGTACAGAGCAAACACACCCTTATTGCATGGTATAAAAAAAACGTAATTTTGCTGAGTATAGGCTACACTGACATGAAGACACACACACACACACACACACACACACACACACACACACACACACACACACGTCAGTTTTGAAGACTTAATATAGACTAACATTAATTTCATGGAGACCAACCGTAACTGTAACCAGTGTTTGCCAAAACCCAACCCTAACCTTAACCACTGACCTAAAAATCTGAATTGTACCAATTGTGGACACAGCTTTTGTCTCGAATTGCACAAGCTGTCCTCAATAAGCTGTTTTGAAGTCTAGTGTGGGTCCCCGAAAGTCACATAATTCAGAAAGAAACACACACACACACACACGGCAGGCAGCCGCTATTATTTAGCCCTGTTTAACCTCATTTGCTTCACCTTCCTAATCAGACGGGAATAATTGACAGCTGTTTATTTAGCTCATGCTGCGTCCTGACATGACAGTAGCCAGTTTGGTCTTCACACAACAGCCAGGGGAAGACGCTGCATGCCTCCCCATGTTTGCATTACATCATCGCAATTATTTGAGATTGACACAGCTAGAGGCGGTTCACCAAGTACGGTTGTAAGATAATTGCCACCAGCGATTGCAGCATGTAGCAGAACGTTCAACTCTTTGTTAATATCAAGGTCTGTTTACATTTCGGCCTTCTTCTCCTCAGTCTTTAAATACACCATAATAAATAGCTTGAGGTGTTATGTCGCTCTCTGGAGGGAGTTTACTAAGGTCTGAAAAAATACCAGTGATGATGTCATCTCTTTGGATCCCCAGTATGGTATATTGACCCATACTAGGGGCTACAGGTCAGGATATCTCAGACTGTAATTTTGTAAAAAAAAAAATACACCAACTTAATAGACTACTAAAGACACCTAATCCATAAGTATTGTGTTTTACTTATGCATCAATAGGCATCCGAATTCCTTACACATGTCAATGCATCTTTTTCTTTTTAGTGATTTCACAGTAACAGTATGGATTCACAAACACAAACATATGAGTATTTACGCAGAAACAAATTGGTGAAACCTAGTTTAAAAAAGTGAGCTAAACGCTTGCAGCAAGTCAATGAAGCAAGAGGTTGTTCATTTTTCATAAATTATTAAAAAACTGAACAGCTTAAAGCTATACCCCTGTTGGTCCAAAATAGAGTTTTCTAAATGCATAACTGTGCTGCATTGGAGCTAGTGTTGGCGAGCAAATAGGAACCAACCCCTTGGTACTGTTGATGTAAGTCCACATATTACAGCAGAAAGAGCCATTTAATAACATCCCAGCCTCACAAGGGAAATGGACAGTATCATCTGTCTGTAAATGACCTGTGAACATCAGCTACCAGCATCAATAAATAATGACGCTCTCTTCCCTTGCTGCCGCTCTTGCTGGATCACGTTGCGATGTTGCAGAGACTCACACATACTAAGTTCTAAAAGTGTCAACAGGAAGCCACTAGAGTGATGAGTGCAATGCCATTCAGGTAAACACATTTGCCAAGTAAAAAAAAAACATAAATAAATGCTTCAGAGGTTTACACAGGTTAAAGAAATACAGAGAATTAGAAGTAGCTGCTGGCACATGTGGAGGCCTGAGAGTGCCAGTCAAATAATGATACACTAGTTGAAGCCATTAGTTAGATCTTTGGTCCCACCTTAAAATAGACACTAGTGATTGGTCGGCACCAAATTGCACTATTTTGAAAGGACACGTTGCAGTTTCCTGGTCTTAGCACCGCCCAAGACGATTGTGATTGGTTTAAAGAAATAAAAACAGGACAGCCCAGTCTCCCCCCCCCCATATGATTTAGCTTCGTTCCAGACCATCCTACTAGCTGTAGTTTGGTCTGGTTGTGTAGACTACCTAGTCTCTAACTTTTTTTGATTAGCGCTAGGCAGGTGTCAAGTTGTTTCACCATCAGTGAAACCCTTGCCACGTTTATTTTCATGAAAATAAATTTTAAACGAGTCACCCCATGCAAATAGGACAAAATATGTTCCAAAATCAGTCACATTTGAAAAATGATAACATAATGATGAATAAGATTTGACTGATTGAGTTCTGTTTTTAATCAATTCCTTCACATAAAAGCACACAGCGATAAGTAAAACATAAATTCATTTGCAAACACTAAATTAGTTTGGGTCTTTTTTACTGTGATGGAGGTTACAAAACAAAATATCTCTAACTTGTGCTCAAAACGTGCATGGTGAATGGAAATATAATCCTCTGTGTATTTCCCTTGTACTGACCCATTCATCAACATAAGAGATTATGCCTTTTTTTCAGACTTCTATACAGTTTGTCTAATCCATGCTAATCAGATTACAGGCTGTCCGCAGCATCACTCAGTGTCGATACTGGTATTGATTGATTGAACATTACAACAATGCACGATGGAGCCACATAACTCATAAGCAGCTTACATTTATGGGTTCCAATATGAAACTCCAAACTGATTGACCACTAAAGAGAAGCTGAGGAGAGGGGGGGAAAAGGCAAACTTTCCGCATGCTTGACGAATTTGGTTTATGATCAACCATTTAAGTACTTAGGAAGTCAAACAAGGCAAAGTCACTGTTCGGTCACTACAAAGTCAACACTTCCTCCCTGCCCTCGAAACCCACATTCTCCACTGTGTCCTTCACTTGGCAGAGCAGTGGCAGAAGCTTCGGCCAACCTGTCCATCAGTGTCTACACAGGATGTGTTCAGGCACAGTACAGAGAGTAGGTCAGAGGCAATTTGATCGTACCCAGCACACAATTACTGTAGTTCCCCATGGACAACAGAGAAAGTAGACATCAGGCGAAAACCAACGGGCAACTGAAAGGCATATAGTAGTTATTGAGATATTTCTGTCTGAACCAAAGTGGTGGACTGACAAACAAACAAACTGCCACAACATGGATAAAAACCAAAGATGACAATCATTAAAGGATTAACTACCAAAGTCTCAAAAACAATGACCAAAAATTCAACAAAAGCGATGAGAATACCAAGTCCTATATTGCTTGTCTGACCAATACAAATTCACTGAATGGTAAGAACCACAGGAGACCATGGATGCACAAACACACATCAGTGCTTGTTGTAGTGTGTTGCTGGGCCCAACACACAGTTTGATTTGGTCCAGTGTCCACTGTATGCACTTGAGATGACCAGTCACCCAATTAAAACAACAGAGCTGAGTAAGTGAGCAGCAAGGCATATTTACATTGATGCTCTGCTGACATGTTGATTAATATGCACTGTCCTAATCAAATAAAACTAAACTAAACTAAGGAGAAGGAAGGAGCCCATACACAAAAATAGAGTCCCTATAATCACATCATCCAACTCGCAAAAGCTCATCAGACTGGGTTACATTGTACTTAACAGCAAGTGTGTGTGTGTGTGTGTGTGTGTGTGTGTGTGTGTGTGTGTGTGTGTGTGTGTGTGTGTGTGTGTGTGTGTGTGTGTGTGTGTGTGTGTGTGTGTGTGTGTTTTCGTCCTTGAAGGACTCTACTAAGTACCTTGGCCGGAATCCTAAAAGTCTACATTCTTTGTATTATTGGCAGACCCACGGTCTCAGGTTTAATTCCAAATAAAAGGCCAGGCTGAGAGCCCAGTGTTGTATTTCAAGTGAGTTTCAGTAAAGGAGACACAGATAGGAGTGGCTGTCAAGGTGAGAGGCTAGGGTTGACCACAACTTCCTGGGGACAATGCTTGACTTCTTCAGTCTGTGCCACATTTCCTTTTTATCTGATTTGAAACGACTCTACGCAACATGTAAGTCGGTCTGTGGCAGGCAGAGATTCTAATAAAAAATACATCCCCAAAGTGCTGCTTACACTTGCATTAGTTGAGTTATGTGGTAATGTAGGGGGCAGTGGAGCAGGTTGGAAAAAAAACATTGACACAACACGTCATAGTCTTACGATATCGACATAGTAAGCATGTCAGCAAACAGTTGCCTATTTACACATCCAGCAAACACAGAGTAACACTAACTTTCAATTGGAGTTGTGTTTCTGTTTAACGTTTGCTCTCCTTTTAGCTCAAGTTTTAATCTCCACCAAATCTTGAGAAAGAAAAATCGCTATCTCACTGCTAAATGCTATGTTCATTGCTTAGCCACTAACTTATTTTGTTGTTTGGTCAGAAAGTGTAGAGTGGGTCTAACCAAGCTTTCAGTCTGAAAACAGGTGCCTGCATCTGGAATCCCGATGAGAGCCGTGAAACTCATCCAAAATCTTCAAGGTATGAGCCGCAAAATCAAAGCAATAGGCTGGGGGTCATTTAAACAACCCATAGGGACTGCAGTCTCAGTGGATTTGTTAGTACAGGCCCCCCTTCACATCACACAGTCATTTGATCCATTAAAAAAAAATATGGACTACTGCGCACTGCCTTTAATAGCCCTGATATCTCTTTAACTGATCTGATCTTTAACTTTCTCAAATAAATCCAAGATACTATTCCAATATAATTCTAAATTCATGAATTTTGGGGGAACACTGACTTTGTATTTTGGGTGAACTGGGACTTGATTCAGAATTATTCCAATCCTTAAATGGTCCTTAAAGAAAGATGAAAAGGTGCTAAGGTGCCATTCAGAATGAAAGAAGAATATTCCTCCCTCTCATTTCCCCTCACTAAATAAAGCTTTATTTTGACCACTGTTTGCTGAATGGACTAGCTTTATTCTACTTTCATTGATGGTCAAAGGTGGGGCAGTGATCGCATAATAATCGTTTCTTACTTTGCAGGACTCAAACCGTGGTGAAGGACAACAGAAGGTTGGCTGATTGACAGGTGCTGAGGTGGGAAAATAACTAAGTCAGGAGTCTGGCGCAGGAACACATTCATGTTTAACCTGTATATGATACTGGGTGTATATCTTTGAAAATACAGGATCTGGCTTCAAAGCATAATATTTGTCTAGACCTTGAATAGCGGGTAGTATTCAACAGTTCCAGTCAGATGCTGTTTTGATAAAACCAACACTGTAAGCCTGGTAAGGTCCTCCAGAAGGAAACCTGACCTCTACAGTCAGCAGGCTGCCAGCATGACCCCAGAGTCTCATGGTACTTCAAGTTATGGCAACGCAAGATTTGCTCTAAGGTAACCTTCAAGTAGCACTACTCACTTCGTTTTAGAGGGAAAGGTAATCACTTACCCAATAAGCAGCTCTCTAAATGTTGACAAAGCTATACAATTCGTTCCACTTATCAACGTGACATCTAATCTCACTGCAGTGATCCAGTAAACACACTTGCCCTTGGTCCTGCGCTCCGACAAACAGGAGAAATACCACAGGAACAATGGTTCCCTCTGAGAGCCGCTTACTGATCCAGAAGGCCACCAGGCAGGGAGTCTTCCCATAGAACATTCTAAGACTATAGTAGACTTTCAACTCAATTATCAGCCCACTGCTCTTTGAAGCCCTTGAGCTAATTCCCTGGGGATGAACCATGATTACAAACAGAACACTTTCTTTTTTGGGGTGTGATTTCCTGACAGTAAAATACACACGTATGCAGCACCGCTTGTCAAGTTTATGGCACGACAAGCCATCTGTAAGAAGGGTCCATTGCAGCTTGAAAGGAACAATCAATCAAGTCACCTGCACGTTAGTAAACCTCTGTGGACACAACAGCATGCTGGGAATGTCCTTCCATTGAATTCTTTCCATGTGGGACGCCAACGCCCACTTTCAACATCCAATCCAAAGCTTCCGATCCACTCCACTCCTCTCAACATGTCTGGAAGGTCAGAGGCACTGATCTTTGTTACATCTTTGTTTGAGCGCTTTGTTTCTCCTTTCATGACTTGAGACAAAAGGATGGCCATTTCCCTTAATTAAATACCATACATCACCAGCATTTAACTTTGCATCTTGAGATTGTGTGGAGATTCAATTTAAAAGAAACCCAGAGCCAGCTACAGACAAGTTGTCAAGTCAATGTGCAGGAAAAAATTAGTGACATTGAATGTATTCTTAGCTTCTGCAACTTCCTCATCCAATCCAAGCAAGAAGGCATCTTATAATGTACATATATACCTTGCAGATTTGCTTATCTTGTTTCTTTAAGGTCTTTACACTTCCTAATTAAAGTCAAAGATTTCTAGTCAAATCAGGTCAATGCAGAAATAAGAAATTGTGTAGATTAAGATTAATGGGGACAACTGGAGCGTCCCTTCTGCCTTTTCAGTTGTCAATTTGTCAAATAAAGGAGAAAAGTCCCTAAAACAAAATCAAGGATGACCTTCAGGATTAAGTTCTCATTTTCTTTAAAACTTTAAAGGTGCAGTGTTTAAAAGGAATTAGGAATTTTCAGAACAGACTTGGTATAAATGGAATATAATATTCCAGAAGTATGCCTTAATTAGCATATCATTGCTTGAAAATATCTCATCACTTGATATTGCAGAAGGAATAGATGCAGTGGTGGATGATGCCATCTTTAGTCACTAGCATCGTGTCCTTGAAGGTCACAGTAGCTTTTGTGAATTCGCTGAAAAGGGAGGGGTAGAGAATGACCATTGCAATCTTGAACTCTCAACATTCTCTACGTACATACTTATCATATCTAGGGCTGCAACTAACGATTATTTTGATAATCGATTAATCTGTCGATAATTTTCTCGATTAATCGATTATTAATCGATTCGTGTTTTGGCCTGTAAAATGTCAGAAAATTGTGAAAAATGTTGATACATTTTCCAAAGCCCATGTTGACTTCCTCAAATGTATTTTTATGTCCAAAACACAAAGATATTTCAGTTAACTGTCATAATAGGATTAAAGAAACCAGAAAATATTCACATTTGAGAAGCTGAACTCAGAGAATTCGGATTTTTTTTATTAAAAAATTACTTGAAACGATCAATCGATTATCAAAATAGTTAGCGATTATTTTAAAGCGACTCTTACCTTTGGTGCATTTTTACACTTTTTTTGGATTAGGTTAAAATGGTATTAATAAGGTAATTACACTCTAAAATATAAGACAGACCCACCAGGAGTAAAAACAAACAATGATTTCAATCTCATAATATTATGAAAAATATATATAAAATTCAACCAATCAAATCGTTCGGACCGAACGATTTGATTGGCCGACAGACCTGTCTGTTTGCGGTCTGCTTCTGTATTGCGCATTCTCAACTAGAGGGTTTGTTTTGATTCCACGGCAGACAGTAGCGAGTAGCGACCATTGTAGAAAAGGCCCCAACGTTCATAAGTTACAGTGTTGTTAGTTCTTACAGTGTGTTAAAATGTGTTTTGTTCAGTGTGGATAGCAGTCAGTTAGGGCCGTGAAGTCAGTCGGCCAGAGAGCCTGTTTAGTTTCCGTTCTCTTCTCCCTCGGTCAGATGTGTGAGCGTTGCCGCAGTAAGCGATCATTCCACATGGAAACGTGTTTATCTGAGTTTAAATGTGAATCACCCGTGTGAGTATGTACATGCAGTCCCGATCGCTGTTATAATATAGTTTGCATGCGATTCGCGGGTCGCAACAGCTGTTGTAACGTCTCCTCACGAGCGGAGTTTAAACCTTTGTTCTTTTCCCGCGATCTATATGCGACTGTGCCTGTGAAAGAAGGAAAATAAAGAGCGGATAAAACCCTACTCCTCCTCTCCTAGTCTCATGCTTATAGTCTGACGCCTTTGGCCATAAGTGGTATTCTGGCCGACACCTCTGAAGTGAAATCAGTGATACAAGCATGGAACGAGGGTGTGGGGGCATTGGAGGGAGGCGGGATGGTATGATAGTGCTGTAATTCTCAATTGCACGATGGGTGTGAGTCCCTTTAATAACCGATTAATAATCGATTTGTCGATTAATCGTTGCAGCTCTATCAAATCTATATTATCTTATAAAACATGAGGTTAGATTAGGAGGGCAATTTGTTGAATGCACAAGACGATTTGTCTGATGATGTTTCTCTAGAGCCAATCATCTCAATCATACCCTCATGTTATGATCAAATACACAAATCTTGAGCAGCTACTTTTGATTGTTTAGGTATTTCAAAGTGCGGGGGCCATTGTTTAGATTTGAATTGCAACACGTGTTGTTCATGTGGAGTACAATGCCTTCTCGTGCGTCAGGCGCTGATGTTTGCACACAGCAAGTTTGTGTCCACAATAAACTTGAACAAGGAAAGAAGAGGTCTTGATCTTGAAACCCGATCCAAACAACCAGCAGGAATTTTTTTCTCATATCCACCAGGCACACACAAGAGCACAACCCTGTCAGTCAACCTCCAGGGTCACAATAACCCATGTTTATAGATCCAAGTACAACCTCAATGACACAATCCAAAAATGAAAAGCATGTGGACCTTTAACTCCTGAGTAACGAAACAGGGACATTGTTACACAGAAGCCCAGCGCTAATGTCCCTGTCCCACATGATCAGACAGGCCACTGCCTTCAGGGTAAACAAACAGTGTGGACATTGACAACCCAATAATGTTTAGGTTACCTGCAGACTCAAACTGAATGCAAAGAAGACAACATCGAAACATGTTAGAGAAAAAGACAAATTGATGAACGATCACAAAACAGGAAGAGAGGCAAAAGTCTCCCCTTTCCATCCAAACGTTTAGATAGCCGCCAAAGAGCCTTCTCCAATGACAGAATCATGTAAAACAATATGCCCTCACCAACAAGAAAGCTATATTCTAGGATGCAGCCTCTATCAATATGGTAGCAACCAGACTCCAACCAGATCGCTTAGTTAATTAGTTTACGATGTAAATATTGTAGTATAGAGTTATTTTCGCTGAGATAGATGGCTAAGGGAAACCATGTGCTAAATCCACAAACTGCTTTTTTTTGTCTTTTTAAGGAATTGTTTGGGGAAAAATATGCTTATTCACTTTCTTGAAAAGAGTTAGAAGACAAACACACCCATGTGTGTATGGTAAATATAGCAGCAGTGGCAGGTTAGCATAGCTAGAGGAAGTGACGGCACCTGGCCAAGAAAGGTGCCTCCCCCACCCACCACAGCCACCATGGAAACCCACAATGTGCCACATTTGCCCTTCACTGCTATACATTTATTTAGCCTACACATTCTCACTCTGACTCTCAGCAGGGAAGCGAATGAGAGTATCTCCCAAAAGGTCAAACTATGCCTTTACTTGAAACTCAATTTGCATTTGGGGGCTGAAGCCTCTTTAGAACGAAAACATTTGTATTATTTTCAGTGTGATTTGAATTTTATTGGAAGCCTTAATTGGTTCTGTTGAAAAACACTAAATGTTTAGAATGAGTAAAGATTAAAAAAAATAATAGAAATTGGCAAAAACAAATGAGTCATATTTCGTCCTCCAAATGAAGTTCTTGAAATGAAACAAACCCAGACTCATTCTTATACTCTCTGGGGTTTTGCTGACACAGGTCTGGTATGACTATTCATTTAGGTACAGAATGATGTTTAACTGACAATACTGAGTTAGTATGGTTTAGCATTAGGCCTACTCCTATCCTGTGATGGTTGCTTTTAGGCCATGGTAAGTCTTGCTCATTACAACTGACATTAACAAGCTTTAAAGTGCCATAGCTACAACAGAGGCAAATACAAAACTAATGATTTACTTAACTCACTTCACTTTCAAATCACAGCACTTGTCATGCAGCAGGCCTGTTTGTTGTGGAACTGTTGAGCAGGTAAAATGAGTACAGTGATACACTTCAACATAACTTCACATGCCAAATGTGACATGCAAAGTTATTTTTACAGGCTCAGCTGACCAGGAGAGAAACGTCTCATCTGATGCCAAACCTACTTAGGAAGAAAAATAACTTCCTAATTGCATACCTTGGGATAATAATAGACTCACATTGACTCTGAGGACACCTGTAAAAAGTTGGATCTCCATCAAGGGAAAAACTAGAGCAGGCAGAGTGATGCAGCAGCAGCACTATGGTGATTCCTTAGCACTGCAGCACCATCATATGATGCTGCATGATGTAAGGATAGGGACCGGATGAAGCCGGTCGAAATGCCCGGGGCCTACACGGACTAAACCGGGCGCTCAGTCAAAGTAGCTAAAAGAAAACACATACAAAATAAAATAAAAAACATTTCATCCAAATCGTGTCCCTCCCTCCAGGAATTGACCACATGGCAGCGCCCCACACGGGGATTCCCATCTCTCTTCAAAGCCTCCTGAACGCATCACAAATTACAAATGTATTTCCAACATCCAACAGGGGACACACTGTACACTCACACCGCCATAAGCCTCTATCCCTCATGATGTGTTGCTTTCATTCATTCATCGCAGGCACATGATCATCTGTGTGCGTACCGAAAACACAAGCCAAAGCGCTCGGTTTAATCCCCCTGATCACCGGCGCGTCTTTTTAGCGATAAACAACAGGCGCTCAATGTTACTTTACCTCTGCGGGATGGAGGTGAGTGTCGGCTGGGATGATGGGGGGTCCTGCGCCGGGCTTGGTGACCTTGGATCAGAGAGATGCGTGCCGTGCGTCAGTGTAGTTTGGATGGCTCGTGTGTATGAATTTCCTGAGTGAGCCGCTGCCTGACGTGGAGCTGAGGGCGGTGCTGCCTCCGTGGCTATTTCCAGAGCAAGCCAGCTCAAGGGAGGATTGACTCAGCCTCTTTCAATGGCTCTTTACAAGTTACACACACACACACACGCACACACACACACAGTTCCTTACTCTACCCTCCTCCAGGGCACTGTCTGCGGTAACTTTCTCTATGCTCTGATGTGTCGCATGCAGGCGATCTGATAGAGCAGGAACAATGTAAATCAATAATATAAACAGAGTGTCTGCAACAATCTATCACAATTTCCCAGAAACCAAAGATATTTATTCTCTTGACTTTCAGGATGAAGAAAGTCAGCAAATACTTACAATGGGGAAACTCGAAAAACCTGAAAAGCTTGAAAAGGGTTTCTCTCATCAAAGTAGGCTATCAGTTTCTGTATCGTTTTACTTTTATTTTAAATAGTTACAGTTGTTATAAGAAGATTAAGCTGATTCAGTTAAACGTCAAGCACAGAAAGGATATACAATCAGTCAACTGACAGAAGGCTATATATTTAAATGTAAACTGACATTATTTATATATATATACATACAGTGGTGGACTGAGGGGGGACGGGGGGCGACCTCAATGGTTGAAAAAGCGAGCTAAGGTGCCCTCAAGAGTGGTGAAAACGAGAGGAAATGCCTTATTGACTGCCCTTTTCACATGCAAAACATGATTTGGTGCCCTCTAGGGTGCCCCTTCATACAATAAATTATGATGATGTGCCCTCTAGAACAAGAAAATTAGATGACGTGCCTTAATGAGTGCCCTTGCCCGTCTGGTGCCCTTCTAGTGCCCTTCTGCCTGTCTGGTGCCCTTCTAGTGCCCTTCTGCATTTCTGGGGTCCTTCTAATGCCCTTCTGCCCGTCTGGTGTCCTTCTAGTGCCCTTCTGGTGTCCTTCTAGTGCCCTTCTGCCCGTCTGGTGTCCTTATAGTGCCCTTCTGCCCTTCTGGTGTCCTTCTAGTGCCCTTCTTGTGTCCTTCTAATGCCCTTCTGCCTGTCTGGTGCCCTTCTAGTGCCCTTCTGCATTTCTGGGGTCCTTCTAATGCCCTTCTGCCCGTCTGGTGTCCTTCTAGTGCCCTTCTGGTGTCCTTCTAGTGCCCTTCTGCCCGTCTGGTGTCCCTATAGTGCCCTTCTTGTGTCCTTCTAATGCCCTTCTGCCCGTCTGGTGTCCTTCTAGTGCCCTTCTGCCCGTCTGGTGTCCTTCTAGTGCCCTTCTGCCCGTCTGGTGTCCTTCTAGTGCCCTTCTTGTGTCCTTCTAATGCCCTTCTGCCCGTCTGGTGTCCTTCTAGTGCCCTTCTGCCCGTCTGGTGTCCTTCTAGTGCCCTTCTGGTGTCCTTCTAGTGTCCTTGTAGTGCCCTTCTGCCCGTCTGGTGCCCTTCTGCCCACCTGGTGTCCTTCTAGTGCCCTTCTAGTGCCCTTCTACTGCCCTTCTGCCCGTCTGGTGCCCCCATGGTTGAAAAAGTGTTGCTAAAGTGCCCTCTGTGGTGGTGAAAACGAGAGAAATTGCCATTGGCTGCCCTTTACACGTGAACAAAAATTATTGAGTGCCCTAGGTTGCCCCTCCATACAATAGGCCTAAATGATGATGATGTGCCCTCTGGAGCAAGAATATGGCAAACCGAAAAAACATGTTGTGGTTAGCTAATGAGGTGCAGACGTTCCTCTCTTTGGTAGCTGACAAACGGGGAACGCGAAAGAGGCGTTGCTTTCATGTGGCGTCGCTATGACAAACAGCTACATCGAGTGGAACTTAAATCTCCACTGGATAATAAAGCAATAAGCGGACTAAGAGTATGTCCGTACCCATAGTGGAAAAGCGCAATTAGTGCCAAGTTAGAAAAATTTAATATTTTCAGTTTGCATAATCCGTTTAAATGTATATACATTTTTTGAGCGTTCAAGATCCGGTCCTCATTCAAGTGTAGGTTATGTCATGCAAGAGAGACGATAATAGTCAGCTATCACCTCAACATGAAGGAAAACTTCCTTCAATTTTTCCGTAGCTGGCTGTCAGTGGTCAAAGACTGTATGGTAGCAACCCATTGAATTTTCTCCAGTCTAATTTTTACTTAAATGTTAGTAAAGATGAAAGCAGCAAGGCATCCTCCCTTCTTTGTCTAAAATGTGAAAGTGCACAATGATGTGAACAACTCATTTTGGTGTTTATAAAGTCGCTAGAATAAGGGGAAACAGTGTCTTTGAAGCTACATTTTTTCTACTGTATATACTGTATTGAAAAGAAAAATAAGGAAGGAAGCTATACCTTACAGATGGTTATACATTTGTATATATGTGGTTGTCTTTATGTTTTTATATGTAGGCTAAGTAGACCTTAGGGTGAAAGCGGAGGGGGTTATTATAGGAATTGTTATTTGTAACATTGTACTTTTGTTTATATTTTAAAATAAAGTTTATTCAAAACCGACTGAATGTTATCCATCAGAGGCAAAATTTAAAGTATCAAAAGTCTTGAATTAAATCTTTTTGTTTGAATTTCATTATTTTTCAGTAGCATTAAAGCCATAACAATAATTATATTGATGACTGTAATTCAAAGTTAAAGGGAAGAAGTGGCAGCAGCACAACATGACAGAACGAAGTGGCAGTGGCAGTGAAAGCATTGAAAAGAGTCAGTTGCACGATAAAAAAAGCTGTAATGGAAGTTGATGTTTAACACCTTAAAGCCATTGAATTACATAGTAAGAGATAAGAGCCAGAGAAATGTCAGTGGAAATAGATTGATTGATGGGTGGATGGGTGTTTGCTTCTCTAGCCATGCTGTATCTGCTCTGTAGCCCTCTCCTCATTGTTGCTTGCGTGCATACAGCTGCTGGCATCGGCAGCCACACACTCAATCTGGGTCATTTGAGCTCAATCCGTAGGATTAATGTGAAAGGGTCACAGTGAAGCCTGTGCATATGGGGGCAGTGACTTGCCAAATGTGAGGAGGAAATTCAAGAAAAAGTGACCAATGATGAAGGGACCAACATGGGAAATAACTGCAGTCATCTAATAATCTGTGATGGATTCAGGAGGGGAGGGTTAGATGTAAAAGACTGTTAGCTCAATGGTTGTGGGAGTGCAAGAAGGAAAAGCACTTGGGCTAATCATTACATTTTGAGCGCCAAAAGCATTAGGCAGCAATATTATAGCCTAATTTATCTTTATTCTGATATAAACTGAAATTAAGGAAATTAAAGGTGGAGTCAGTGATTGTGGAGAATGCTTGTTGTCAAAATCACTGTTTGTCAAAATCAGTTAATATCGTCTCACCATGCGCTACCCCTCCGTAATGTGTCCAGTGCTATACAACCGAAAGTAATACAAATGGGTATAGGCCTATGTGGGCTATACAAAGTGGGTTGGACAGACCCGTAGCTAGCAACAATGCTATCGATATAAGATCAGATTTAACGCTATGAAAATACAAGTAGCAGCTACAGTGGGTCGGTTCGAGACCCTTTTGTATATATACCCGTTTACAGAGCCTAGGCTGTGTACTACCACTAACACATATTTTTCAGGGCACACACAGTTCGGACAGGTAACAGATAGTGAGGAAACATTCACTGATTTTGACAAAAAGTGATTTTGACAAAAAGCATTCTCTCGAATTGTTGACTCCACCTTTAAGCATTCATAAATTACTACTTTGTGCATCATGAGCCATGAACATACATTTGATAGGACAGAATGATCTAATGTTTCTTGATGAATCCAGGATAAAACTCATTTTCATCTTGCCAGACGTCACTAGAAAGGCATTTCCTCTGAGGGACACTACCTTTTCTGGCATCATCATCAGTCAGTCATTGTCCCAAGGTTGAGTCTGCTTCTTTGGGCGTGGCTCACTCACGTCATACTGTATGGATGCTAATTCACTTTCAGGAGGATCTCTAGGAGATAATCAGCGAACATGTCACTGCTGAGTCATCTTCAATCTCATATTCTACTGTACGCGTAAGCCTGGATCAAGAACAGACCCTGACACACAGCTGAGGAGAGCTACATCCGTGAGCTGTTGCCCTCTTACACTGCTACATTTTTCATATTGGTTTGTTTAGGCTCGACAGCTTACAGGCAAATAGCTGACTCTCTTTTCTGTGACTGTGGCGTTCCTCTGTGGTGTTTCTTGAACGCATGAATAAAAATTGCTATAATAGAGCATCAATCCAAACAGCATTTGGTTCTGATTGGCTGCTCGCCTCTTTGTGTTTGAACTACAACCCTTTTACCCATGACAGTATGTCAGTCATTAACTATTCATTCCTAAATTGCATCAGTGGCAAAGCTGCTGAATATAACCATGGGGGGGTTGAGATGCTCTCTCTTCTTACTTCCAGAATTTGCTGTTACATTTTGATGTATGAACACACAGTTTGTGCACGGAATCGTTGCATATGGCCATGTGACACCGTGATATACCCTGATCTGATCAAACTTGAAGTCTGAAGCATGAAAATGAATTGTGATGATTTTTGAGGGTAAAATCATCTCTTTTTCAGGAGGCTGCTTGAAGGCAACATTTGGATATCCCATTGTGTTCTAAATATTGTTTCATAGACTCTACCACGCTGAGACAAATTAAATATCCATGAGAAACACCTTTCGTCGTGCAGTTCTTGAGACCAATGCACCTGCAGTTTGGCCTGAAATTATGTGGCCTCTTTAAAGCTATAGCGCGTAACTGTTTCATATAAATAAATGTCTGTTACGTTTAAGCCATTGCCAAACGAGTTGACACCCCCCCCCCCCCCCCCCCCCGACACTGGCACAGGAGCTCAGAAAAATCCCAAGAAGAGCCCAAGAAATCTTTCAGTTGTTGCTTCTATTGCTAAGTTTAAAAAAAAAGACGTACAGCGGAAGGTATAAAATCCATTGGTGATCACGAGGGCTTTCTTTCGTGCAGATGCGCCGACAGTGTTGTTGTAATTATTTAGAATGCATCATGGGGCTGACCGGAGTTACGCAATATAGCTTTAAATATCTTCCGTATATCTTACAAACAGATCTCTCTTTCTAATAACAACTTACAATGCATACAAGCATTACCTCAGCACCAAACTATAGCACTGCCTCACAGTTGGTAGGCTACTTTCATCTCAACAATACCAAAGGGGTCGTAGCCTGCATGGGAGAATTCAATTCATCTGAGACTGTAAACAATAAGCTTTCATGTCGTGGAGAAAAACACGGACACGAGAGCTCAGATTATGGAAGCCCGGCACTCCCAATATCCAAACAGAAACTTTAGACAAGCCTGCACTGTTTAGGTGGAGGTGCGGCTCGCGGCGGGGAGGCCAAGAGAAATATTTGTTCCGTCTCACAGCAGAGGGAGGTCGAGACTGGCGGCAGGGAGCGTTTTAGGGCAACACATTGCTTTTGTTTGTGCTCGCCTTTTTTCACACGATTCTTCCCAACTTCTCACGAGACCATCAGATGAGTCGGTGGCATATGATTAAAACTTCAAAACAAAGATGGCTTTTTTGCATTTTTATTAGTGAATGAGCTCTGTGTTTCCACTAGTTTTGAATATTCAAATGGTAGGCTACGTGAGCAGCTTGCTTGTTGCACTTTGTCACAGCTCCACATCCAGTCCACCATGTTTGTTTTCCTCTGAAAAGGTGAGCAGACTGATTACACTGTGCGCCTATGTGGACAAAAGACCCAACACTTTACCAGATAAGCAAATTTTTTGATGAATGTAGCGTTAGTTCAGGTACGAAAGCATGCTTTCATTTGGTGATAGGCTGATCAGCTGATTGCAGTATTCTTATGTTAGCTAAAACATTGAAGGGGACCAGCATGGACATTATAAAACAATGTTTGCTCTTCTGATGCTAGTGCTTTACGCTTTACACAGCTCCCACCACCACACCAATGCAGCTAATAAGGATCCTAAATAAACCTACAAACAAACAAACAAACACCAACATCCTTCTGATGCTGTTACTTTAAACTAAGAGTTATTGGTCATGCATGTATTTTTTGAAGGCCGTTAACTCTCTCAGCAGAATCCTCAAACAGCAGAACCTTTGATTCACCAAAATGACCTGTACGAATGAAACCAATTATTTGGCCGAAGTGCCTCTGACTGTATTTCTACTATAAGCCTATGAGGTCATTTCTGGAGACAAAAATTTGAGGTATGTGGCCAAGCCATGTTTGACCCCTTAATCTTTTTAATCTTCTTATAGTAAGAAACATTTGCGCGCACTCCTGTTGTTTTAAATAGCAGCATTGAACTATGCCTCATGACATCAATGCACATGAAGAACTCTGAATCTTTAATAAGTTTTTGTTGTTTGACGGAAATCAAATTAGGTGAATGTTACAAACGGTAGGAACATATTATCTTCACGGCTTTAAGGGGAGTTAAAAGATGACATTGAAAAAAACGGGAACAGTTACAGTTAGTAACTGTAACTACATGTAAATGGTCATCTCTGGTAAACTCAGACCACAGTCCATTTATTGTTGGCAAGACTGTGGCTCAGTTGGTAGAGCGGGTCGGCTGATGATCAAAGGGTTGGAGGTTCGATCCCCGCCCTGCCACCTGTGTCATGGTTGTTGTGTCCTTGGGCAAGACACTTCACCCACCTTGCCTCGTGTGAATGTCGATAGTTGTAACGGCTGGACAGGGAGGACACAGGCGCAGAGACAGTACCAGTTTAAGAGGGTTTATTTAGAAGGAATCTGGGGTTTTGGGCCAGGCTTTGGAGTGGCTGACAGGCATGGGGGTCCAGGGGAAGTGCCAAGGGGAGAATCCGGGGAGACGAGCAGAGGCAGGCAAGAGCAGGCAGGCAGAGGGGTCCAGGGAGGGAGAGCTGGCTGACGAGGGCTGGAGCTGGTGGCAGGAGTCAGGCTGGGAGACTGTGGCAAAAAAGAACAGAATTTAGCAACAAGCTCAATGCAGGCGGAACTACAAAACGTCTAGGTGGCTGGAGAGTTACTGACTGGGTAACAGAGTTTACAATCTGGCAGTGTCTGGAAGGTAGGGCCGGGTATATGAAGAGCAGTTGATTGTTGATTGATGGCAGCTGTGAATGCTGGTAACTGACATATTGTTAATATGATTGTCCCTTGAACATAACACATCTTAATGACTTGGGAAAGCACATTTTAATAGTGAACATATATTTTTGATTAAATGTAACCTTAGAGGGAAGAGTGTGCTCAATGGGCATCAGGGAGAATTGCTTGAGTAATTGCATGAATATAGACAAGATCATGTCTACTCATGTGGAGGGGACAGTCGTCAAACAGGTGTTTTCTCTCTCAAGCTTGTGTGATGAAATGTCAACCTGTTTTACCTGTAACACCTGTTGCTTTAGAGTCTCAATGTATTATTCATTGCTGAAGCTGTTATAAAGAAGCTATGCTAGGAAGCAATAGTAGACACGATATATATTCCACCAGCAGGGGGCGATGTGGTTAATGACAAAAGGTCACAAATTAGCTAAATTGTCCTTGAATCCAACCACAATGTGTAAGGTATATTATGTTAAATACAAAACAAATTATAAAACATACACACTTTAAGATTTAAATCATGTGGATTTAGCTAAAAAAACAAAAACAAGATTAGAATAAAATGACTACAACATGCGTTCCACCAAATGCCCTCCATTTTTTCTCATTTTTTCTCATTTTTTGGGCTTTCTCCATAAATCTTGCTCACACCCTCCACACCCTCCTGCTCACCGGTGTCTCAGTCACCTATCGCCCTGCCCACGCACAGACCAGCCCCTTCTCACCACTCAGTTGCAACAAGTGTTAATGTTGTGTCACTCTCTTTTGCTCGCCAGCCTCTGAATCCTGATCACTGCAGCTCCATATACAGGTGAAACTCGAAAAATTAGAATATCGTGCAAAAGTTAATTTATTTCAGTAATTCAACTTTAAAGGTGAAAATAATATATTATACAGACTCATTACATGCAAAGTGAGATATGTGAAGCCTTTATTTGTTATAATTGTGATTATTATGGCTTACAGTTCATGAAAACCCCAAATTCAAAATCTCAGAAAATTAGAATATTACATAAAATCAATAAAAAAAGGTTTTCAAATACAGAAATGTCGGCCCTCTAGAAAGTATAATCATGCATATGTACTAAGTATTTGGTTTGGGCCCCTTTTGCATGAATTCTTGCCTCAATGCGGCGTGGCATGGATGCTATCAGTCTGTGGCACTGCTGAAGTGTTATGGAAGCCCAGGTTGCTTTGATAGTGGCCTTCAGCTCGTCTGTATTGTTGGGTCTGGTGTGTATCATCTTCCTCTTGACATTACTCCATAGTTTCTCTATGGAGTTCAGGTCAGGAGAGTTGTATGGCCATTCATACAGTAATACCATGGTCAGTCAACCAGTTACCAGTGGTTTATGGTACTGTGGGCATGTGCCAAGTCTAGCTAGAAATGGAAATTGTCTTCGCCATAAAGCTTGTCTACCAAAATCTTCTGGTAGACGGCTGTGGTGACTTTGGACTTGATAACACAGTGGACCAACAGCAGCAGATGACATGATACCTCAAATCATCACTGATCCAAATTAAATGTTGCGTTTCATTTGGAAATCAAGGTTCCACAGTCCCCAAGAGTGGAGGGGCACAAAATCCAAGGGGCTTGAAGACCACTGTCAAGTTTCAACAGTCAGTGATGATTTGAGGCACCATGTGATTTGATGATGTTGGTCCACTGTGTTATCAAGTCCAAAGTCACCACAAGTGTCTACCAGGAGATTTTAGAGCACTTGATGCTCCTGTCTGTTGACAAGCTTTATGGAGATGCTGAATTACTTTTTCCAGCAAGACTGGACACCTGTCCACAGTGCCAAAACCACAAGTAACTGGTTGACTGACCATGGTGTTATTGTGTTGATTGGCCAGACAACTCTCCTGACCTGAACCCAATAGAGAAACTATGGAGTATTGTCAAGAGCAAGTCTGAGGAAACTCTCCTCATTTCACATTGATAGTAAAATGCTAACCATGTTCTACCGCTGCTTCATTGAATCTGTCATATCCTTTAGCCTGGTGTCTTGGTTCAGTAACCTATCTCTAAAAAATAAGAATTCCCTGATCCAAATTGTAAGGGGCTAGTAGGCTGATTGGAGAGCCACAGCTGAACCCAGAATCCCTGCGCAGCTACAGAGACTAGCTGGGTCTATCTTGGAAGATGGATCCCACCCACTATATGGTGAATTTCAACTTCTCCCATCGGGCCGAAGGTACAAAATGCCTGCCTGCAAAACAAAAAGATACAGAGGCAGTTTTGTTCCCTCAGCTGTCAAAACATTAAATAGTAAGTAATTAAGCTACACACTAACTTATTAAATGGACTGTACGGCCTTCTTCATCTATTTATTTATTTATTTATTTATTCTGACCTTGTTTTTTGTATTTGCCATGATGGCTTGTATTCAGTATTTATCTTTTGATAGTAATACCTTTTTGTATGCTTTTATTCCATGTTCCTATGTCTGGAGCACTGTTGTCACTTTTATGTCACTGTCTGTCGATGTTGTTAATGTTGTCTGTGTGTGTAAGCAGCCAATTCTTTTTAACTGCAACCAAATCTACCCTCGGGTACAAATAAAGTTACCTTACCTTATGATACACACCAGACCCAACAATACAGACACGCTGAAGGCCTCTATCAAAGCAACCTGGGCTTCCATAACACCTCAGCAGTGCCACAGGCTGATAGCATCCATGCCACGCCGCATTTAGGCAAAAGGGGCCCAAACCAAGTATTTAGTAAATATGCATGATTATACTTTCTAGAGGGCCGACATTTCTGTATTTAAGATCCTTTTTTTATTGATTTTATGTAATATTCTAATTTTCTGATATTTTGAATTTGGGGTTTTCATAAGCTGTAAGCCATAATAATCACAATTATAACAAATAAAGGCTTGAAATATCTCACTTTGAATGTAATGAGTCTATATAATATATTAGTTTCACCTTTTAGGTTGAATTACTGAAATAAATGAACTTTTGCACGATATTCTAATTTTTCGAGTTTCATCTGTACTATATATCCTTCAAACCTGAAACATATCCGTTTAACTGCCTGTAGCCTACACCTGCGGCTGCTAGTACCCCTTAACTGCCATGTGCCTGTTCAATCGTAGTTGGTTCAGACTTGCCATGCCCTGTGTGCCACTCCCCCCCACCCCTCTGTAAGTTACCAACAAAAAGACCTTTAAAGGGTATACAATGGGATAAGATCAGAACAGATAAACTAGAGTATAGGCTATTCATCTCCAAGTAAATGATCAGGTTCAAATATACAAAAAAAATTACAGCGACCATTATTTCACCTCCATTTTAACTAAAAATTATATTGAAGTTGAAAGCACTAATTGCATAACAATGAATTAAATACTGTACATGATATTAAATGACATACATGTAGCACTTACATGTGGCACTTTCAAGTTTGGCTTATTTGAAGCTAATGTACTACTTGCATGATCCTTGCTGGTTTGAGTTTGTACCTTTATGGTTGAATGCATCTAATACGAACCTTATATTTCACATGACAGTGACCATTATTGAAAGATGGTACTGATGTTGAAAGTAATACTGAACAAAATGATAATGGTGTTAATGTTCTCAATCCAGGCTTGAAAACAAATTGATTAAAAAAGAAGATTCAAACCTAGAAGTAAAATTGAAATCACTGGGTGTTGTAAAGATGTTTTGTGCTACTTATCAGGAACACTCCCTCGCTCTTTCCATGAGGTATAGGCTAATGAATGCAGGTAAAACAATGGAGGAGATTAAGATAAAGGAAAGCACACAAGACAACACAAGGGGGGATTTGCAGCTCTGAGTCAACACAGAGTTAAATTCAGTGTGAGTTCAAACTAATCCCTCTGCACTATGGCCCACCTCTAGAGGTCACTATGTACCAGACAGCTCCTTCACAGTCATGGAGGAGAGCAGAGGAGTGCACACACACACACACTAACACATCACCCCCTCGCGTCATAATTTTCCCTCTCCGCCGGCCGGCCGCTGTGTTTAAGTTTACGGCCTGTACCCCTGATTTACGGCTTGCCTGATGACACCAAGAGGCTCTCTCCACACCTTGATGTTTACCTTTGCTGTCAGCTTGTTTCCACAAAGGCAGCAAAAGACCTCTGACTGTTTGGGTCGGAGGGGCCGCAGCTGGGAAGGGGGGTGCGCTCTCACCTCCACGCCATCCCTTCTGGTGTGAGGGTGAAGGGGGGTATAAGGAGACAACCAACAGCTGTATCTGTAGACAGTGTACACCTGTCTCAGACAATAGACTGTATATGAGGTCCCAAAGCTGATCACGTCTAGCCTGGCACCGCCCGCCTACATACTTCTGCTCGATTTTCATTTCACTTCATGTAGTCAGTCTGGGAGTGCGGTATATTAGTGGGTTTTTTCCAGAAAGATTTCTGAGGTCCAATCAGCTAACAGAAGGAGTGGCTCAGAAGCCGGCGCATGACATACGTCACGACCAAACGTTATGCGATTGGCTGGCAGATCTTGAGTGGCACTCGGCGGATCTAATTGTTTTAAACTTCAACAGACACCCGCCTTCAAGTGAGTTAACGTTTGTCAATTGAGCGATTCCAGACCTTCTGTACAAATTAAATTAAGTACGATGGTCTGGTAGGACCAGGCTAGATCACATCCACACACTGCCACAACTGTCACTATTAAAGCATAGAGAGTTGTTGTAAATACACATATTTCCTCGTGGGTGCCACGGAAGCTACGCAGTATAGCTTTAACCAGTCATTCAGTCTATTATTTAGTCCACCGTTGAAATAATAGTTGACCAAAAAAACGTGATGATGTTGTTATATTTTTCTGAGCACTTTAAGGTTGCACTAATCATTATTTGTATAGGCTACTGATAATGGATCACATGACTTTTGTTTGTAAAAAACCCACAGAGAATTATCACCAACACACCTCTTTGGACCCTTTTAGCGTATTTCAGCAAATGGTTTTGTATTTATTGCGTGTAACTTCTCTGTTTTGGTTTAGACTCAAGGCTCTCATCAGCATTGTTTCCAGAGCATACAGCTGTTTTCAACAAAAAAAGGCCAAAAGCCAACTGTAGGCTACAATACTAGTCCAGCAGGCAAGCAAGGTTAGCAAATTAGCTTGTTGTAACATAGTGGAGCATTTGGCACTTATAGATATTCCATCAGAAGTTGGTTAGAAAGAAAAGAACACAGCTAAAATGAGAGTGAATATTGAATTTACGAAAACAAGGCTCCAAATGAAAGCTTAAGCCATATGCGCTTTTACAAATAATTGTTGACCTTGGAAGAAGGAGTTGAGAAATAAACAATCCAAGAGTCCATTGGACAAACCAAAGCTAGAGGTTTTCCTCTGTTTTTCAGTCTCAATGCTAAGCAAAGCTAAGCTAGCAGGTTGCTATGGCTGTAACTTCATCTTTTTTCCAGATATGAGAGTGGCCTCGTGGCAAGGCCGCAAATAAATTCATTTCCCCAGATGTTGAACATGACTTTAATGCGTGAAGGTATCTGGTTGGTGTCAGTGAAGGGGTACTTGAGCAAATGGTGTTTGGGAACCTCTGCTATATAACCTCTAACTGCGATATAAAGTCGCTATAACAAGGAATGGGGAGGGGGTAAATGAGACTGAAAATGTCTATGTGTGTGTGGGGAGTAACTCTGCACAAACCTAAAGGTCATAGCCAGATGCAGTGTGATCCTGCCATTTTGCTTGAGTAAACATGCTGAATTAGATTTTCTCTGGGGTTTTCTGCCAACCTTAAAGTGTATAAACTATCTTGCTGCAAAAACACATTTTGGCAGGTAGGCTACTTAGGATAATTAGAAGAGCTGTGGTGTAGGTTTGATGCAGAAATATGCTGTATGGATTAGTCTAAAATATGTCCCCTTATATGAAGGTTTCCCTTGAATTCATATTGTTCACTTCTTTCAAACTGCTTATACATTTGTAGCACTAGAACAAAATCAAGGCGAGACTATAGCCTCCTCTACCCTCCCACGAATAGAGTTTTTTTTTGGGGTGGTCGATCAGTTATCTCCTTCCCCTTCTGAAACTAAAACAGCTCAAGCCTGGGCCTGAATGCCGCGCATCGTCGGCCGACTCGGCCCCTAAACAAAGGGTCAGGATGGAGAGAACAGAGGAGGTGAGAGGAGGAGGGCATGTAATCAGGACACAAGCAGCGGGAGGTTGGAGGAAGATAATAGTTAGATGGGGGGGGTTGGGTTGAGTCATCCAGAGTCACCGTGGTGCCGGCAAGGTGTTCTGTCCCCCTCCTGCCTGCCACAATGCTGAGCACACACACCACAAATAATTGGTTTGATTTGGCCTACCAAACACACACACACACACACACACACACACACACACACACACACACACACACACACACACACACACACACACACACACACACACACACAATTGTCATAGTGGGCTGATAACCTTAACTAATTTGTGACATTTTAAAAGTCATTTTAAGTGGATACAGGTTATTGTACCGAGGTGTCATAACAGACATTAACAGAATCTAGAAATAAGCGTTAACATACCATGACCTCCCTGGATTAAAACAATTAGCAGTTCGGTGACACCCACCCAGACAGTTTTTCACTCCAAACTGTCCCTCTCTAACTGAAAACACATTTACCCTGCAGCCTTTCTCCCCCCAGTTATCTCCCATCAGATGTGTTCACTTCCTCCGGCCTATTCAAGATGAGTCACCTATTGACAGTACATTGCTTTCTGCAATGACCCTTTCAACCCATCATCGACCTGACAGCTATGTGGTTTAATCTAACGAGGGTTCTTTGAAATGGAAATTTAAACCACCACCATAACCACCAACCCCCAACTCCATACCAAGCCATGCCTGACTTGTGAGCAGGTATGTGAACCCACAAAAACACTTCTCATCTTGAAACGTGTGACCCTCCGTGTCTTAACCTTTATTATACTATATATGGTCTTAACTGGCTTTTCACTGCAAAATGATGGGGTGTGAAGTGGGCAAGTTTGAAACTCAATTTTTTGCGGGCCTGGAAAATGTATTGAAATGTGCTCAAATCAAGTTGATGAAGTAAGGTAACAGGTTTTGGGATCTAAAATCAAAACAATGAGCTAAAAGACACTAACTCTGCCAATAGGAGAGTTATTTTCATTCGACTTAAAGTGATATATTTGTACCGAATGTGATAAAGGTTCCTTCCACTTTTCTTGTGCAATTACCTATTATCAAAATACAATTTTAATTCAACTTTCGTTGTGTTTCTTCCTGGCTGCAGTTATGCTTTAATTAACTGGTGTAATCAACGATCAGATACATTTTTAAAGAACATAAGATGGTATTTTTTATATATATGTATATATGTAAGGACAGGTTTATAGCCCAGTACTTACAGTACTGAGGTCAAAGTATGCATTCTTAAAAAAGAGGGGAAATATACGTATATCTATATTTATAAATATGTTGTTTTGTTTGGGGAGTTCCTAACACTAATATATTCCCATCAGTATAGTATCACCGTAGAGTTTAAGAGTCAATGTTTGAATTTCAACACTCATATGTCTGTTGAAATTAAGATCGCATATGTCTGACATGTGGTCTTTTCCTCTGGTTATTTGGTGCGCTGTTGATGCCCGCATGGAGTTTGATTTTTATATAAACTCAATATGCTGATGACTCGCTGCAGCCACCCCCGCTGCATTCCCTTCCAACTGTTTGAACAGCTGGGCTTTCTTTATCACTGCTGTGGACCCACCACTGGTTCCTCCATAGTGGGAGGGGTGAGTGGGTGAGGGTGGGGGGTCCTCTCAGCAGGAAGGAGAGGGTCTGGTGTGACTACTGCCTTGTTTGGCACAACACAGCTGGAGTCAAGAGAGAGAGAGAGAGAGAGACACACACACACACACACACACACACACACACACACACACACACACACACACACCATACAGCCATACACCAGACAGACCTCCAGTGCTCCAATTTGATTAAAGAAGCATTAAGTCTATATCTCAAGAGATCACGTCTTTGGGGGTTTGATTAGCATGATGCTAAAAGAGCAGGAATGAGATAAAATAGGTTAAAAATAGGGGGGGGGGGTGTTCTTATGAGATTGTAGAGAGACAAATCATGTCCTATTTATGCTTAAGTGTCCTTGAGCATGGTGATATCACTTTGTGATACCATCAACAAAAAGATGTTTTAGATTGTTTCTAAAATAAATACATTTGAAACTACTCCTGCATTAGTCCTATTTATGTCCTTATATTGGCAGTGATCATAGCAAGCAGTGGTGGTGGTTTTGCTAGATGTGTTACATTTAAAAAAAAATACACTTTTCAAGTTTTTTTGATTATTTTATTAATATTTCTCTAAAATACATTTATTTACATATACTGTATACTAAGCATGGGGAGTTGCTTCATCCGTTTCCGTCAATTAAATGTCCAGTCAGGTTTGCACCATTCTCTGGTTTGGTCTACTGCACTTTGCCAGACCTGTTTACTATGTCTAACCATGTGTATCAACATGTGAAACACACATACTACACACTAATTAAGCGGAGCACCAGAGTACGTTGTGTAGTAAATGTCAGTGGGGGAGGAAAGTGCAAAAGGTTGATTGGTCCTTAAATTGGATATTGAACTGACTTGTTTGCATTTCAGTCTGTGTATCTGCGTGTGGCAGGGTTATTATTGGATACAAAGGCACAGCAGTCTAATAACAGCTACAGAATGAAGTAAAACTGGGTTAACTGAAGTAAAACAAATGAGGTGCAATTTCACCTCGGGGTAAAAGATAATCACAATCAATGCTATAACTTCCGGCTAAAGTCCTATTTACTCTGACCTTGACACTTGAAGGTGATTGCATCTATGCGTTGTTTGCTCTTGTTTTTCTCATTCAGATAACTAATGTGGATATCAGTAATGATTTTCTTATTAGGAGTAAAATTTTCCTTTACACTGGTATCAAGAGCAAGATAATCAAGTTTGAGATTAGGAACCTGCTCTAATGCAACGCAGTGGAGAGAAAAGTGGGTCGCTTGGTTTCAGCATGTGTGTGTGTGTGTGTGTGTGTGTGTGTGTGTGTGTGTGTGTGTGTGTGTGTTTGGGGAGAGGGGGGATGGGGGATGGGGGAATTATGGGGTGAAAGGACACATGTTGACAAATCATACGGCCATCAGTCTGGGCCACCACACTCCGTGCCAAAGTCAGTCGTCCCATTAATTATGAGAGGCAGGCCTCCTAGCCCAGCTCCACACACTGGCCTCATTTATCCCTCGCTGACCAGTTCACACAGCAGACATTTTGTTTTCGGGGGTACGGAGACTTGTAATTGGCGGCGGCCACACAACGCAGACCTTAACACGGGCCACTTTGGAGCCTCTCAGCCACCCGTCAACCTCAGCCTCACACAGACCCAGCTTTGACAACACGTACACTGTTCTGACGTTTTAAATGCTCCTGTGTTGGGCAGCATATGTCCCGACGACTGGAATGAGCCTGAATGCAGCGCGGTCCCAAAAGGCCTCTCCACCTCAGACATGATGCACTTGAACTTATAGAAAGAATGTTTTCATGCTAAAGAAATGACTGCAGCTCCTGCAGTGCGAGGCTGATAACCTTTTCCCAGTTTTATAAAAGCGCATTAGTGCCCTGCTGCATGTGAACTGATGCGTTTAATGTTCCTGGTTTGTTTTAAATTAAGACCCAGACCCCCAACACATTTCAACTCATGGAGCTTGGGAGGAATTCAAATTCAATAGTCAGTTGGGAAAAGCAGCAGAGACACACCGCAGATTGTTATAATAACAGCATTATGCAACAATGGTTTTGTGACCACACAAGCCCCCCCCCCCCTCCAGATATCCCAAGTGTCTTGTTAGCAATTCTCTCTGGACAGAAGAAGGGCTTAGTTTTGACCTGCATTAACTTGGGGTCAGCCAAACAACATGTAAACACAACACTTATAAAGTTGATTGGTTGAATATGTCTTGGCAAATTGTCGCTCATTTCAAACAGATGGAGGAATGTTGAAATGTGATTCCAATATTCGTTTAGTTATTGCCTTTGTTTTTCGAGAAATATCTGGCTGTTACATGTTGACCAGCTCCTTTTTATCAAAGGATTTTTTCTAGGAAAACAGCTGCGACTGTAAAATAAGGTTGATGAGAGCTGTGGGACTCAACCAAAACAGTGAGGATGCGGGCCCTCAAAGCAAAACAATGAGCCATACAGACATTACTTCGTCTCACACTGCTGATGGGAACTGAAGAGTCTGGTGATCAATTTTTCATGGGTTTGTTGGTATGAATAACCCCTTTCAAGTTATACATAGTAGTTTTGATGAGTTGTTATTCTAACCATTTTGACCAGAGCAGCTTGAGCAGCAGTGGCTCAATCGACAAAGAAAAGCACTTTACTTCAAGCTTTATAAACAGAATCTATCAAATCAAATCTAGCAGAAGATCACATTCGATATAAACTAAACGAAGTGTCTCAAAAATGAACATAAATGATAGTTTAAATCTGATGCATGAAGTGTTTTCTACTCTTTTCTGCCTTTTTAAATAAGGTATATCTATTGAAAACAAACACATGGCTCACACGCATACCTTCCTTGTCATTCCACCCCTTTTAACTGTATGTTGTTACTGGCATGGAGTGGTACCTGGAGCTAGGCATGCTGGGTAGGCATTTTTCAGCAAGTTACTATTTTGAGTATAATGTCTGGCGGGCAGCCACGCGCAGCATTAGCAGGCTGGGCGAGCTCGCTGCCAACATCTGTACGTGCTTCACGCGGGGTCTGCGGAGGTTCTGGCACGGGTTAGCTGGATTGACAGAGCGACTCATAGCTCCACATACCTCTAAACTATCCTCACAACTGTCTGAGGGTGTGGGGTGCACTGAGAGGTATATGGGGAGGGGTTTCACAGCCAAAAACACATCTATCATGCAGGCGCCGCTGTGACTAAACAAATCAGCGGCGGCTAGAAAATATGATTTCACCAGTGGAGGAATGTGAGAGCCCAGGCAGAGCTGGAACGCTGCTGTATACACTGTGCAATAAGAAGGCAAATGTATCTCAAACGATTGTCCATACTTCCAAAAGAAGTACTTCCAAGAAGTATTTTTTCCTTGGGCTCCAGACAAAAGGTGGAGTAGGCGATTCTAGAGGATGCTTGTTGTCAAAATTACTTTTTGTCAAAATCAGTGATGTCCTCACAATCCGCTATACCTGTCCCTACTGCGTGTGCAGGCAAACAAAATCTGGTGTTGATACACAGCCTAGGCTCTGTAAATGGGCATGATGATACCTATGGTTGGTCCCCTTTGTTAACATACCCTTTGTTTACAGAGCCGTTTTTTCAGCAGGCACATTATACGGACAGTGTATCTGATTTTGACAAAAAGTAATTTTGACAACAAGCCTCCTCCAGAATCATTGACTCCACCTTTAAAATACTCCTCAAGTGAAGAGGGAGGCGTTGTTTCTGTCTGGTGTTGGTTTCCAACTTGAGACCATGAGGAAGCAATGAGCCCATGGATGAGTTTGGCCTGTAGGGACAGCAGTGTGACCCCCCCCCCTCCTCTCTCTCTCTCTCCAAAACCCTGCAGGGATCTAATCAATCACTACAAGCAGGAGAAAATACTCCAACATGCCAGTCCTGCCCCAGATTCCTGCTAAGTTTGTGTTTGTGTTTGTTTTGTCCCTGCTGAGAAGTCAGCACACTCTGAGGTGCTGAGAAAACACCAGATTCCTCAAGGAGAAGTGAGTTATTATCAGCAGTGTTGATCAGCGCTGAATCCAGGCCTTTTCTCTCTGTACGGTTAGTTATTCACCTGCTGAAGAGAACTGGATTTAATTAGGTTTTAAAGTAGATGAGCCAGTTGGAATCACGCCACGCGGCTCTTAAGTTAAATTGAATATTTTTTTTTTGCTGAAATCCAATTAACCAGCTCCCCGCGAAAATGAGCCTATATTGATGGAAAAACTATAAAAGCAGCAAGTGGAAATGAAGTTTTCATTATTTTCCAGGCGAGTAACGTTAAATCACCTCCATGCAAATCCTACTATGGAGTCGATAAACAGCCAAGTTTCTTTTCTGCCGCAATTAGAATTTTATTGACAGCTTTGTATTAAAAACGACTGCAGACTGGAGCAAATGCAACAGTGGGAATGTGTTCATTGGGTTGTTCTGTCATTAAGATAATTGCAATTGGAATAGCCTTGAACGATCTTAAAATAGAACAATAGTGGTAATGACCTGATGAAATAATTGTATTAGTTGTCAGAACATCTTGCAGCAAGAATGGTTTGTGCGTGAAGTATCTTCTCTGTGACCCTCACTTTCTGAGCCGTGCTGAGTGCTTCTACTTTTGTACGTGCCCCATTTGCCCTGGTTTGAGGTTTGAATACAAAGGGTTAGGCTACCTGGGGCCTGTTTCAGGTAGCTGGTTTTGAGGCAACCCAGAGTTTGTTCGCTCTGAGTTGGTGGAAACTCTGGGTTTTCCGTTTCAGGTAGCAGGTTCAGTGCAACCGAGAGTCAGTTACTTACTGCGGCAACATACGCCGTGGGTCTAACCTGCTGGGTAGGTGGTTAGACCTACCCGAGTTTGTTTTCACTTTACGCTGCAGCTCCGACTGAAGAAAGAGTGTCACTGTCACACGCGTCCCTGTACAGTTTGAAGCAAAATCACTCTATAGAAATCTCCATCGGGATGTTTTTATCATTTCCTGATGATTTTACGTTTGACCGATCATTTATCTGATCAGTAGCCTTGTTCTCAGCCCTCGGTCCGTTCATATAGGCGGCCACCTTACACATCGTGACATGCTCTACATTCAGATTAATAAACCTATTTGTATTGTATGTTTTTTAACGTCTGTGTCACTGAACAGATTTATGTCAGGTGGATTAACGTAACGCTGCGGCTGCACGCGATCGTTACAGTTCACTTCTGCGATCCTAAAGTCACAGACGAGCCTCGTTAAATAGCCTAATATGAATATAAAAATGGGTAACACTTTACAATAAGGTACACAAAAAAAGAGTAGTTACCCTTTTAAAAAGGTTAGTTACCCTTTTGAAAAGAGTAGTTACCCTTTTCAAAAAGAGTAGTTACACTTTTCAAAAAGAGTAGTTACCCTTTTTGAAAAGAGTAGTTACCCTTTTCAAAAAGAGTAGTTACACTTTTGAAAAGAGTAGTTACCCTTTTGAAAAGAGTAGTTACCCTTTTCAAAAAGAGTAGTTACACTTTTCAAAAAGAGTAGTTACCCTTTTTGAAAAGAGTAGTTACCCTTTTTGAAAAGAGTAGTTACACTTTTGAAAAGAGTAGTTACACTTTTGAAAAGAGTAGTTACCCTTTTGAAAAGAGTAGTTACCCTTTTCAAAAAGAGTAGTTACACTTTTCAAAAAGAGTAGTTACCCTTTTTGAAAAGAGTAGTTACCCTTTTGAAAAGAGTAGTTACCCTTTTCAAAAAGAGTAGTTACACTTTTCAAAAAGAGTAGTTACCCTTTTGAAAAGAGTAGTTACCCTTTTCAAAAAGAGTAGTTACACTTTTCAAAAAGAGAAGTTACCCTTTTTGAAAAGAGTAGTTACCCTTTTCAAAAAGAGTAGTTACACTTTTGAAAAGAGTAGTTACCCTTTTGAAAAGAGTAGTTACCCTTTTCGAAAAGAGTAGTTACCCTTTTCGAAAAGAGTAGTTACCCTTTTCAAAAAGAGTAGTTACACTTTTGAAAAGAGTAGTTACCCTTTTGAAAAGAGTAGTTACCCTTTTCAAAAAGAGTAGTTACCCTTTTCGAAAAGAGTAGTTACCCTTTTTGAAAAGAGTAGTTACCCTTTTCAAAAAGAGTAGTTACACTTTTGAAAAGAGTAGTTACCCTTTTGAAAAGAGTAGTTACCCTTTTCAAAAAGAGTAGTTACACTTTTCAAAAAGAGTAGTTACCCTTTTTGAAAAGAGTAGTTACCCTTTTCAAAAAGAGTAGTTACCCTTTTGAAAAGAGTAGTTACCCTTTTGAAAAAGAGTAGTTACCCTTTTTGAAAAGAGTAGTTACCCTTTTAAAAAGGTTAGTTACCCTTTTGAAAAGGTTAGTTACCCTTTTGAAAAAGAGTAGTTACCCTTTTAAAAAGGTTAGTTACCCTTTTGAAAAGGTTAGTTACCCTTTTGAAAAAGAGTAGTTACCCTTTTGAAAAAGAGTAGTTACCCTTTTGAAAAGGTTAGTTACCCTTTTGAAAAGGTACGTTTTTGAATTTTCTCCATCCACTTAGAATGGGGCTGTGGAGTCATTTTTGGAAAATAACATTTCAGATCCACATACATATTTTCATATATTTTCATATTTTCGGGGTCCTGGGGCCCATTCCAGAGGAGGTAATTTCAAACTCCTGAAAAAGTTGAACATTTTGAAAGTTATTAGAGGAAAAGCATTCTCAAACTCTCGACTTAGGCAAATTTCACTTAGTTCAAAAGGGTAACTAACCTTTTCAAAAGGGTAACTACTCTTTTTGAAAAGGGTAACTACTCTTTTCAAAAGGGTAACTACTCTTTTCAAAAAGGGTAACTACTCTTTTCAAAAGTGTAACTACTCTTTTCAAAAAGAGTAGTTACCCTTTTGAAAAGGTTAGTTACCCTTTTGAACTAAGTGAAATTTGCCTAAGTGGAGAGTTTGAGAATGCTTTTCCTCTAATAACTTTCAAAATGTTCAACTTTTTCAGGAGTTTGAAATTACCTCCTCTGGAATGGGCCCCAGGACCCCGAAAATATGAAAATATGTATGTGGATCTGAAATGTTATTTTCCAAAAATGACTCCACAGCCCCATTCTAAGTGGATGGAGAAAATTCAAAAACGTACCTTTTCAAAAGGGTAACTAACCTTTTCAAAAGGGTAACTACTCTTTTTCAAAAGGGTAACTACTCTTTTTCAAAAGGGTAACTAACCTTTTCAAAAGGGTAACTAACCTTTTTAAAAGGGTAACTACTCTTTTCAAAAAGGGTAACTACTCTTTTTGAAAAGGGTAACTACTCTTTTCAAAAGGGTAACTACTCTTTTTGAAAAGGGTAACTACTCTTTTCAAAAGTGTAACTACTCTTTTTCAAAAGGGTAACTACTCTTTTCGAAAAGGGTAACTACTCTTTTCAAAAGGGTAACTACTCTTTTCAAAAGTGTAACTACTCTTTTTGAAAAGGGTAACTACTCTTTTCAAAAAGGGTAACTACTCTTTTTGAAAAGTGTAACTACTCTTTTTGAAAAGGGTAACTACTCTTTTCAAAAGTGTAACTACTCTTTTCAAAAGTGTAACTACTCTTTTTGAAAAGGGTAACTACTCTTTTCAAAAAGGGTAACTACTCTTTTTGAAAAGTGTAACTACTCTTTTTGAAAAGGGTAACTACTCTTTTCAAAAGGGTAACTACTCTTTTCAAAAGTGTAACTACTCTTTTTGAAAAGGGTAACTACTCTTTTCAAAAAGGGTAACTACTCTTTTTGAAAAGTGTAACTACTCTTTTTGAAAAGGGTAACTACTCTTTTCAAAAGGGTAACTACTCTTTTCAAAAGTGTAACTACTCTTTTTGAAAAGGGTAACTACTCTTTTCGAAAAGGGTAACTACTCTTTTCGAAAAGGGTAACTACTCTTTTCAAAAGGGTAACTACTCTTTTCAAAAGTGTAACTACTCTTTTTGAAAAGGGTAACTACTCTTTTCAAAAAGGGTAACTACTCTTTTTGAAAAGTGTAACTACTCTTTTTGAAAAGGGTAACTACTCTTTTCAAAAGGGTAACTACTCTTTTCAAAAGTGTAACTACTCTTTTCGAAAAGGGTAACTACTCTTTTCGAAAAGGGTAACTACTCTTTTCAAAAGGGTAACTACTCTTTTCAAAAGTGTAACTACTCTTTTTGAAAAGGGTAACTACTCTTTTCAAAAAGGGTAACTACTCTTTTTGAAAAGTGTAACTACTCTTTTTGAAAAGGGTAACTACTCTTTTCAAAAGGGTAACTACTCTTTTCAAAAGTGTAACTACTCTTTTCAAAAGTGTAACTACTCTTTTTGAAAAGGGTAACTACTCTTTTCAAAAAGGGTAACTACTCTTTTCAAAAAGGGTAACTACTCTTTTTGAAAAGTGTAACTACTCTTTTTGAAAAGGGTAACTACTCTTTTCAAAAGTGTAACTACTCTTTTCAAAAGTGTAACTACTCTTTTTGAAAAGGGTAACTACTCTTTTCAAAAGTGTAACTACTCTTTTCAAAAGTGTAACTACTCTTTTTGAAAAGGGTAACTACTCTTTTCAAAAAGGGTAACTACTCTTTTTGAAAAGTGTAACTACTCTTTTCAAAAGGGTAACTAACCTTTTTAAAAGGGTAACTACTCTTTTTTTGTGTACCTTATTGTAAAGTGTTACCTAAAAATGATATAATAATGTAAACTGTGATCACTTGAGGAAAATGGATCTGGTAATAAATCAATCAGGCTCTTCAATGGAAACTGTCACCTAATGTGTCTTGACGTTAATGTTTTTCACTCCCCATTTAAAAGAAGCGACAGTCTGTTCTGTTTGCTGCACAGTAGGCTATTAGACTATAGCTTGCCAACATATTATACAGCAAATATAAAACACTGTCAGCAGCAATGCTGTGCCGCGCCAGCTTTATTACTTTACAGCTGATATGCGTAACTTTTTAAAATAGACTATGGCTTCTCATACGGAAGCGAAATTATTCTCTTGACAAAAAATGTTTGCTGTTTTTTTTCTGAATTGCCGAGGAGATTAGATCAGAGTTATGAGACAATATCCCGTTAATTCTTCTCCATAGGCTACCATAAGCTCATTCGTTAATATTTCTAACTCTAGTGGGAGGAGCGGAGATTTCTTTTTTTCTTTTTTGAGAAGTGGAGAAGTGGGAGGATCAATCATTTGTTTCTTCTGTTTCCATGGTGAATCATGTTATCAGCGATCCATTGACGATGGCTTTTATGCACACGCTCCACCCAGAGTGAACACGCTCAGAGTTGATTAACCCAACGCTGATCCACTGTTCTGAAACCGAAAACCCAGAGTTGCTTATCAACCCTGCGCTCTGAGTTTACCAACTCAGAGCGCAGGGTTAAACCCAGAGTATGTAAAACCAGCTACCTGAAACAGGCCCCTGACCAAAAGGTGAGTCTCACACCTTCCAGCACCTGTTTACAGGGACAATAAACCTTTAACAAGACACCTTTAAAAAAGACACACAACTGCTTATCACTAATCACCTGCATTGCGAGAGCAAAACCTGGCCTCATACCCAAACAATCAGACAACTAATGTGTATTGTGTATTGAGAAAGTGATACCTGATACTGATGGGTGGTGCATAACAATAGATGTTTATTGACAACCCATCACCCAACCATGTGCATTAATATAATGTTATACTGTTAACAGAAATGTTAAAGTAACATGGCTTCCAACATTTTGGCAACTAAAAGTTTTTTTTCTGATTGGCGCAATGAGTTGAAAAATAAGAAGTATGGCCATGATATCCCTTTCACCCCAAGTTTGTATACCTTGGGGGATATTATGGTATTACAGGATTTAACGCCATCTAACGCTGAATGGGTGCAAACAGCACTTATGCTAGGACGAAAACTTATAATAACAAATTGGAAAGCTTCTACTTTACCTGCATCGTCCCTGTGGTTCCTCAAATTGGGGAAATTAGCTGCACTGGAAATGTTGTCATTTAGGCTGATTAATAGGGTGGACAAGTACCATCAGAAGTGGGGGCTTTATCATGCCTACATGGAAGATAGAGCATCAAGGTGTTTCTAAATTTGTATTGCTGCCTTGCTTGTGCTGTGCTTTTTGGTGCTTTTTAATTTGATTTAACATGACCATTACTGTTTGTCTTGTTGTTTTTTGTTGTTTTATTTTTATTTTGTATTACTGTTTTCTCAATACAACCGTATTTGTATGTTTCTTCCTTTGCTTCTTGTATCGCTTTCTCATGTATATTTTCATTGGCCACTGCCATAATTAGGTATGATTGTGCAAAATGGATGTTGAAAACTCAATAAAAATATAAATCATAAAAAGAAAAGTAAGAAGTGTAAAGATGTTTTTCTTATAACAATGCAACAGAGAATATAAACATTATTATGCCGAATAATTTCTAACTAGTCAGATGAAGTGGAAAAGTCTCACTAAAATGGAGGGCTCTTTGATGTTTATTAACTTGTAATATCAGGTGCGCTTTGTTGAAGCGGTTTCACAGGCTGTCAGTAGGCTATATTCAAATGTAGTATAGTTACAAGCTAGGTTTTTAAGTAAAGCAAAGATTTAGTTATGAATAAAATAAAGAAGGGTTGCACCACAAACATAACTTCTTATGCAGTGCTACATTGTTCCTTATGTTTACATCAGGTAACAGGTGTATAAATAACGTTAGCATGCTAACATAGTAATGTTGGCAACTGTGGCTCAGGTGGTTAAGCGGGTTGGCCAATGATCCAAGGGTTGGCGGTTCGATCCCCGCTCTGCCACCAGTGTCATGGTTGTTGTGTCCTTGGGCAAGACACTTCACCCACCTTGCCTCGTGTGAATGTGTATGACTGCTGTATGTTTGAGGTGGTGGTCGGAGGGGCCGTAGGCGCTGAATGGCAGCCACGCTTCCGTCAGTCTGCCCCAGGGCAGCTGTGGCTACTATGGTAGTTTACCACCACCAGTATGACTGTGTGTGAATGAATGGAACCTGGAACCCTGTAAAGCGTCTTTGAGTGCCTTGAAAAGCGCTATATAAATCCAATCCATTAGTAGCCTATAAGGTAATGGGATACAGTCACCTTCTCACACTTTATTAAAATTCCAATAAATAACTACGTAAACTCTGAAAAAACAACATTAGATGCCACAAACAACCAAACATGCTAATGCATTAGCCTTAATAACCATATAATGTCAGTTAGTTTAGCATTGTGAATACTATTATTGACTCTGATACACATTCTCCATGTAGCTAGCTGAAGCATAGTCAAAACTAACATTCGGTTAACTTCAGCCTCCTAAACTAATGTTTTGAAGGTTATGTGAACTAATGATGCTTGTCACTTCCTGTTGGTTGCCACATATATTAATTTACGTATTATTGATGTATTTTCTAGCTGCTCATTTGTTAAATTATTATATAGAAAGTAGCAAGTAACTTTTTTGTTTCAACCTGCACACCTTAACATATCCCGGAATAATATGCCGACCCCTGCCTTTGATTAATGAAGGGGTGGATATTCAACATGAGCATTTCCTGTGTTTTTGGCACACACTCTGTCTTATCAAAGTGTGTTTTGCATCTTTCAAGCGTAGCATACCAAGTGACTGCCTGACATTTATTTTTTATTCGCATCAAGATCAGTGTGACTTTCATCTGCTTGTAAACAGATTAATGAGCCTGTGTCCTCACCGGGAAGTGCTAGCGGACAGTGAGAGTGTGACCTTGGTCAACAGGAAACTGTTGAACACTTTGCCTGAGGGGGACCTGACACATCTGCCCGGGCATGAATATCCCATGAAGGGCCCTTTAATGTGGAAATGGGAACAACAAGAAAAAGAGCTCACACTTTTTAAATTGCAAATGAGAAAATATCAGTCAGCTTTCAAGTGTTGAATGTCAATTAAAGCTTCTGTTAGTGACTTTAGCTTTAAGGTGAATGAGGTGGTTTTGTTTTCAACAACAAGGTGAACTGAGCATTTCTGTCTAATTAGCACTATGCATGAATTATGTGCACACTGACTTTGGTGTGAGGAAAAGATCAATTAAACCACTTTTTTTTAATATATAATTTTTGTAATTGTCATTGCAATAATTATGATCATTGATGTTAAGAAAATCTAAAACTTAAAATGAATAAATAATGTCTGTTTTTTCCCCTTACAAAATGCCAAAAGCCTCTATAGACTTGTTGTTAATAGACTGAATTTGTTTGAAATATATCAAACTGGCCTCTGGTAAGCTGTACTGGTAATTTACCACCAAACAGTAAACAGAGAAAATAATTGTCGGAATATTTTATCATGATTTACACAAATATTGTTTGATGTTTGTGTTTTGATGTATTTTCGTTGATGTAGATGAATTGTGTTGTTGGATGAGGATGAGAAGACAGGCCGGAAGGCTCGGTTGGTTTTAAGTTAATGTGTGTGTATAATTCATAGATAGCATATAAAGGGTATACTTCCATGTGAGAGATCATACAAATGTCCAGAACTGAAAACGAGATATTCTTTGATTTATTTTAAAGCAAGAAAAATAAATCAACTGCACTTGTTAACCTACTTTAACAAAATGTGAAGCATATCTAATATTTTTTTTTAAATATTGAAGAAGCTCACTTATTACCTACACTTGCTGACAGTAGCCTAAATAAATAATTACAAATGAATAAAAACTTTAAGAAGTCGGGCCTCAATACATTAACAGTAGCCTACTTCAAATGGCACAACAATTTGGAATATAAAATCTTGATATCTTTTAAAGTAGTACAAAAATTCACGAGTTGAAAGCATAAATAGTGTATAACAGGTTGAAAGTCAGCAGCGTTGACTACATATCCCAAGCACCCCCGCGGTCCCTCCCCCCGCATACCTCTGCTGTTTGCTCAGGCTGCGCTGTGGGGATCCTGCACAGCACAAGTTGCCCCAAACAGCAGCAGCGGCGAGGCGCACGGCGAGAAAAAGTTTCTCCACAGGAATGGGCAAGTTTGAGAAGAACGCGTTTCTTTTCTACTTCAATTCTACGGCCTCCAGAACAACACGGGACTGGATATAAGGATCGACTGGGTTGATAAACGGCACCACATTTGGGATTTTTCCGTTTCTTTTTTCTTTCTTCTGTGATTTCGCACTCTTTGGATTGGTCGCGCTTCATCTTGAAGAGAGAGAGCAGTGAAAAGAGTGGGCTGTTTTCTCGCGTGGGCCAGAGAGAAAGCAAGAAAACATGTGTACGTCCACGCAGCCACGCAGTTTAGCGAGGTTTGCCGTGGTTTTTCTGCTCGTTTTGAGGCTACAGCAGCGTGGATGTGACGCTAGTAACGCACGGACGTGTCCCCCTCCCTGCGCGTGTTCTGGGGAGCTGCTGGACTGCAGTCGGCTGAAAAGGGGCCGAATTCCAAACACCATCCCGGAATGGACAGTTCAACTGTGAGTCCAGTTTAAAGAGCCGTTTGTTTACCTTTAGTGCTGTCATGGATGATCGTTTGATCTTCCACTTATTGGTTTATTATTTGATAGTGTTTTCTTTCACACCTCTGCACTTTAAAGAACACACACAGGCTTAGGATGCGATGATCCACATTACTGCACTAGTGAATACAGAACAGGGTCTGGTTTCGCAGGAGAGAATAACCTGATTCACTTTGGCTTTCAAAATGTTGAACTTAAATAATTACCTCTGCCTTTAAAAACTTTCTGCAAAACTTGTTTCTGCCTCATCTGAAGTTCCACAATGGCGAGAAGCTTCAGTTCCCCCTAACAGAAAATGACTGGATGTGTCTTTCCTTATACTTGACTTTAAAACCCGGTCTATAATCTATACATGTAGGCTACTTTTAACATTTATTAGTGATGGCATTGGTCTCTGCAGCAGCCTGCCAGGCTTCTTGAGGGCCAGCAGGGAAGCACTAGCTCACTTTGAGCGTGTTTTTACACATCAATGTGCCATTGTCAGTGCCTCCAAACCTCTTCATTAAAGTGTAAATGCTTATGAATGCATCCTACCCAGAGCCTGCAGGTATAGTTCTTTCAAACCAGGCCTCCTGTTGTTGTACAGCTGTAGGGTGGGAGTAGTTGTAGCAGTAGTAACAGTGCCAGTAGCGAAGTAGTAATAAAAACACTATTGGCAGAGGTTAGGCTCCAGTCTCCCATGGGGGTCTCCCATATTAGATACAATTTCAACTAAAAGGCATTCGTAATGTTTGTAATGGTTTGACTTTATGTGCAGTGATTGGTGTAGGCGTGTTTTCCAGTGTTGCCTCTAGCCTCACAGACCCCGAGGCCTTCAAAGCCACTAAAGCATAAATCAGATGTACTGTGTGTGTGTGTGTGTGTGTGTGTGTGTGTGTGTGTGTGTGTGTGTGTGTGTGTGTGTGTGTGTGTGTGTGTGTGTGTGTGTGTGTGTGTGTGTGTGTGTGTGTGTGTGTGTGTTCGGCCATGGACCGTTTCCTAAAGTAATATCTCCATTACTCTCCCTTGTTTGTCCACTGGCTGCACACAGCCTTTACTCCAAAGCCTGTTGGAGCTGAAACACCAAACACAAGCTCCAGTGGCACGTCCTTCCAGTGTGTTCTCCTTTACAGATAATTATTCCTACTGGATTTGTATTGGCCTTCCCCTATAAACTGCAGATTATTATTGTCCTGTGTCAGGCTGCAGAGCTTGATTCACCGCCTGCCTGCTCCAAGAAGCTGCGTTTAAACTTGCCCCCGCTTTTGAATTGGAGTTTTTTTCCTCCTTTTCTGAAAATGTGCTGGTCTGGAAAGTTGACGTTGCCAGAGAAAACAGAACCCAGCCTGAGCCTCCTAACCAACGCACACAGCCTTCCAAAGAAAACGAAGCAGAAAGAGAGAGAGGGAGAGAAAAGTTCCACATGGGGGGAAAAATTCTTTTCACTCTGGCATGCTAATTTACGAGTGACTCTCCAGCACATCTTAAACCCCTTAAACCAGCCCGACCCTTTGTTTTCCAGCACCCCATTATTTCTGCTGATTTAGCAAGTTCAGAGCCAGCGATGGCACTGATTTAAGGAGGAGCGTGGAGGATTAGTTTGGAACAAACTCACAGAAGAGAGGAAAGGAGGGAGGGAGAAGAGGAGAAGGAGCATGAAGAAGTAGGATTACGCCATGAATATCTGGGTGGTTGTTTGGAGCAGGGGGGTTAGATGACAGATTTATGCCCAGCTTGAATGTTTTTTTTTTTATGTTTGGAGTTAAAGACTCAGAGCAATGCTTGGCTGTACTGCTTGGCACTTGAAAACAATATGTGCAATTAAGGGCAAATACCATTAAACAAGTTATTACATAGATTATTACATGAATCGATCATTTAACCATTTATCAGGGGAGTTTAATGGTGTTTGGAGTCAAGGATCTACTTTTATTTGGCCAGAAACCACAAAAGAAGAAGGCTAATATAATTGGTCAGGTAATGTTCAGTGAAAAAGACAAGACCGTAGGCCTACAAGAGGAGGTAAATAATATAAGGAATCCTTACACTTCTATAAGTTTACCTGTTGGTTAGCTAATGAGCCTGACTAATATTGGGCTGATGAGCTTGAACTTGCTAGGAATCCTAAGAAATTAGGAGTCAATGTGCTCTGTGGGCATAATTTCCCCTTAATGCAATATATGCATTAAGGGGAAAAATACTGAACCTTTTATTTATTTTTTAAATAAATGGAGAACTCTGTTTCTTATTTTTCAGAATAAAAACATGCACCTCTGGAACTCTTTCAAGATGTAGCATTTTATCAATATTTAAGATTTATGAGTCAAAGGACCATGTTTATTTGGCCAGGAAACACTGCTGGGCAAAAAAAGAGGAGAAGAAAGTGAGGAGGTAGATCTAGCCTTGTTATCCCTGTGTTTTGCATCACAGCCCGATGCTTTTTGTTAGCTGCTCATCTGATGTTTTGACTAACTGTTCTAGCTAATATATTCTGTATACGCTACTAAACTATACAGTTCATCACACTGACCTCCCAAAATCACTTAAGTTCTTGTCATTTATGAGAAAAACTTTTATATATTTTATTTATATTTTCACCAAAGTTTGCTCTTTAGCATGCAATTAGCCCTTTGGCTCACATGCTATCCTTTAAAAGGTCTTTGGCTTCTTAACACAAAAGTGAAACCCAAATTACCTAGAAACACTCATGAAACCTCATTTGAAATGTGTTGATATGTCTCTTTATGCTAATCTAAAATGCTACCGTGCTGCCGACAGCTCTTGTAGCACAGTGAGTGGCTTATTTATTCCCCTTTACACATTTTGATAAGAAAGTTGCGCGGCACATTTGCACCAGACCAGCAGATCTACAGGCCGCAGCCTGTACACAGCACAGCGTTATCTTGCTCCGCTCAGAGGCTGCTTTGTGAGGGAAGTGGAAGTGTCAGAGCTACTTAGGGTTTATCTAGGGAGTATGATAGGACACCTTTCCCATATGGCCCTCAGTGCACTGCTGTAACTACAACAACAACATCCAGCTAGCTCCATGCTTGGAGAGTAAATGAGGGCGACTAGAGGGGGGGGGGGGTGGGTGTATAGCCAAGGCAAAACTCTGGTTGAGTGAGTTATGAAACTTTCCACCAAAGAACAAAAACAGGCCCCAGAAAATTCGACTAGGGGTGTTTCAGACGTATGAAAGGCGTCCCTCTCGCTTTTTTTCCCCCGGCATTGCGAATACATTAGCAGTTGATAGGTTCTTCCCCTCCTCCCTGAGCTCCATGATGGATTCCAGATGAGGGAGGTAAGGAGAGGGGTGTAGGTTGAGGGGGTGTAAAAAAAAAAAGTGTCTGGCACCACAGCGTTGATCGTGCGCAGCAGCGTCAATAACTCCTCCACCACTTTATGGCACAGGGCTTGGGCTTGCCAGACTCCTTCAGCTGTTTTTTTCGGCCTTATTTTTTTTTAAAGCCAGCGAAAACAAGAGGCTCTCATCCCCCCCAGTGAGCTGCAGCCAAGACTGCTACATTCAGGTCCAAGAGCGACTGGGCTTAGGCCAGTTTGAGCCAGGGCTCTGATCCAAATGGTTCAGACACAATCCAGACACAGACCAAGGCTAATGGAGACTACAATAGACAATAAGCAACCATGTAACATGGAGTAATAGTTAATCAAAATTTACAAATTTCTAAGAGTTCTGATATAAACCCTGACTAATCAATACACAGTATTGCAAGAGGTTTGAGGGCCTTTGACTTCTTCTCTTGATGATCTATACACAGAATGAATATAAATGCATAGAACCTACATAAATAAATATTGATAAATGAATGTTATAATACTGTACAAATGGGTTCCGAAGAGAAACAAAAAGGGAATGTGGTCTGGCAAAATAACAGAGATCTGGATCAAACCACGGCCAGTACTGAAAGCTCTCTTTTGCCAGATTGTGTTCCAGTCAGCACAAAAAGAATCTTCAGCCTCAATATGTTATCAATTTGTCCGTTTTGGTTCTGCTCCTCAGCAGAGGCCTGATATTGAAGCAAACTGCTTAGGTGTGGACGTGATACAGCAAGGACAAATAGCCTTGTATGACTGTATTTGGGGTGGATTGGGAAGTAGTTAGATGTGACACTGGGTGGATGTTACATATTCATGGTCAGATGTTCAGAGTTTTTTCAATGCATCTTATTCTTGCTAATTTTCTGACTGCTCTGTTTCGTTTCATCACACACCAGTTTTGCACCTCCTCATTCTTTAATTACATCGACTTTTCTTGCATTCTTTTCCCCTGTTTGCAGTGTTATGGCACAATAACACAGAGAATTACGTTTGTAATTACGTGTGAGGCCCACATGGAAGACTGCAGCAGCTGAGAAATACACTCCATGTGTATACTTTTCCCTTTTTCATTTTGTGTTGCATTTTCTTTCCTCGCAGGGACCTGAGCCATAACAAATTGCAGGTGCTTGACGGCACTTTGTTTTCCAAACTACAACATCTAACTGAAATGTAAGTAGGCCTTGTGTTCTCGCCTCTATCTCACGTAAACACTGGGTCTTTCAAACCGCCTCCATCACTGCATTTTTCCAAACTATTCTTTCAACTGTGTCTTTTGTTCACAGAAAGCTGAACAACAATGAACTGGAGGCAATACCTGATTTGGGCCCGTACGCTTCAAACATCACAACACTTATTCTGTAAGTAAATGTATTTATTTATTCAAAGATCACATCTATGCGCTCTCAATTTAAAGGTGGAGTCAGCGATTCTGGAGAACGCTTGTCGTCAAGATCCGTGAATATCTCCTCACGATCCGCTACGTGTCCGTACTGTGTGTGCGCTGAAATCCAATCCAGTGTTTATACAAAGCATAGGCTTTGCAAACGGTCATAATGCTAGCTACGGTTGGCCCCCTTTGTTTGCATAGCAGTTTACAGAGCCTAGGCTGTGTATCAACACTGGATTATAAGCCTGATCTGGCGGGTATTCCTCCACCAGTGTTGTGGCTGCTGGTTGAAACAGAGAGCAGTGTAGCAGTGGTTCCTCCCCCAGTCATTGCCCTCTAGAGAGCTGGGCCTTTTGGCAGAGCTGCCTCCCAGACGGGGCAGCCTGAGACGGCCCTAGCAGCCAAGCCCCAGACGGGTCACATGCTTCAGAGACAAATGCCATCAGCAGAAATGGAAATGTTTTGTCTCTTGGCTGTCGCTGCGATTTGGTGTATTTTTAAACCTGCAGGCAGTGACGCCATGCTGGAAAAGAGAGAGAGACGATCTGTCATGTGGAAATGACAGAAACACAAACTTGGGGAATTATTCTGTTTAAACTTCAGCGGATGGATTTCATGAGTCTGTGTGGCCCTTATATGGCACTTTAGAAACCAATGGTGGTTAATCGGAAAACAAGGCAGTGTCTTTTGAGTTCCCAAAATGCAACAATGTATTGGTACATTGCCTGCTCAGTAAAGGTGGAGTCATCGATTCCGGAGAATGATTGATTTCAAAATCACTTTTTGTCAAAATCAGTGAATATCTGCTCATGATCTGCTTCCCGCACGTATTGTGTGTGCTGTGCGCTGAAAAAAAAAACACAACCTTGGCATTTGTTGCTTGCTACAGTGGTCCCCCTTTGTTTACATACCTGTTTACAGAGCCTGGTCTGTGTTTTTACAGCAGTTTTTTTTTCAGCGCACACACAGTACGGACAGGAAGCAGATCGTGAGGAGATATTCACTGATTTTGACAACAAGCGTTCTCCAGAATCGCTGACTCCACCTCTAATCCCTGTGTGTGTGTGTGTGTGTGTGTGTGTGTGTGTGTGTGTGTGTGTGTGTGTGTGTGTGTGTGTGTGTGTGTGTGTGTGCGCGCGCGCGCATCATAAACCAAGAGTGTTGGGCTGATACCGTGACTGTGGGTTTGCTACTGCTGTTAGACTGAAGGGAAAAGGCGTTTGACTTGTCATATCTCATCCAGTTCACACATTAGCCTCTGGAATATTGTTGTGCAATACGTGCTTCTAGATGAGCGTCGGATATTAGTGTGTGAAACCTCAACAATTTGCTTTGCTCTCTGTGGCACGTCTCTCCCCAAACCCACCGACATGAAGTTATTGTGGAAGAATGTATCGGTCTGATGACTTGATGAGGCGTATTCCTCATCAAGCCCCAACATGATGCTCTGCGCCAGCTATCAACAGTTTGTGTAGCTCAGAAGGTGTTGCCTCCAGCTATCAGTTTCAGCACACTGTGCCCAGTAACTCTGATTTGGATTTGAATTGGAGTATAAAAGGATTTGATATCCTGACCCAGGAAAAAAGCCTTTCTTTCATTCGAATGTATCATTATTATTTGTATTGCGTACGGATAACATCTGGTGTGACTGGCTGTTTCCTTTATGGTTGAAAACGAGGTCACAGGTTCATTTGCCACAACTGCTCTGTGTTGCTGTCCAAGTTCCCCTTGAGCAAATCTCAATGAATAGTGCAGAGTTCCTGAACACATTCACTTTAGAAATTCCAGACTTTCTTCCAAAACCATAATTTCTTTATTAGATTTGAGAATGTTGTTCAGTTTGGTTTTACCCAAATCGTGCTATCCATGTTAACTCTGCCTTAACCCACTCCAGAGAAATACCACAGATTTTCATAATTTCCTTTTATAAAAAAACACAAAACAGGGATACTTATTTATCTTAAAACAAGAGTATTTGTTGTACTTTTATTTTTTAATCTTAAAATCGGATAGGTCACTTTTAATTTTATAACAACATGACATATATCCGATGGGCTATAAAAACTCTGTTGAGTTTTAGTTTCATGAACTACATTTATCTGGTTGAGTATTAATGCTAATGCTCAATGAAAAAGACCAGAAGAATAAGCTATATTTAGAATATGACGGGGGGTTATATCTTAGCCAATGCTAATGAACGTTAGCCATCTGAGTTTTAGTTAGCTTGGAATCCAAAGAATTGTAACCGCAACGCTATGCGGTGTACATCAATATATGCATTAAGCGCAACATTCTACACTATTGAAGGTGGCACATTGTATCGTTTGCTGAACTATTTTAGGAAGAAGACTTTTTATTTTCCCCCTTAAAAGTAACGTGTGGTAATGTTTTATATAGCATAGAGAACTCTGCGAGTCAGAATGACATAAAAAACAAACTTATTTTATTAAAAGATGAAAACATGAGCAGGATACAGACCGTCTCAAGATTAAGTTTAGTTTTACAAAGATTTTGTGACTTATGTGAAGATTTTTTGTTTAACCAGGTAACTTTAATGCTTGTGGAATGATGGGAACTCCAGTGGTTCTCTTGACAGCAAATGCTAACTTGTTAGCTACTTACCTAGCTATTCCACAAGCTAATAAGCCACAGTTTATCATGCTTACTCCTGCGGCCATTTGATTTAAAAAAGAAAATCACATTCATATTAATATTAAGTTAAGTTTATAAGTTTATTGCTAAGTTAGTCCTTTGGCTCCACTCTTTGAGGTGGAAGTGGTGTCTGTGCTGCATTAACACACTCCAGATAAAGATTATTTTTCAAAGCAGCCATTGTCGAAACAAAAGTCACCAAACAAAAGTGGTCTTATAAATTGATTACAGTAAAAACTATTGCACACTCCGCGGGGCATTTGGTGTCCTTTTAAAAAGAACAAAGTGAACACTGCCATTTTTTTTCATCAGAAAGATAAAACTGAGTTGTACAGAACTGTGGTTATTAGCTGCGTTGGCTTTGAAACAACAGAACTGCCCTCAAAAACTCCCCACTCAAACCCAAAAAAGACACCACAATTGGAATCCATAGAGCTGTCGTCGACTGGTGAAGTCAGGGGCGTAATTGGTTTTGAAATGAGTCTGAAGTAATGTGCAGAAAAAAAGCACACACAGCAGAAGGAGAAACTGAAATTCACACTTCCTCTCCAACTGTCTGTGTTGGCTGCCACCCTCCTCCTTCAGATTGGGTGGCGCAGTGTGATTTTCCAAGATTTCTATCCCTTCTTCAGTTTCTGTGAGCTGGGAGGGTAGTAAAGAGGGGAAAAAAAGGCCTCAGGGTATCGAATAGCACTTATTCAAACAGCCAGTCAGACATAGCGGCAGCTCTCGTCGACTTCTTTGACCTCGCAGCTCCGAGTAAAAACAAACGGCAATAACCCTGCAGCTGGTAGTAATTGAGTCGTGATCATCTTAATTAATTGAACAATTTCCTAGGAATTTATGGAGGGGGTAAACCCCGCCGCCGCTAAATCCCTCTGACGGTGCTCAGGGGGGTTCAAACAAATGACCTTGAGATTCCAGGTCTGATTAGGTGTATTAGTGAACCTTTTGGTATGTCCACGGAAATGGGAACCTTGTCCATGATTGGAATTACATACCAAAACAGTAGCAATTATAGCAATAATCCGTGACATTTCCATAACGAATATACGTTATGTTTTTTTAAGATTATTCTTTGGCATTTTTATGATGTATTAGACAGGTTGGAGAGACATAGATGAAATAGGGCAAAGAGGGGAATGACATGAAGAGAATGACCACGGGCCGGATTTTAACCCTGCTGCTTCCGAGGACAATGATGGATACATTTTTTGCCTAGTGGCAATACAAATGTAATACAAATTGCGTTTCACAATTCCACAAAATCCAATTTGGTGTCATCTGATCCCAATCAAATTTTTTGTTTTCTCCAACCAATTCTTAAACCCAGAGGCATTTGATGGACAATGATATTGTTATTATGGCTGATCCCAGCTTCACATTTGAGAAGCTAGCTTTTTTTCTAAATAATAATGGCCTAGAATAGATTAACTAAAAACTGATTTTTGCATCGATAAGTTACTCTTAATCATTTCATCTTTGGATTCAATGTAATAACAGCTTTTAGCTATGTCTGTGACCAACAAGAGCAGTTAGCATTAGCAATAGTAGCCTACTAGCAACCAACTGAAAATCAATGAAAACACCTCTTTCATCCACATTGTTTGATAGACAGATGATCTCCGGGCGGACACACCACATTAAAGTGGCCTTAGCAACACAGAAAGGATACATTTTGTGAATCATATCGCAGAATGCATTTATGACCTTATATAACGTGCCTGCTGGGATTTAGCATTGCAGGAAATCCAGTTTTACACTGATACGTTAAGACTTTTACAGCTCCAGTGTCATTTTATGTGAAGGTCCCCCAGTTCAAGTTAATACGATCCCTGTTTCTACACAGTCAGACTGGGATCCGACGTGTTAAGATGATCAGCCATTTGAGTGAGATATGTGCACAGTTTAATATGGCGTCTCAACAGCAAATGCAGCCCTGGCTTTCATTACAGGCGCCACTGCAGAGAGAGGGAGTCATCGGATGGCTTCTCAAAACTCTGTTCTTTTTCCAATAGGAAATACCACACACACTCACACACGAACGCACCACTGCACACACACACACACACACACACACACACACACACACACACACACACACACACACACACACACACACACTTTGAGTGAGACGGTTTTAGAAAAAGCGACTTTCCACTTTATTTTATTAGAAGCATTATTTGCTGTTTGGTGAACAGAGTAATAACAATCGAAAACAACAAAAAGAAGTTCAACAGGGATCTTTGAATATTTTGCACAACATAACATGTCAGTGTGTAAATGTGGTCAGCTTGACAGCGGTAGTGGGACAAAAATACTATGGAGTTTTGTCAAGAGTGCTGGCAGATACATGCCCCAAACCCACATTATGTTGGTGTAACATGCCTGTCATAAAAAGGCTTTACCCACGCATGTATTATGCTCACATTTCATGGCTTCAAGTTCCCAAAAGGTCTGAAAAGTCTAAAAACAAGATTATTTGGTAACATGCATATTTTTTTTCCAAAGTTATCCAAAAAAGTGTTTGACCAACTTTCTACGCACAGCACTTTGTGTTGTATTACTTATACACACAGCAGCATGACGGCATTGATTCAGTGTCTATCTACAAACTTGCCTCAGTTTAATAATGAGCACATGTTAAATCAATGGCTCTAGATGCCCCGGGCTGTTATTGACACATGGTGGGCCTCCCATTGATTTCCCACTAACTGCAGCGAAAGCCCTGCAGCCACAGTTGTAATGGCTCTATAATCGGGTTATCTGATAGCAAAGTGGATGGACAAATTTGAAGTGTGTGTAATTGAAGTGTACAATGCCCGGCTTGTCTGGGTGGGGAGTGGATATGTTAGGCGATGAGATGAAGTCGCACAGAGTTTATGGTTGGCCTAATGTTGAAAGGTGCACTTAATAAAACTATAATGAATCTAAAGGGGGCTTCTTCCATACACAGGCAGTGTGCACCATGTGCGTGGCTCTATTCTCCCCTAAGAGAAACTGGACATACTGGTTCTTTCTCAGCAGGCAGGCAGGCCCTCCTCTCTCTCAGTGAGCAGTCAGGGGAACATGTAAACTGAGATACAGGTGGTGTGCGCTGCTTTTGTTTGGGACCGGGGGGCTGTGGTGCGTGGTAAAGCCCTCTGCAAATCTTCAAACAAAAGAGCTGCCTGTGCCGGTTTTCATTGCAGACCACGACCTCTCTTTTTACTATTACCCTATAGTTACTGCACAACCAAAAACTTCCTATGGAGTTTTGATTCTTTGTCATGTGCTATGCTGTAGCAAGCATGAACATTTGATATATAGAGCCTAATATCACAGATCACAAAGTTGCCTTAAGGGACTTTCTTCAGCATGCTGTCCCCAGACCCTTGATTCAGATTAACTAAACTCCCCCTGAAAAATCTTTGACATGGTGTGGGGGGGGGGGGAGGGGGGTTCTTGGAAGAAACCCCATCGGATTTGATTTAAATTCTTTCAGCAGTTTCATTGCATCATAAAATTATGTTTTTTTTGTGTGAAATCCAAGCTTTGTTGCCAGTGCCACAGTCTCTGGGCTGCCATCCATTCACCTTGGATCATTTTAGAAGTGGTGAATCTTCTCTGCTGTTTTTTTATTTAAGAGGTTTTCAAAAAAGTGTCACACTTTCCAGCCAAATTGTGGATCAGGGGTTCTGTCAGGGTTTTGTATAGCTGGGAGATTTCACCTTTCACAGCAGCTGCTTCTGCTTCTCTGCCAAAGGTAGACAAAATGAGTTTAAAATCAAGATCAAGCTCCCATAATTTTTTAGTTTTTACTGTTTGTCTACTTTTTACCACTGAAATGCTAGTCTAAACCGCATGAAACTATGTGCTGGAGGCATTTTCATGAGCAGATTATTTTCATTATCAATAACTATGATGGCTATTTTCTCAATCCAAAAAACTGTCCAAAACGTCCACATTATATATGTTATAGCACAAGACTAAAGAAAACACAACGTGAGAGGCTGGAACTTGGGCACATTGAAAAGAAAATGAATGAAACTATCAATAATCATTGTACGTCAATTCATTCCTTCCAAATACATGTTAATTGCTCTCCATCCTAAATACAAGCTTCATTATGGCTTTTGTTTATGAGTCTCTACTCTTACACCTTTTCTTTTTTTACAAAGGCTGCTGGAGAAATGGTCAGTAAGGTGTAACTGGAGGGGGGGCCTTTAACCATCGCAATGAATACTGAAAACGAGGCCTGTAGTCTAGTGCATTGGAAGGAATTCCTGCCCCCCCCCCCCCCACCCCACCCTCACTCTCTCTCTCTGCTGTGGAGTCCCATACACAAAGAGGGCACTGTACAGGCTCTGTTTATAACTAAGCAGTCTCTGCACTGCAATTTGGGAGGCGTGCAGCTCAGGAAATTGCTGGCCTCTGCCGAGGCATGCTTTCACTGAGGCAATGGTATTCATCAGCCAAGTAATTGGCAGGTTACTTTTTTTAAATACCTTGTTGGTAATGACCTTATAAACAAAATAACCCATCAATAAAGCCATAGGTTGTTTGGAGCTGGTGTGAAGAGCAGCAACATCGATCAGACTGGGCAATTTGTTGAAATATGCAGATGCATCATCAGCAAAAAAAAGGAAACTGACAGTGTTTCATGTTGGGTGGTAACAAGCGCGTGAGAGTTTAGTCCTATTTGAATACCACAGGCTAATTGAGGGACTTGGCTGTTTGTATACCTGGGAACATGAAGCTGGTGTGCGCCACAAGTCAAATACACAGTATTTTTGTCATTTATTGGAGCGACGGTGTCTGTGTTTTCAGAGCAAACAACAGGATCAGCAGGATCTCTGTGGAGCAACTCAGGCCCTTCCTCGCCCTGGAAACACTGGACCTCAGCTACAACAACATGGTGGACATAAAGGCCAGCTCCTTCCCCACACTGCCTCTCAAGAACCTGTGAGTGTCCTGGATAAGAATCATTAATCAGTTGTTCCTCTTTACGTCAACATGTAGTAGTACTTAAAGTGTGTTAGGAATCGTCCACACTGTAGCTTTTTCCTCAGTGTTTTTGCACTCAAAGTAAACCTTGTTGTCCACCCTTGTCTTTCTCAGGTTCCTCAACAACAATCGCATCTCTACCCTGGAGCCGGGCTGCTTCACCAACCTGTCCAGCAGTCTGCAGCTTCTCCGGCTCAACCGCAACCGCCTCTCCTCCATCCCCGCCAAGATCTTCCAGCTGCCCAACCTCCAGCACCTGTAAGCTTTCATTTGTTGGTGCTTCAAATCACAAGCCATGATAGTGGGTGATACATCCTATATCTACATATGGAGACTTTCCCCAACATTCTAGATAGAATGACTTTTTATTTTCCAAGATTTGTAATGACCTTTGCCCTGACTACACGTTAGCTTGGTGGCTAGGCTGCTGACTTGTAATGTTGAGGACATGTCTTGGAAACATTGCAGGATATACTGAAATAGAAGATCCCTAAAGTCAAACTCAGTTGAAGGTCCATGCTTTCTTTTCCCCCATAGCACAGCTCACTCTGGTTGTCTGACCGCTGACCACCACATGTGCACTCAAGTCTATACTTTTGAATATGTAATTCGTTGATATACTGGCAGGGTATTCTGCCAGCTAATGCCATCCAACTTCATTGTGGTGACCAACGGCATTTTAAAGTTACAACATGGTCTAAAATCTGTTCATGAGACTCTTCCACCCTTAACATAGGTACAGTTCTGGGGAAACATTACATAGTTTTCCAATTCATCGTAAAATATTTGCACCTAACAATAGTGATTGCTATAATTAGTGTAAACAGCCTGCCTTGTGTGTTATGGTTGCTTGTGCCTTCCATATACAATTTATGGTGCCTCCTTGACACCTGCTGCTTTGTGTGTGTTTCAGTGAGCTGAGCAGGAACCGTGTGCGCCGGGTGGAGGGCCTGACGTTCCACGGCCTGCACGCTCTGCGCTCCTTAAAGATGCAGAGGAACGGCCTCACCCGCCTGATGGACGGAGCCTTCTGGGGCCTCAGCAACATGGAAGTCCTGTAAGCAACATTCAGAGCAAGTTCTGTTCTCCCAGCATTCCTTTTATAAGCAGTATAAAGTCTCATTGTGTGTGTGTGCGCTTGCAGGCAGCTGGACTACAACAACCTGACGGAGGTGAGTAAGGGCTGGCTGTACGGCCTGCTGACTCTGCAGCAGCTCCACCTCGGCCACAACGCCATCAGCAGGATCCGAGCCGACGCCTGGGAGTTCTGCCAGAAGCTCAGCGAGCTGTGAGTCCACCTTTCTTTTTTTCTTCCCCTCCTCCTCCCTCCTTTTTTTTGTTGATTCCCTTCTCACTTTCCGTTCACACTCTGAACTCCCAACACTTTTCGGTGTCGGCCTCTCCTCCTCTCTGGCCCTCGCGCCTGCCCTTATTCACACTCTAGTTCCCCCCGTCACCAAATGCTAACGCATGCACACAAACACACACACATACACGCACGCACACACACACACTGCCCCCACACACACCCAGACAAAGCACCGTCTCTTATGCTCTGCCCAGTCGGTGCCAACTTTAAAGCACTGCCAAACACATTACACACCCCTGTGCCTCCTCTCTCTGTTCTGCCGTGGCTCGAGCCAAAACATCGTCCTCCGGAAGTCCCACTTATCCCCCCCTCATTATTATTAGCAGAGTCTCTCCCCTGTGCAACACTACATTACCCACAAACTCCAGTCATTTCCCACCCCTCCACACAACACATTCCTGGAAGCGGATTGAGTTTCCCTTTGTTGTGGCTGTTGTTTACAGCGGCGGTCAGTCCAGTGTGTTGGAGGCGTCTGCAGTGGAGGTTTTTCCTTCACAGATAGGTTGTTGTTGTTCTTTCTTCTCCCCCTCCACCGCGTCTCTCTCTCTGTTATCACTAGAACCTGAGAGTAAACAAGCCGCCTGTCGGCTGGGAAACCTGCCCGGCTATCTGATTTTTTCCTCATCTGAGTTTACTTTAAAACTACTGGGCCTCTCTCAAATGATTTGTGTCAAAGTTTCTTGTTAGTTGCAAAATGTGATCTTCTCACACATAGTAAGCCAACACAGTCTGGAAATGTTATTTGTTTTTCTATCTAAATTTCACATCTGATCCACTTTTGTCTTAGTTTGATATTTGTTGCTATTGTCTCCAGCGGTAGAATTATATAAAAGAGACAAACTAATGGAATGTTAAAGGTGGAACCAGAAATTCTAGTGAGCGCTTGTTGTCAAAATCAGTGAATATCTCCTCACAAATAAAATTGGACAACAGAAGCTTCTATGAACTAAAGGAAGGGTCTCTTTCTCTCCATGCGTCTTGTATAGTGTTGTCATGTTCCTGCCTCTCTTGTCTGTCCTGCAGTAACCTGTCCTCCAACCCTCTGTCCCGGCTGGAGGAGTCCAGCTTTATGGGTCTCAGCGTGCTGGACCAGCTCCACATCGGGAACAACCGTGTCAGTTTCATCGCAGACGGAGCCTTCCGTGGTCTCTCCAACCTGCAGGCTCTGTGAGTTCAATTCACATGCATTCACTTTGTGTAGAGTGCAAACCAATATGGTACCAACCATATGTCACAATGTTGGTAGTTTATCGCAGCATCTATCAGAGACACATAAAAAAAAAAATATTTTGGGCATTAATATATTTTTTATATGGACACTCATTGCAAAACCTTGGAAATTTAAAATGTCAAGTCGTTGAGGATAGTAGCCTATATGAAGTTTTTAAACTTTTGTAACCTTCTAACTAAAGGTGATAGCACATTGAGTTCTTCTGTGTTTTGGCTAATGGTAAAATTAAAGGTCCGCGCAGGGCTTTAAAAACAATAAGTAGGCTACCTCATATATTGCTCTGTTGCCCCTCCCCCCTCCCTCTTTAAACCCCCCCTCCGACATCAATCCTTTGCCTGAGTGGAAATATCCTGCCTGATTTGTTTTGGGGATGTGAAATAGATTAGTCTGTTGAGGTCTCTCCACACACATAAAAAAAAAACCTCCGTGAGGCACAACCCCCGACCTCAGCAACCCCCCTAACAGTTCCCATACCTTCGCCCCCCCCCCCCCCCACCCTTCATCCACCCATCCCCCCCTCTTTCCCACAGAGGCTCAGTAACTTTTCCCCTGCTTTTTATTTTTATTTTTTTAACTGGAACCAAATGTGTGCTGTGCTGCTGAGGTCACCGTAGGGCAGGTGTGCTTGCTAGGTGGACATGGATTGCTTCAGGGCTTCAAATACACCAGCCCCCCTCCTCCCACACACACACACACACACACAGCCTCAATCTCAATCAGCCATAACCAGGCATGCCGCAAAGGAAAATAACTGTTTGAAAGGCATTACGAGCAGCTGAAGGATCAAAAGAGGCCATTTCTGTGGGAAATGCTTGGCTTTTGGGGGTTGTTTGTACCATAATGCTGAGTATTAAGTTGTTTGGTGTTGTGCTGTGGATAGCAGGCAAAATGAATCCATGTTTACTTTCAACGGTCACAGTTTGAGTTTGATAGCAGCATCAAGGTTCTGCCGTCATTCCTTCAAAATCAAAGAGCAAGATTTTTTTTCTGTAGAGACGATTTTCTAGCTCTGACATTCAAAGATACGTACAGGAAAAATTCAATGAAGAGAAGATAGAGAGACAACTTTAGTAGGAACCAGGCAGGAAGACGGTTGCAATAGCTATTCTCAACTTTCAACTTAGCCTGGTTATAATGGATGTGTTTACTAAGAGAAATATTATAGAATAAAAAGAGTATGCAACTCGAGACAAGTTTTTACTTAACATACTATTTGCCATCAATCGTTACATTTAAAATTGAACCCACTAGCAAAAAATTATTGCACCCCTTTGGATAAAAGCGGTAGGGTTTTTACTACGCCAGCTGTTGTTCCTGGGTGAGCGTACCCATGACAATCACATTTAAATTAAAATGTAACAATTTAATCGAAGAACCAATAGAATGTGTTAATATATTTCAGATTCATCATGATGTATTATATAGTGGATATAGAGTCTGTGGCAACCCTTCCTTTGAGGGTAACTGGCATACATATTTTTGAACTGAATGCAGAGTATATTTATCCCCTCCAACGCAGTTTCAAACGCAGCACACATGTTATATTGCAGCACTTCCTTGTAAAACGTATTTTTTTTTCTATACAACGCAGAAAAGCCCACTGCAGACTTTTAACAGCGCCGCAAAGGCCAGAGAGTAACTTCCTGTCAGGCATTGGAGCCCCTTTGAATATCATTTAAAAAAGGCTCCAAAACATTTTCCCCCATCACATGAAATGTAAAGCCGCATAACGTTTTATTAACATCGCATGTCCAGTTGTGTTCTGGGTGTGGTGGATTTCTGTTTTTACAATGCGGTCTCTCTCTCTCTCTCTCTCTCTCTCTCTCTCTCTCTCTCTCTCTCTCGCTCTCTCTCTCTCTCTTTGTGTCTCTCGTTAAAGGGATCTCCAAAATAATGAAATCTCCTGGACCATCGAGGACATGAATGGGCCTTTCTCTGCTCTGGACAAGCTGAAGAAACTGTGAGTGTAGTGGATCAAACCCTGGACGGTGTGACCTAGTGGACCATGAACAGAATGAGGCGGCCCGTTAGTAATAAAGCCAGCTCTGATATTGATCACATTGTGTCTTTCCCTTTTTCCCCCTTCAGATTCCTCCAGGGGAACCGGATCCGCTCTGTGACCAAGAAGTCTTTCTCAGGCCTGGACGCGCTGCAGCACCTGTGAGTGGGCCTCCAGTTTCATACTTGATTGTTTCCAAAAAAAAAAACCTTAGCTGTAAACCAAAGCAGGCTGAATCACACTGAGACACAGACGCTTGTTTGTTAGAGAGAACTGTCTTCTCCTCCATTCCTTTCCTTTCCCGCTTTGATGTGGAATCAAGGGGGGGAAAAACTCTCTGCCATTAGTATCTTTACATGTGTGCCAGACTTTATCGATCACCGAGGCAATTGGAGCGAGATGCGTGTGTGAGAAACGTGTGTGTGTGTGTGTGTACAACAGCTGCATTTGATTTTAATTAGAGTTATTTTTTTCTTTCTTTCTTCCCAGCCTGTTGCCAGAGCTCAGAGTAGCCCAGAGTTAGAGGCCCCTCTCTCTTGATTAACGCAGAAAAACTGCTGCCCAGACTTTTATTGTTCTGGAGCCCAGACATTTTTTCCTCTTTCTTTCTTTCTTTCTTTCTTTCTTTCTTTCTTTCTTTCTTTCTTTCTTTCTTTCTTTCTTTCTCCCCGATTGAAGTTTTCGCAACCGTCGTACCGGTTGACGTTGGCAGAAAATGCTGCCATATATTTCTGCAAAGGATTGTACCAAATCTTGACTTCTTCTTCCCCCCTCTGTGTTTCTCCACAGAGATTTGAGTAACAACGCTATCATGTCGGTCCAAGCCAACGCCTTCTCCCAGATGAAGAACCTGCAGGAGCTGTGAGTATGAGCGCGTTTTTAAAGAACGGCTTTTGTTAGTGTTTGAGTGTTGATGTGGGACAGCACACCAGGTGAAACTCATTATGGTCTGCCAGGAAAGTCAGGACCAAACACTGCTTCACTTCGACGCAGGTTCACAGGGTTTGTTTCCATCCACAAGGTTTTATGCGATATAGTAATATGGAATGAAAAAATGCCCTCATGGAAAACAGTACGATTTGATTGAATGAATATCAACACAGTTTGTAAACTCGTCAGATTTTCTCTTTATCTGTAAAAGGCGTGTGCGATAAACACTAAATTATGATTATAACGAATATAAAACAACCTGTGAAATATGAATCTTTTCTTGGTAGACTGCGCCATCCATTTTTGGCTAACATACTTTTGTGGCGCGAAAATGAATGGAAAGTACTTCATTCGTCTGAAATCTATACCCTGTACCAATTGAATCGCATTAAATAGCATGTGACTTTATTATGACGTTTTTTTTATTTGGTGGAAATCTGTTGGATGGAAACCCCCTTTGACCAGCTTTATTGGCATTAGGGTTGCAAAGGGGTGGAAAGTTTCCGGTAAATTACCGGAAACTTTCCGGAAACTTTCCACGGGAACTTTCGCTCGGGAATTTTGGGAATATTCAAAATTGGAAATTATAGGAATTAACTAAATGTCGGTAATTTAAATTTTTTTTTTTTCATATGCAAACATAAATCTAAACATCTAAACACTATGTTTGGTCATAGGCAGACATCCATGCAAAATAATACAATTAAAAATCATTACATTTGAACATATTTATTTGTAAGAACTTTATCATGTTTTGATTATTTTATGAACAATCAATAATTTCACTGAACAACAAAAAGATGAATGTTGAGTTAAATATTACTCATCTGTCTGACCCAACCTATTCAATAAATAAAGTCAAATGCCCCCCATGTGATGGAGGAATGCACAGAGCATGTAGAGGGCATGGCCTCAGTACCCCTGCAGTAGGATGTGTGCTATGTGCAACTTGCCAAGGTTACTTGCATAAAATCTGGTTATTTTAGTCAAGATTTTGCTCAAATATATTTTCCCCAACTATATTTATAATCACTGTTTAAGCCTCTGTAAACCTGGTCTAGTAAAAATCAATATATGATATCAAGTTGGGTGTCTCAATAAACTTCAAAAAAAATCTGATTTGAAATTAAATGTTCATAAATATATAAAAACTTATTTGAAAACACTGCTTTTTACAGTCTAGAACGTTTGCCAGGACTGAAATAACACAGTTAGAAGGATTTAGTGCATTTGGTTTGCTTTAAATTTAGTAAATTCCCGTTTATTCCCGTTAATTCCCAAAATTCCTGTTAATTCCCATAAATTCCCGTTAATTCCCATGGAAAGTTTCCAACTTTGAAAATTCCCGGAATTTTGCAACCCTAATTGGCATTAATGTTAACCAGCTATGCAAGGCAATAAGACGTTTTTGGTTTATCGAAACTTAATACATCCTAAATTGGGAAACATTTCAGTTTTTTCCCTAAACTACCTAAGCCCAAAAATCCCAGAAAAGCAGCCATTTAAAGCAATATATTATTTGCCCGTGAATAATTTTGTTTTGGTATCTTCTCCCCGGGCAGGCGTCTGAACACCTCCAGCCTGCTGTGTGACTGCCAGCTGAAGTGGCTTCCTCTCTGGGTGGCAGAGCAAACCTTCCTGCCCTGCGTCAACGCCAGCTGCGCCCACCCGCACACTCTGAAGGGCAGGAGCGTGTTCGCTGTCAGCCAGGACCAGTTTGTGTGCGGTGAGTGATGCATTCACTCGCTGTAACACCTTTACACACACACACACACACACACACACACACACACACACACACACACACATACACATACTGTATACTGCCATTTATCCATGGCAGCTTTTCCATTCGCAAACTGACCCAGATTGTTCAGTATTTTCCCCCACTCCCGACAACCCTGGACGAGCTAATGAGTCTCATGGAGGCACCGTGGTGGAAATTTACTAAGTGAAGATTTCAGCTGTCCTGGTAACGGTCAGAGAGAGAGAGAGAGAGAGGGAGCTACTGAGGAAATATTTCAGTTCAGTTTTTCCCCTTTTCAGAACCTGATCTGCCAACAAAAATGGCACAAACAAAAGGTTTACCAGCCATCGCTTATTAGCCTATTGCAGACATGGACACATAGGAACTTTAAAGCTATAGTGTGTAACTTTTTCATATAACTGAATGACGGTTTCATTGACGCCATCGCCAAAGGAGTTGAAACAGAGTTGATTAAGCGTATCAGCTCCACAAAACTCTCTGTATTTCTCAGTATGGCAGCGTTTACAAACTGGTGTCGCCCCCCCGACACTGGTGCAGGAGCTCAGAAAAATACCAAGAAGCGCCCAAGAAATGTTTCAGTTTTGGATTCTACTACTAAAGAAAGAACCAAAGGCTTACCTCATGCAGATGCAGTGTTGTTGTAATTACTCAGAATCACTCATGGGGGCAGCAGAAGTTAGTCACTATAGCTTTAATTCAGCAAATTTTAAGATCTCCCTTTTGTGCCCCCCCCCCCCCCCACCCCCCCTCCCTAGATGATTTCCCCAAGCCTCAGATCACGGTGCAGCCGGAGACCCAGTCATCCCTGAAGAACACCAACGTGACGTTTGTGTGCTCCGCGGCCAGCTCCAGCGACTCGCCCATGACCTTCGCCTGGAAGAAAGACAACGAGGGGCTGAACGACGCAGAGATCCACAACCAGGCCCACCTCAGGCTGCAGGCCGGGGCCGGGGGGGAAACCGAGGTGACGGAGTACACCACCACCCTGCAGCTACGCAATGTGGAGTTCTCCAGCGAGGGGAAGTACCAGTGTGTCATCTCCAACCACTTTGGATCCTCCTATTCCACCAAGGCCAGGCTCACCGTCAACAGTAAGTTATTTTTTAGATGGGAGAAAAACTAGGTGCGAATTGACATAGTCAAGTTGTATTGGTCTCGTCTTGCTTATAGTCGATTAATTGTTGAATCGTGTTTTTTTTCATTGATCCATATGTATTGATAGAAATCAAGCAATTCCATGTACAATCAAACATTCAGCACGCCCATATAGCCCCATAGTTTGCAACTATGAGAATGTCGAATAGGGCTCCTTCCATCAAATTGTCAGTCCATCTGCAAGGTCCTTGATTAAAATGCCTGTCAAAGTCTTAACCATTCAAATGTATTGTCTTTTTTTCCTCCTTTGCAGTGCTCCCTTCCTTCACCAAGATGCCAATGGACCTGAGTATCCGTGCTGGAGCCACAGCCAGGCTGGAGTGTGCGGCGGTGGGCCACCCGTCCCCTCAGATCGCCTGGCAGAAGGACGGAGGGACAGACTTCCCCGCGGCCAGGGAGCGCCGCATGCACGTCATGCCAGAGGACGACGTCTTCTTCATAGTGGACGTCAAGACAGAGGACATCGGAGTCTACAGCTGCACTGCTCAGAACACCGCCGGAGCTATCTCTGCTAACGCTACGCTAACTGTGCTAGGTGAGAAACGGCACTCGCCTGGGAAGTCACATTTTAGGTTTATAGACATGTAGGATATGTATATGTATAGGAAAACAGGCAGGTGTGCTGTGCAATGAAATTTAATTTGTACTTTGTTTGTTCTCCTACACACTGAGAATAAAATAGAATAAAACTAATATACTTTATAAGATATAACAAAATATTTTTTTTAATTTAGTAAAAATATATACATACTGTAAAGGGACCATGTGCAGTAAAACAGTGTGCAATTTCAGTTGAAAAATATAAAAGAATGCAATTCTGAACAGAGTCAAGGACATGATGTGCTATACCCAGCAGTAGAAAACTAAATAAGCAGCAGAGTATGGGTGTGTATGTATAAATATACATAAATATGAATGAGAATAAATAAATCCAGTGTACCAGTATGGATATTAATTTGACAATATGAACATGAATATAACCATATGAATATCACATAACCAATATGAAAATAACAGGACGAGTGCTGCCATTATGAAGGACAGACACATTGCTTGTTTCCTTGTCAATCTTAACATGTTCTCCCGGCTGCTTTCCAGAGACGCCCTCCTTCCTGCGGCCGCTCATGGATCGCACCGTGGCCAAGGGGGAGACGGCGGTGCTGCAGTGCATAGCCGGTGGCAGCCCTCCTCCGAGGCTCAACTGGACCAAAGACGACAGCCCTCTGGTGCTGACCGAGAGACACTTCTTCGCCGCCGCCAACCAGCTGCTCATCATGGTGGACGCCGCCGAGGCCGACGCAGGGAAGTACACCTGTGAGATGTCCAACGCTCTGGGCACGGAGAGGGGCAACGTGCGGCTGGCCGTCATACCCAACCCCAACTGTGACTCTGGGGTGCAGGGGGGAGTGGGGGTGGGCGCTGTGGGAGGGGCTGGCTCAGACGATGACGGCTGGACCACGGTGGGCATAGTGATCATAGCCGTGGTGTGCTGCGTCGTGGGGACGTCTCTGGTCTGGGTGGTCATCATCTACCACACCCGCAGACGCAACGAGGACTGCAGCGTCACCAACACAGGTGGGTTCATTCATGGCGGCTTTTGTGACATAGTCACACATTATGTCATTGTGGTGCATCCTGCCGTCTTTCTTTCACTCGCTTCCTAAACAAATGCACACAGCGCCGGCACACGCGCTAGCAAAGATACTTATGACACCAGACTCTTGTGTCGTTGAACCACTACCTATTTTGTCCAGAGCGGGCGCGAGAATCAACAAAAGCTAAACGTTCCTCATAGTTCATTTAATGTCAATCTGCTACATAACTGGATGTCCCTGTTCTCCAGATGAGACCAACCTGCCTGCAGACATCCCCAGCTACCTGTCCTCCCAGGGCACGCTGGCTGACAGACAGGACGGCTACATCCCGTCAGAGAGCGGCAGCAGCCATCAGTATATGACCTCGTCCATCAGCGGCTTCTACCTGCAGCCTAAAGACATGAACGGTAGGCCACATGCCCCAGGCTTTTCTCTCCACAGAAACAAAGTCCATCTAAAGTATCAAGTTGTCCTGACATGATGTCGTTCCTTTACCCCTTTACAGGTTTCTGTCATCTGGACACAGGAAGTGAAACAGACATGGAGGCAGCCCTGGATCCGCTGCTCTGTCACTATCAGGGTCCAATCGGCTCACTGCTACGCCGAGACAACATGTACTCTACTGATCCATCAGACGTCTTCACAGGTCTGTACAAAGTCTCAGTCCATTTTAAAAACGTTCTTCTGTTTGTTATCCTTCAACAAAACTGTCCAGAACATTATGTCCAAATATTACTAAAGAACATTTAGCTTTTGAATTAATTTCTTTTCTTTTTGCGCTTTCTTTAAAAATTTCAATTTGTTATCCCTTCAGGCTGCTCCATGGAACAAAGGCCCGTCTGCATTGACTCCTACAGCGGCAGCTTGAGCAGCGCTAAGAGAAGGGACTACTTACTGCCGGAGCACTTTGACCTGTGCTCCTCCACTGTCCTGATGCAGCTCCCCAACGCCAGCCTCCACCCCAGCCCCTCACACCACCAGCAGAGTGACCGCAGAGCCTCGTCAGAAGAGGGGGAATCCAGCGACTATGGGAGACCTCATGAGTGTATACCCCACTGTAACACCTTCATGGGTAAGTCTCACAATGAAACAGGGTTCTAAACTCTTGAACCAAAATCCACAAAATCTATCTATGTCATTTGGGGAGTTAAGTGCATGACAGTAAGCATCTGAAAAGAGTTAGGCACTTTTGTCTAGTCTAGACAGTAAAATAGCATTTTTTTAACTAGCTTTTATCATAGTTATGAACATTTATTATCAATCAGACTTTTGTTTAAGCTTTTTGAGACACCAAACTTTGATATCATATCTTGGTTTGTACTATTTTACAGCAGATTTACAGAGTCTTTAAGAATTCAATTTTGAACAACTGTCTGACTGTCTTCTGGCATCTTTTCTCTCTTAGGAACGTTTGGGAAAGCTCCATGGAGGCCCCACAAGGACCAGTTGACAGGCTACGGCCCGCCATCGGTCACAAACAATGGAATAACTCTGCACGAGAATCCCTACGCCGCGCCGGATCCTGATTCAGACCTGGAGGAGAACGGTCTGGCCAAGGAATACTCTTCGTCGGAGCAGTGCGACGGTGTTTATGAACAGCCGTTTGACAGCAGGACTGATCCGCTCCCACAACGCAGAACCAGCACTTAGCTGAGGGACTCTAGTTGGCTTTTTTTGTCATGAAGAGAACGACCAAAAAATATGAACATTTTCTACCTCACTGAATGGACACTTTTGCAATAAAGGGGTATAAAATGTGCAACGAGTGAATGTAAAAGGACAATTTGATGTTCCGAGAGATTTTTTTTTTAAATTTTTAGAAAAAAGGGACACGTTAGCTGCCGTTCTTTTAAGGACACAGCTCCAGTTAAATAAATATAGATGATTATATAAGTTTTTTTATATAAAGTTTATTATATTTTGTAAAATTGTATATAAAACAGATTCCATTATTTTTGCTTACTTTTTTTGTGTACGAGTATTTTTGCAGCCCTGACTATTCAGTTTATTCCAGCTTTGAATGAGGCAGTGTTTTGCACATGTAAACAATAAAAAAAACACCTGAATGTGTGCTGCTACATTCACTGATGTGCTCCGAGTCTTTACTGACGTGAAGTTCTTTATCATGAGAGGAGATATATTAAAAGATTTGGAGGAACGTTGTGTCGGTGGATGAGTGTTGTTACACACACACTGGTCTTTTAGAATAGAACCACAGACCGCCAAGGACGCTCCAGGTCTGTCATCAGTCAGCCCCCCCACCTAGAGAGAGAGAGGTTTAACCGTTCGGTATCTCAATCTGCTTCCATTTAATCCTGGGAAATAATTAGAAATAATGACTTTCAGCCGAATCGTGGTGATGATGTGATCTTTTGTTATTGTTCAACAAATGTAGTGTTGCCCCAGATGAGCGAAAAACAAGACGTTAAAGCTGGGGTATATGATTTGGGGTTAAAATGGCAGTTGGGATAGAAATTCGAATCCAAATACCTCAACCGCTCCACTTGTTCTCTTTGGTCCCTCCCCTATGGTCCCTCCCTGACACGCTCTACACCAACAAAGTCGTGCCAAAGTGAATGGACAGTCTCAACAGCCAATAAGAACAGAATCAGAGCCTCTCTCTGATTGTTCAAACTGTCAGCTCATGTTAACTTTGACCAATCAGAAATCATATACCCCAGCTTTAAGCCATACTGTGAGTTAAATAAATGTTGGTAAAATCTCCTTGATACTATCCTGACAACCATTTGGCGCAGCCCTACTGTGGTTCAGTGACTGTTGATCTTTGACAGTGTTGCAACAGTGGACTTTTAGCACGTAAGACCACTGATCCAGTGTACTGCTACTATTCAACCACGTTTACTAAACCAACTAGTACTGTACCTCTGCTTCTAGTCATTTATAATGATGGGCATATCATTTTGTACTTGATCACATATAATACACTAGATATATTGCTAATTCTCACACAATACTGCTATTATAACTGTCTCATCAAGGAGTTCTACAACAGTTTCTTTTAACGCTACTGCCGTTACTTCACTACTACTGTTGCTCATTACTATTGGTCTCATCTTTCACTGCTGCTATGATTCATAACACTGCAGTAATTCACTACAACTACCCATGTTACTACTGCTAGTTCTAGTAGAAGTAGGAGTTGACTTGTAAACTATCAGTGGTAATAAATAGTAGTATTAAAGGCTTGATGGTGTTGTGTGCCCCCAACAGAGCCTTCAAGGCAGCTCTGCCTGGAAAGCCCTATCCCCTAACCTTAACCAGCGCTGCGTTGAAGGCTCTGTTGAGGGCACAAAGCCATATTAGTATATTTAAAATATATTATTTGTCTTCAAGAACAAACCTTGACAAACTTTATCCATGTGATGTTATTTTTTAATGTTGGTATGGGTTCCAATTTCTGTTTTAATAACATGTCCACATGCCCATATGCATGTTGGAAAACCAATCGGTTGCACATTTTACATAAATTGATAAGGGTGTATTCTGCAACAGAATCCACCATCTACTTAAGTGCAAAAAAATGGCTATAGAAAACAGCATTACAAAGTGCTAAAATGAAGCTGCTTGAGTTGACCAATACAAATGAACATTTAGGCAAAGTTACAGTCTAAATTCCTTATTTGTGTTGTGCAATGACTGCACTGCAGATCATGAAGGAATTTGGTTACAAAGAATACAAATCTACAAATACCATCACTACAGCCAACTATGCACCGTAACTGCTGCAATCACTATCATAAATAATGGCCCCATTAATAATGATGCTCGTAATTAAATACTACTGAATATAATTATATGTAATTTGTGTTGAACCCACTAATTGCTGTTTGAACACTATGGCACAATATGACTTATTCCAAACTAGGCACTCTCTGTGTCTGCTGGATGACTCATGCCCCCCCCCCCCCCCCCCCTTCTCGCCTGGCAGTTTGTTGTTTCAGGCCTCTGCTCTTCAACATGAGGGAAAAAGGTGTGCTTGTGCACCGGGCTAGCTGTTGAAACATGCTCTTGGAAAGCGTCTTGCGGCTCCCTGCCTGCCTACAGTGGAGTTGTGTTTACAACATGGCAGATTCACTATGGTGGTGCCAGCAGCTTGGAAGCGGATTCTAGTCAGATCCCCTATTCAAGAGCAGTTGTTTCAGTCTGGCGTTTAATCTTGGCAGCGTGAAAAAGAGCTGGAGCGAAGAGGAGTGAAATGGACTTTGTTTCTGTTATGATCAGATGTACCTTAAAGTTCTGTGTTTGGATTCCCACTTTCCCTTTAGTTTGTGTATGGAAATGCTGATGATGAGATTTGCTTTCATAGGCTGTGTTATTTGGCTCTTCCATCCTTCTGGCTGAATAATGTTTAGGTCCACCTGGCTGTTGGCTACGCTGCGCTGCTGCTTGCTGTGCCTTTACCCCACTGTAAAAGAATGAGGGGGTTTGTTGGAAGTGGTGCCAGTTCTTTGAGGAGGCTGCGATTAAGACAAGATGGTGGAACCACACACATCCAAACACCTGGGACACAGCTGCTGCTGAATGCTGCTGAGGCAACATTCAAAGAGCCGGTCCATCTCTGGCTCATAACCTTATCTCAGTGTGTAGTCGTGTCAGGTTAAGAGGAGAAACCATGTCTAGAAAACACAATCCCCCAGGATGGATAAGGGAGGCCAGCGAGTGATTAATGATAAACTCAATGGGTTCTGATTGCACTTTGTTGAGCACATGATGTGTGGATATGTATAGGGCTGACACGTTGTAATTTTTGGTGGTACATTTACAAACCTTTCTACAGCCAAAATGATGTATGATGAGCTGGTGATTTGTGTACGATGTGTTTAAACAGATGTCAGTTTTGGGCTTCCCAACAGCTCAACTGTGGAGAGGTTAAGTAAAAAGGCCAACCTAAAAATATCTAGGATTGCTATGAAACAGCGTTTAGTCATGTACCTTCCAATCAATGGAGGATTTAGGTTGCTGAATATTTATAAACATGTAGGAAGCAATGTGAAATTGAAACAAAGGAAAGGGCTTTGTTGGTCCAGGTACCAGTGCAACATAAAATAGTTTGAGTAACAGACCCAGATGAGTTTGAATGTTGACTAGATGTCCAAACACTGCACGACTGTTTTCTTAAGCTCTAGGAAAGGATTTTACGATCCTGGAAAGTTATCAGGGCGACAATTATTTTAGGTATGTCTGGGTAGAGTTTAAGCCAGCAAACTTGTTTGTTTCTTGAACGCCTGGGGGTCGCGCAACAAGCCGTTAACACAACAATGGTTAACCCTTATATATTCTCAGCCAAAATGGCTTATATTTTGACTAACTTTGGAATCCAAAAAAACCTGAAGCAACATAGGCATTCATTTCAAGTTTCATTTCCGGCTACCTGGTGAAATTAAGTCAAATATTAAATATCCATTAAGCTCTGTTTTGATCTCCACCAGTAAAATATGTTGCTCTTAGCTGTGTAATTGTCCACTCCGCTGTTTAGAACGAAGCATGAACTGATAGCGATATTGTGTCACAAACAAAGACTAAAGGCTTCTTAAAGTGGAAAACGTGTATGTAAAAGAAGAGATACAATGAGACCAACTTCTACAGAGAGTACAATATTATAGACAAGAATGTTATGCTTTTTCATTTAACTTTGAGAGTAAGTTACAACGTACACTCTTTATCAACTAAAAATGGACCACTTCACAGTAGAATTATCTCTACAGCCATGTACAGTCCATGCTTAAAACAAAATGTGGGGTTGTCAATAGGGACAACAAAGGAAATGTCTTCAGAAGTAGAAGTGGGCCATGAAGGTAAAGGGAATAAAGAAAGAGTGCTATATGTATTTAAAAAATACTCCTGGACTGTTTGAAACACTGATTGTAAACCATGTAAAAGGATCTGAGGTGAATTTTCCCTTGAACTGCCTTGTTCAAGGTCACTTAATTGCAACTGTGGGAAAAGTGGAAGAAGCTTTTTTTTTCAGAGTTTAGCAGTTGGTCTGGTGGATTCAAACCCTTTTCCGCAACAATGCTTGATCCCTGTTTTGCAGGCAAAGGTTTTACACTTCACTAAACTATGCATGTTACAATTAAGTGGGTGGATGTAATTCCCCCACTCAGAATGGTTTATTTACTCCTTAAGGAGAGTCTCTGAAATTGCTGCAACCCAAAAAACAATTTGTGGCCTAACAAGCGACCGAAGCATAAAAGGTTTTCCACTTTTGAAAAGAGGCTTTGGATCCAGGAGTCTCCTGCCGAGTCTGCAGCCAGTAACAGCCGAGGGGGGGGGGGGAGAAAAAGAAAACAGCGGCCAGATTGCAGAATAATTCCCCTGCTTTGATTCTACGTCCAGAGAAATGAGACAGGAAGTTGACGATTCCTCCAGACCACCAATGACTGGCAGACGACTGATGGAGTCCTCCACCTCCCTGTTCCCAGATCAGCGTCTGATCCCCAGGTTATGAGCGCTGTTGTGTTTACAGCTCTCAGACACTGATCCAGGGTCAGCTCCTCCGGCTATCGCTAGCTCTCCACACCCCCCAAGAGAACCCAGCCAAGAAAATGAATTGAGCATGCCACGGCCTTATCTCATTGCCAGACACTCCGAATTTTGTAGCTAATTTGCAGTCATTATTGCCAGATGTGGCGACATGGAGACAGATGTTTATGATATTAAATAGCTACAGGCGGCTCGCAGAAATGATTCTTCTTCTGTTATGAAGCTCAGGAAATCGGCTGGAGGATTGCTGTCTGACTTTTACGACCACTGGGGCCCGTTCTAACATTAGATATGCTTTGTCAGTAACTGACATACACGTTTAAAAATGAGGAGACCCAAGCTTTCGGTATGTGAGGTCACACTCGCTTTGGGTCCCACTTTCCCCGACTGTTGACAGTCAAATCCGACAAGATTTGTGTTGTGTTGCTTTTCACGGATGGTTCTTTTCGCTCTCCCTGGCTGATCTTTTGACATTTCAATCATTGGCAGATTGTCTTTGGAGCTTGGTGAGAATCTCCTGACCATACTGAATCACTGAAGCAGCCCCTTCGCTCGGTGCAAACCCCAGCTGAGGCCAACTCCAATTTGGAAACACTGAGCTTCAGAAAATCCCACGGTCATATAATATGTTCACACGAGTCGCCATCAGTGTGAATCCCAGCACGGACTCCATAAAACCCCATCAGACATCTCTTTTCAATCTCCAGATCCAGCCACGGCTCTTTGTATGATTAAAAGCACATACAAGGGGCTTTGCATCTCGCAGATGTTGCCATAAATCACAGTTTGGCCCTGCCTCTGCAACTGGCTGCCTGACAAATGTTCCACAATAACTGCGGGCCCCCACCCCACCCTTCCAGTAAAAGAAAAAGAAAAAAAAAAAGAAAAGGAGCTAAAGAGAAAAGAAAGGGGAAAAAAACGCTTGGAATTTCTACCCGGCTGCTTGTAACTCTTTCAGGACTATTGTAAAGTCTCAGCCATGTCAGCACAGGTGGAAACCTGAGGGCTCGTAAAAACCGAAGAAAAAAAAGTCCGCCCACTCCAGGCTTTCTCTTTCCCTACAATGTCTTAAACTCCCCGCTGTCCCAGCCTAGCCCTCCACTGTGACTAATTCCACACAAATCTAAAGAGCTAAATCAGTCAGGCTGTCTGTGGACGGCACTAACCGACACCCCCGCGCCTGTAAAAGACACAACCATAATGGCTGAGACGGAGACCGAGCCGTGAATCACAGTCTCTAAAGCACTAGGGGACAGAAGTGTTCAAAGCTCTAATCTTCACACCCATCATCGTGCTACTTCTCACATTCAAACATTTTATTTTGACACTTAAGAGGAATGAAAGCCAATTCGGGGATAGTTTGTATTGGACTGTTCCTTTGAAAGCAGGTTGTTTCAGCCCGTAGAGATGGATTTGAGCGATGGATGACGTCGTCTGATGGAACAAGTGAAATAATTGAATCCCTAAGCGAAAGCTAAAAAGGCTCTGGCAGCTCGGCCCTGTCAAACCCAACATACATGAAAATAAATCTGAGTTTGACATTTTGTGAAAAACACTTGGAAGTTGGAGAAAACCCAAACACATTGTATCTGTTATTTGGTATAAGGGCCACAGCCAGGACATGAGTAGCTGTAATCAGCAACTCATGTCAGCTCTGTATGGTTAAAAAAAAGAAAGTACCTTTAATTGACACTAATTGACAGCAGTTTTCATTTGAACATTTCTGATAGTGTGCAAACAAGATATAACTTTGACAGTGATTTTTCTAGAATGTTGGACAGAGCCAAGCCAAGCTAGCTGTTTCCCTGTTTTCAGTCTTATGCTAAGCCAAGCTAATGGTCTCCTGCCTTTAGGATCAATCTTAAACCTGCAAAAACTGACTTTTTTATTTATCTTTATATCACATGGGGAACATGCAAAAGAAACTAGCTCTGAACACAACTGAGATGGCAAACGTAAACAGCTGCCTAAATGCAAGTGCAATGTTCACAGACTTTGTAGCTCTGCGTTGGTCTTGCCAACTCTTGGGAGGAAAAAGGAGGTTCTTTACCTGCTAAATGCACCACTATGCTAACAAACTAGTTGCTACTTTGTCTGTTTGGTGTTGCGCAGGCAGGGGGGGTCATCCCAATGTTACCAGGTTTATATAGCACCAAATAGGATGTTCCTGAAATTGTCGATAAGGTTCAGGCATCACAGCTGGGTGGTGGACAGGAAGAGGTTAGAATAGGAGTGAGACCCCCCCCCCCCCCACACACACACACACACATACATGCACACACATACAGACATACTACCCTGACATACTACCCCATTGAGTCTGGGACTATTGAGCCCTGGGAAAATTGATACGCTCCCTTGTGCAGGTATAGAACAGGGTGGGTTTATTAGAACTTTTTGTTGGTAACAAAACTATAATGAGAAAGGGAACCTTTGCAGTAAAGTTGCAGGCCCCTCAAATCAAAACAACTAGCTGAAGGATGCTAAAAGCTCACCACTATGAGTGACACTTTTTTCACATTTCACATGGTCATTTGATCCATTTCTAATATAAAGGGTATTGGTGCAGCTTTCATTAGCATTGTTGTGGTCTGATAATCTGGTGAATACAAAATGTGCCCTAATTCTGGCAAATGTCAATCCACACTGATACATCGGCATTTCCCGTGTTTGTGTGTGTGTGTGTGTGTGTGTGTGTGTGTGTGTGTGTGTGTGTGTGTGTGTGTGTGTGTGTGTGTGTGTGTGTGTGTGTGTGTGTGTGTGTGTGTGTGTGTGTGTGTGTGTGTGTGTGTGTGTGTGTGTGTGTGTGTGAAGGGTTGGAGTTAAGTGTAAGGGTGCTCGTAGTGATGAGAGCAGAGATTTATGAGCGCAGACACCACTGACAGCAATCCGCCAAAGGCTAAGCCGTTTCCCTGCACCTGGGACACTATAAGCCACAATTTGTTTTACGTTTACAGCTTCACTTATATTATCATTGTACTTGTACTTATTTTCCGGAATGCATACTGGTAGCAGCGCAGCATAATTTCTAAATACCAAACCATCAACTGCGGCTTTACTCGAAAGTTTTTCTACTTTGTAAACTATCTGAAATTAAAGCACTTTTAATACATATCTGTGTATATAGGAGAAATAAATCACTGGCTAGGTAGTCCAGAACGACATAAAAAGTACACAATGCCTGTTTTTCTATACAATAAAACACTGCACACCATTTAGACACTCACTACATTTAGTCTGTGGTTTCGGTGTCAGATACCTCAGCAATAATCCCAAACAAATTGCGAATAAGGAGGTAATTGTTGTCGGTGTTTAGCCAAGTCAAACACTGGGCCTGGATGAGTCTAGGCTAGTGGAGCATTGACCCCCTCCAGGGTTTTTTTACGAGCCACAAGAGGAGAGAAAAAATGGGGGAAAAGATGACCTTGTGAGTTCAGTTTAAACTCCAGGTGGTTTCCGCTCCTCCTGTCAACGCTATCCAACGCTCCGGCCCCGTTGCATTCCTTCACTGTATGCAAAGGAAGCTGTGACATGGTGGCTGGTGCATGGAGGCTGTTGCCGGCAGCCCTGCAATTATCTTTTCAATTTGTTTGAGCCTGTTTGATCCCCCTCGACGGTGCCTGCAAAGCCCTGTCAGAGAGGATATGAATAATGACATGCACAGATCTGAATTATGAAAGCACCAGTGAAAAACTATTACATTAAAAGCAGACAGACATGGAAGAGTAAATTACAGCGAGAATGAAGATCCACTAATGTGAATAGAGTTATATTGTGTAAAAAAAAGAGATAATAAAAATTGCTGTCATTTCGAATTGGAAACTCATTTTTACAGGCGTTAATTCATCGTCACAAATGCACAGAGTTGTGTCACAACATGTCCAAAACATGGATTCTATCCCAGCTGTATATCTGTCTATCTGTATATCTCTATCCATTTTCTTAAATGCAAAGCATTCACTGTGCTGTTTATTGATTGGCTGTCATGGTCTCTTTCTATTCTCAGTTGATTGGTGGGTTCACAAGATGACTTTATCACTTTTTGCATTTGAGATGCATAGGCCGACCGATCGCAACACATAGACACCATCCAAATGTAATATAATGCTTCCATACTTTGCTCTTTGTGCCTCTGTAAAAGAAATCATACCACAATGAGTAGGCCACATGTTCACAATGTGCTGGAACTCTAAATCCAGACCGCATGAGTATACTGAACTCCGTTAGACAGCGTGATGTTGCTTGTGAATTCAACATTTTATTTTATGAAGAATGATGTGTTACTATGTAGTTTCTTCCGTCTTAGGTTGACCCTAAAGAGCGGCTTTAACGGCATGTCTAACAGCCAGTGTTTGTTAAACCAATAGACATTGCAGGTGAAAGCTGGATTTAAAGGTGCACTGTGTAGTTTCCGGGGAGGAGGATTTGTTTACATTCACAGAGCCTGCCATTAGTTTACAAAACACACTTTCTCTGCATGTAATTATTGGTATTGAATAATTCTATCAACATAAATCAAAACCAAACAATTTTGAGGGACCTGGAACCAAACCTATAAATCTAGAATATGTTTGTAATCCAAACGGTGGGCCCTGCTGCTGTAAACATCGACAGTGAAACAGTAACTTTCAAGGGAGCTTTTCTAACTTCAAACAGTGTTCCAGGGATCCAATTGTCCTGTGAGGAAAGTTTGATTTTTCAGTTATGAGAATATACCTTACAATCACTGATCACTTCGCTGACACATCAAAAGTTATATACTGCACCTTTAAAAGACTGCACAACACTGTATTGATCCTTGTGTGGGGAAACTGCATGAGCAAACAACGATAGCAAATATAGAGAAACTGATTATAAATGTCGCTGACAACATTTGCGACAGTAGAACGTTCCAACCTGACACATACACAAAAGATAATGAACACATTGCGGTGCACATACAGAGTGTGCCTAGTGATGCACCGTTCACAGCTGCTGTGTGAAACAAAATTTCAATCTTGATCAAATAAAAAGCTATTGGACTCAGTCATCAGCCTCCACCTGACCTTTGGCCTCTCGGAGAATCAACACTTCAGACACTCGTGGGTCAGACACGCTGGCACTGAGTGTGTGCTTGACCCCTGACTATGAGCCAAGAAACACACACCCACAAATGCACCCCAACTCTGTCTTTTTTAACGCCATTACTGATTTGAAGAAATTCCCATTAGCAAATATTTGATCCATCTTTATAAATTGGACTCAATGGTAAATAAAAGCTTTTTAATACATCCCAGGACACTATAACAGCCTTCTTTGTTTGAAGTTGGCAGTACATTGTATTGCATTGTACATTATTAGTTTTTTTATGAACAGACTTGATGTATTAATTCAACACTGAAAGCAAAAATGTAGCTTTGCTCCTCTGTCGGCCGGCCACCCACCCCGCACCCCCCAGTGCAGATACAAAAAGGCGTGAGCGATGCTGTCCTCGGGAATGATGGGAAAAGCCTTGTGCTGACAACGAGCAAACAAACACCAAAGGTTTTTCATTTCAGGCCCAGCCCGCTGTCGACAGCTCCAACAAATGAAAGCAAAGGGAGGGATGAGGACAGGGGAGTGGGTGGGTGAGGGAGGGGTACACACGCAGAAGAGAAAGACTAGCATGACACCGAGCTAATCGAGCCTCTTTCTTTAAAAAGGAGAAATGTCTCACCCTTCTTTTGTTGACGCTGAGAGCTCTTTGTAGAGACCTAATCTGATAACAGGTTGTGAGTGTTGTTCACAAACTAACCTCTTCGCTATGTCCTGAGACCTCAGAGCAGCAGAATGGAGTTTTGTGAAACCCGCTGTGCTACATGGATTCTCACTAAGGGGAGCGACACTTCCAAACAAAAGTTTCATCTTGTACTGATTACTGGCCTTCATCTCAATTTGGATTTTCAATGGCTTCCCTTGGAAGGAGCGCCGGGGTTTATATGTTTGCTGGAAAAGTCACAGCAATTAACCCATATACTCTCTTCATGTGTGCCAGTCATTAATGAGTACAACATGGCCAGTCCCTCCACATGCCATCAATTCAATCTTGGCTTCATGGCTTTTTGCTTTTTTTCCTCCTCTGGATCTAGGATTGGAGGGATTTAAACTCCAACAAAGCATAGACACAGTAATTAGAATGGTTGAGACCAAAGGTAAAGACATTTGATAGGCCGTCGGAGAGCCATATTCAGCATTATGTTAGTGTAAAAAAAGGTCCATAGGCTTTTGCATTTCCAGACCGGTGTCAGACAATCAAAACGCCCAATACCTTCACACACAGTTAACCCTGAGAGCGTGTCCTGGCAGGCAGTGTTGTGCAAACAGAGACGCTTTTTAGAACAACTGAGCTGTCGAATATTTATTGTTTGGTTAAGGTTTCAGTGAGAAATTACGACATCAGTCGGCGGCATAGGAGCAGCTCAGAGAGAAGGCGGGGATTTCCCACTTTCCCCACAGTCTGAGCCTGATCCACACACACATCTGTCCAGAAAGTCTGCAGGCAGTGTTGATGGATAGTCCTTCTCTGGCTCATTTTCATTCAAACTCCACAGACATAGGAGGGAAAAAAGGTTTGACTGAAAAGGCTCTTGAAAGCTACACTGACATTCTTTGGAGTGTTAGTCCTGTCAGAGTGCTAAAGCCTATCACAGGATACGAAATATCTGGACTGGGATCAGACTGATGAAATATCCACTCATTAAAGGGCTTGTCTTGTAGAAAGTCCAGTTTTTCTCTATGGTTGTCAAAGCTTGAGAGAAGACATTTAGCTGAGTTAAATACTGCCAAATCTGACTTCATTCGGAATCATCTTCCAGACAATTTCAGATGAATGTGAAATCCTCAGGTTTCCCTCAAAGGCCCTGTCTGTCAAACCAACAGTTCAGATCTGGCCAATAGTGTGGCCAAATCAATTCCTTTGAGTGGAGCCACTATGATCAGTGGATGTGCAAACCGGGTGAAGTAAATCTTTAACGTTCCATTTAAACTTTGGTAAACCCTGACAATCCCAATGACATTGCAAAATAGCAAACTGTGCTGACTTTGACAGGGCCAGGGAGCTGGAGAGTCCAACATCCTCCCAGCTGGTTAGCCTGTTGGCGGTTAGCTCGTCAGCTACTATGGTTTTTTAGCTAGACCTGCATTTAGCAAGTTCATCAGGTTTTGAGAACCCATTCAAATGTACCCGCTGTGGGACTAATAGAGGATCATCTTATCTTATCTTTGCAAGGACATAAGGATGCACTTCGCTGTGCATCTCACTTCTTTTGTCAGCTCATCACTGACTACTAACTGAACAAAATCTGAAAAAAGCATTGTGGTTTATATTAAATGGCCCCACGTGTCAGTTTTACCCATATGTGGAAAAACTGCTGAGAAATACAAAAATAATCCTTCACAGGCTTAATACGTAGACGTCATGCGCTTGCAGGCCCACCCAGGAGAGTGACTGCAGCCATTTGTCTTTTTTCATACGCTCTTTTATCATGAGCTCTGTTGTGCTGAAAACGTACACACGTCCTCCCACACTGACTCAGCCCGCTCCAGATGGGAAACGGAGCCACCCCCAACCCCATCCCAGCTCCATGAGTGGACGGGCATCTCTGCGCTCTTTTTCATAATGTGAAAGATTTTCGAATGTTTCCCAGACTGGGTGGCAACAGCCTCTGTGTCGCGACTTGGATAACGTCTTGGCATTGTCGGTTCAGTTTGTGAAACATAAATAAGTCTGATTGTAAGGGCTGAATGGCAGGAGAGGGACCTCCAGTTGGCCTGGTACACTGTTGTCTATGGTGCCCCTTTGCTATAGTCCAGACTGCAGACATTCCCATGCTCTTGTTTGGCCGATGTTTTGACGGTGGGGCTTCATCTAAAGTTCTTATGCTGCCAAGCCTTATATAGCCCTTTAATATTCCTTTGAAAGCCCTGTCCAGATTTAAAGTGTGTCTCCAGGGTAATCGACTATTTGATTCATGGGGCCATAAACCCCAATCACAGCAAAGCATTAATGAAAAGGGTCATCATTTGTGTTTAAGATTGCAGGGTGACCTATAAATGAGACATTCAAAGTGAAATAAATAATGATTTAAAAGGAGGGCAAAAGAAGAGTTTTGTATTAAATGAAAACCTGAAAGTCAAGGTCTAGGTGGGGAAGGGACAGAGGGACAGAAAGAGAAGGAGAAGGAGGAGAGAAGGTCTGCAGAGGCTACGTCTATCCTGGTCTGAATTACTATCATTATTGTAATGACTCTGTAATGCTTTCTTTCCTGGACCCAGTAATTGTTACCAAGCCCGCTGTTCAGAGGTGCAGGTGGACAAATTGCTGCAGAGCATTACTTTCCATGATAGCGAGGGGAACATAATCATTTCCACCATGCGGGGCCTCAAACAGGACTTTCCCCCTTCTCAATCCAACCTTTGGCATTTGCGGCTGCTCTTTTTTACTCACCAAACTATGATCAACAAATGCACATTTTAAAGGAATAAATAAATCTGCCATACCGTACGGTCCCTTGAAAGTGGCTGTTGGTACTTAAACTTGAAAGCTCGAAAAATAATACCCCAATAGTATTTGTCTTTTACTTAAGGGAACGTGGAAGGAATGCAGAGTTTTTTCCTGAAAAGCTGCCATTTCCCCCCCTTTCTCTAGCACTCCACGTGAGCCCCAGTTGTGTTGTATCCACATGTATTGACCCTTTTAAACTTCCACGGTCCATATAACCCACATGAACCCCCGCCCACCACCACCTGCGGCAAACTGTCCATGACTCTTAAAACTAGCCAGATGTTCCCTTAAGTCTGGGATTCCAAGGAAGTTCCATGACAAAGACTTACAGGACTGATGAAAGTCAGTTGACTGCTGTGAGAGGATGGTTATAGTTAGGTAACTCGACGTCACTCGACGTCATTGAAAATGAGGGTCACCCCTCAATTGGTCTCTCGAGGATAAATAAAAGTTAAATGAAAAAAATGAAAGGTAAGAAGAAGGACTGTTAGTTCTCTGATTAATCCATCAATAAATGCTATCTCATTAAATGAAATCCCAATAAGAGAAATAATGTTCAGTAGACAGTTGTGAAGATAATAGCCATCGTGTTTCTCTTAAAGTTTTGTCACTTGATTGTTCAACACGCCGTGTCTACTTCAACTTTTGTTTGAGTGTTCCTACATTTCCCACAATGCCTTTTAATTCCCCCCTCCAGAGAACATGTCTAGACTTGTTTTCAGCTGTTTTTGGAGTAGGATAAGAAAGATGTTGACAGTCGCACTTGCGCACATCAGCAGCACATTTTTAATTTAAAAAAATGCATGTCTGCTCCCTCAGAATGCCCCCTGTTTTGTGGTTGAAATTCATTTTTTTATTGTTTATGCAACTGTGTACAGATTTCTCTTTGTGCCTGCTCTGCAATGGATATGAATAATCATTTTGTCTTTGTGTGTTTAATATCATATGAGAAGTGGTGGGTTTATAAAGAAGCCCTTAGTTTACTATTCTTAGGTACTGACATTAACGGTGGATATTTTAGATAGCTGCAAGACATTCTACAATCAACTACTAGCAAATTTGTCATCAACTGACAAATTCATCCTGGACCGATGTCAATGTTGAACAGTGACACCTTCCCTCTTCTTGTAAACTAACAGTTGCTTAGTTTCACATGGAGCCGATGAAGAGAAACATTATCATTCATCTTCAGTTGTTTTTCATGCCCACCTGATGAATGTAAGTCCAAAATTCACTCTGCTACATGTTTTATGGTTGCACGGTGCACCAATCAATTTGTTTTAGAGAAGCATCATCATTTAAAAAAAAATAAAAAATGACTTGATCATTGTAATCGCAAATTTTGTCATCAACTGACAAAGTCGTAGTTGCCTAAAAATGAAACCTTGCAGTAATACTGTATGTCATGAAACATGTTTCCCTTTGGAAGGCTATCATACAATCTGTTGTGAGCATACATTCATGGCCATAGAAATGTTCAAGGTACATAGTGTAAGCAGTGAGAGTACTGAGGGACCAAAAGCAAGTGGACACATTATACAGCCTCATCCAAGGCCTTGATTCAAAAACACTTAAGCTTTCCGAAAAAATTGCTGCATTCCATTTTCAGACATTAGTTTTCCCTCTTTCCCCACCATGGACTTTATTTTCAGTCCCAGATGGTTCTTCGTTGAGTTCTTCAAAGTCCTCGCAGGCCAAACAAACATCAAAAGGCAAATTCCACATCTTTTGAAAGTGTTGTAATTACCAGTGTGAAAGCAGCACATATGTGGCGCACACTGCATCAGTCATACAGAAACACCTGAATTTAATCACCTCGCCATGGCTGCAGCCATCGTTTTGACACCCACAAAATAGCTGAGAGCAAAATGCCCCAAAGAAGTAAAGTGTGATATTTAGAAACTATCATTATAGGAGGCACAATAGCCACTGGCTCTCATTGTTGTTACATTGTTATAATTATCTTTGGTACAGTGAATGTGAAATATATGAGCCCCCATTTTATTTAAGAAAAAGAAAAAACTTCTTTATTCAACAGCTCAGTCCACAAATAAAAACATAAAAATGAAATTTTCTCACTTTTAATGACAAAGTGGAGACATCAAAGAGGAGAAGTTCAGCATTCTCAGACTTGACCACAATTAAAAGATTTTCAACTGTGAACTGTTTATAAGCTACACACTTCCTTTTTGTTCGGGCTCCCTCAGGCTTAAGTGTTAGAAGCATGCGCAGTACAGTATTGTATAAGAAAACATATTTGTTCCAGTACCGTCTGTGGGCTTGCCAGACGACAAATGAATACTTTTATTCCGGACTCAAAGTTCCATATAAAGAGCACCAATTGGAAGAACTTTTGTGAACTTTCAATATCTGTGTTTTCGCCCCATGACATTTCAAAGGGCCTTACTTGGTATACACATGGATTTTCTCATGCATTTTTTTTGCTTGGCATCATTCATGTCATTATGCAGTCCCTGGCTTATTGTCTTTGGCCATCGCCCACCACAGTGTAAGTCAGTGATCCTCGCCGTGGTGTATGGGAGAGACATGTTTCTGGTCAGTGACTCATGCAGCATGTTGAACCATGTGAAACCACAGCTCTGTGCCCTTGTGTTAGTCTGCCAGGAGGCCTACAGTACTGTCGGAGTGTGCCTTACAAGCCGTTTCCATGCTCTCTCTCTCAGCGAGCTAACTTGCAAACAGCTGCATTTTCCATCAGAAGTGGTTTCTAGAGATGTGTTCCCCCCTCCCCTCCTCTATCCCTGATGGGGGGGTGGGGGGTTGGGAGGCAGGGCTTCAGATAAAAGCAAGCCGTGATCCCCTGTACGGTCCATGCACATGTTGATTAGCGACATAGTCCTGAATCATGCAGACTAAGATTTACTGCCGGTGGACACGACATTAAGAAGGTCACCGTGGCCCGTGGGTCCTAGCCAATCAGAGTGTTTTCTTAACTAATGAACTGTGAGATCAGTCACTTAAACTCACATTACAGGAATTACTTTTTTACTAAGAAATATTTCGTCTTGTTTTTACTTCATGTTGGCTCTTAAATCTTTGCAGTTTGTACCTTAACGGGGGATTTAAAAAGAAAACATCATAAATTCTACTTTGCTACAACACCTCTACAACACTGTGTGTATTCTCTTTATAACACTTGCACAAGTATATGAATACAGGATTTGATTTGTATTTACATTGCGATTCTGTAGACAGTTCCTATGGTCAATTTACAGGTTAACAAATTGGACTATGGCCAGCGTAAAGTAAAGTTTTACCCAGAAGGCTTCTTTTGTGTGGAAAAGAAAGCAGCATCAGAGCGCCCTCTAGTGGCTATTTATACACATCCAGTTTGAATTCAGAAAGGAGAAGTTAAAATAAAACAGCCAAGGAGAGCATTTTAACATTGTGAAAAATCTGCTTTGACAGAGACCACATGTCACATTCAGTATTTCTGGCATGCAACAAAGCATGTTGTTCAGTGGGGGGAAAAAATACAATATAATCAATACATCAAATTGTATACTCATAAGCCTACTGGCAAACAAAATCACTATTTAGACAACTGTAGCTGTACCTCAAAACTGAGTTTACGTTTAAACAAGACTAGGCCGAACATCTATTGATCTTAAGAACTTGTCAAGTTGACCATTTTCAGGGGCTCTCAGAAAAACAACATCCTTTATGAAACTACTAAATTAGGAACTTATAGATAGAACATTTAATTTCCTTACAGACCCGTGGTTTATTTAATTATTTGTTTTTGCACTAAAGGAAGAAATATTTGAATGGAAGGTGGAAAACCTGTGAGAGGCGGATTTTCAAATATTTAATAGACAACCAACAACCAATGGCTGATGTATCAGATGTGTGTTGTATGTATTTCTTTTCATTCCAGTAACACCATTTCTATTAAGCTTGTTGCACGGTTGCAATGACCTCCACAAGAGAGACAGAAGCCCACTTGGAGATCAATGTGATTCTCCATCCTACTTGACAATGTGCGGTAACCAAAGAGTGTTCAGGTTATATTCAGCGTGTTTACTGTTTAATTGCCTGCTGGCTTGGGACGGCAAACAGTGCAGGAGCCAGTAGCTGATCAATACTGTCGGGTGAAGTGTGAAAAGCTGGATAGTGGGGGTGATCCTACCTCAGCCGGCGGTGACTAATGAGTGTGATGTGTGGTGAAGATATGGGGTCAGAGCCATCCTCACCCTTCAGAATAATGAACCCCATGCAGAGGTACAGATGGTGAAAATTAACTCAGGGGGAATGATAATTAGAAAGCACAGAATGCTGCAAAGGTTCAAGATTTGTTCTCATTTGGATTTTAAGTTCTGCTTTGATGATCCAAGGCAACACCGTTTGCAACATAAGTTTGTTAATGCTCTCGTCCTTACGAGGGCCCAAACACTTAACAAAAATCAAAATCAACATCTCTTCCCTGTCCAATTAAAGGTACAGTGTGTAATTTCGCAATATTTTGCTGCATCTAGTGGTGAGATTCTAGATTTCTCCCTTCAGGATAGTTTACAGAAGTTCCTCATCATCAAGTGCTTGTACACACCGTACCTTTAACAAAGTCTCTTTGAGTGACCTCTGTTTATCACTTCTGGTCAACTTGTACCTGGACAATCTGAAAGGACAAGCATTACACTAAACTAAATGTTATCAGACTTATCTAAAATAAAATCAAACCTATAGGTGTAACTTAGCCAAGTTTGCCAATCCATGTTGCTCCAGGACACTCTGGCAAATCCAGGGATGAAAGCCATAACCTTCCAGTTTCAGTACTACAGGGTTATCTCTACGTTCTAGCCCACGCTGCTGTCCCAATTCTTATCTACTATTTCAGAGGCCTCGTACGGGTTCGTCAGTGAAGGCACAGTAATCCCTGCGGTTGTGGACGTTCAGGTTCAGTCGCTCCACCACTGTCAGAGCTCAACCGTGACAAAGCTGGCAGATTGGAGGACAGTTATCCAGACTGGTGACACTGGAGACCAAACCAGAGGTCACACTAAATTGGCTCACCAGAGAAGGGAGCCGACCCTTCAGGCGATCCACGGCTCCTCCCTTCAACGCACTGGAAGTCCCAGCGGCCGAAGCGCTCGGCTCTGACAAGCCCCACATCTCACAAATGTGGCGAATAGGGGAACAAGGTGATCAGCCAGTGTCCTTGGAGTTTCCAATGACACAATTCAAAGGCAGGAGAGATTCAGGTCTTAGTGGACTTCACATGGGTTGCAGGACCCAAGATCTTTCCATAGACCACTTATCTGACCTCTTGGACTACCCGTGATAGGTTCGTTATTGTGGTGTAGCTTGCTTAATTTTTTCCAAATATTGGAATTAAGGATCTCACTCACCGACTCTGTAGATCATTTCTAATAATCGTTTAGTGAAATTCTAGTTAAGACCCACTCAAGTATTTGAACGTGCAGTGCTACCTGATTCTTTCTCAGTGAAGATCCATGTATAGATCCAGTTAACGCAGGTTTAAGAAATCCAGTCAGGTCAACCTTGTCCAATTGGTATGTTCTTTGTCTTCTAGGATACCGGGAAGCAAACGTTGTTATCATGTACGGGGGCCGGGCTACCTGCTAATTACTAGCTGCGGTTTCCCCCCGAGAAAAAAGCAAAGTGTCAAGGTTCATCAGACATAAATTCACTCTTAAACAATATACACAGGTTGATACTGGATCAATAACTACCCAAACTCATTATTTCTGATGTGTGCTCGTCTTTCTTTCTTTCTTTCTTTCTTTCTTTCTTTCTTTCTTTCTTTCTTTCTTTCTTTCTTTCTTTCTTTCTTTCTTTCTTTCTTTCTTTCTTTCTTTCTTTCTTTCTTTCTTTCAGGATTTCCTAATGATTGCTACACTTCATTATTCTTCATCCTGGTATCTTGCCTCACAGTTTTGTTAGAATGATCTTTTCTAGTACTGTTTTGTCCTTACTTGCCAATCCTCGTCTTTAAATTCAGTCAACAGAGTTTGTCAGACTAGTATTAACATGACTCACAATACTTGTCAAGGTTAGCAGGGGTTGCTGTTGGGATTTATTAATGAGACCATGTCTTTAGGGAGAGTTAGTAGAAAGGAAAACAGCCCTGCTCATACCCCAGGACATTGTCCAGCGGTTGTTATGTTAATCACTTAGGCCTAATTAATACCATGCATATCATTAGCAAAATGAAGATTCAAATGCCACCGTGCTTTAATTACCGCAGTAGAAGTCATCTACATTTCTGCAGTGAATGTTAACAGTCTGCCAGTGCTAATTTGCTTGAACCTCTCATCTGTGCAAGGACAATTACAAAATGGCTGTATAAGTTTTCAGGAGGAAGAAACAGGAGAAAAAATGTAGTAGCTTTGTTAGTGTAATCTAATATTGTGATTTTATTAAACAAAATTCTCATTACCCAATTTTTTCCTGAGAACGTGTGTGTGTGTGTGTGTGTGTGTGTGTGTGTGTGTGTGTGTGTGTGTGTGTGTGTGTGTGTGTGTGTGTGTGTGTGTGTGTGTGTGTGTGTGTGTGTGTGTGTGTGTGTGTGTGTGTGTGTGTTTCTGCTGTTTGACTGTCCGGCAAAAACCTGCACTTAACTCTCATACAGGATGTTTAGCGGTATCAAGATGATCTACACACTGTTGTGTGTACATGTGTTTAAGGGGGATTTCCTGATATAATCTCCAGTCCTTTCATTCCTAATGAGCGTCATTCAGTGTGGCACAAATCCCCTCCATTTACGCTGGTTACTGAGACGTGGGAAGAGGCCGTTTAACTAACCCACCTCCTTCCTTGTTTTCTATTGACCTTGAATGACTGAAAACAAGACCGTCAGACTGACAACAACACACTTAAAATCTCTTGATTGCTACATAACCGTTTGCGTGTGGACTGTCAAACACACACCAGTACACTTAAAGGGGATTTTGATATTCTTTCTAAACTCTGTTTCTAATGTTACGATCTGCTGGTCATCACATCACATTTGTCCTGTTCTGGCCTGCGTCTATTGTACCAAACGTGCTCTATGAACCTGCTCACCACCTGTGAAGGAGAAGGATGTACCGTGTTGATTGTACGTCTGTATACTGTAGTTTTTGCTGAATAACTACAATATGTTGCCTATACGTTAATGCAGGGTAAGACTGGTAGGACTTTGGACTTGTCAGGACGTGACTCTTCATTGCCAAGACTTGAGGCTTAGTTTTAAAAATAGGGATAATTTCCCAGAACACAGGAAACCATATTTTTAAAAGATTGTTAAATAATTGTCCCTCTGTGAAGACAATCCATTGAACAAACTGTTAACAATATATTCTCATGCAAACTATTTCTATGGTGAACTGTCTGAACAGGGAGATTGATGGATTATCCAGATGGACATGAAAACTTTGTGTGTGTGATTTAGCTCAACCAACCAATAGCCTAATTAAGGTTATACATGGGTGTTCCAATGACATAAAAATGTAGAAATACAACGATGATCTCTGCCAAATTTAAACATCTCCTTAATTAATCCTCAACTTGAACACATAATTAATTGATATTCATGCTCACCTCCCCTTGGCAGACTCAAACAGTGCTTCCTCGCTGGGAAAGTTAATTGTCAGGTTAGACGGTACGCCCTCAGAGGATTTGCGCTGTGAAGTATAATGATTTCAATTTTCTTTTTTTTCCTCCACTGTCAGTATCAGTGTCTATTACCAGTAACTGTCTTATGAATTTTAGTTGCATCCCATAGTACCACACATGTACTGTTTTAAACACAATGGCTGTTATCTGTATGTAGGTTTAAGTCCATACAAAAACACAAGTGTAAAAAACTACAGGTGGAGTTATGTGTCAGACTATTGTTGATTAGTTAACTTGGGTAAACACTTAGACGAGTTACCTTAAGACTGAGCCAGGCGAGCTGTCCCGTGTTTCCATTCTTTGTGCTAAGCTAAGCTAACCGACTGCTGGTTGTAGCTTCATATTTACCATACAGGCATGAGTGGTATTTCCCAACATGTCAAACTATTCATTTAGGTAGGCCTAGTTCCTTAATTAAGTATTCATGATAATGTTCCATCTACTGGTAGTAAAATGTATTCTAACGCTGCTTTTACAAGGCTAAACTGCAAATATTGCTAGCATTTTTGTTAACTTTTAGATTACTGTAGCTCTACTGTAATCAGAACCATTTCCATCTCCATTTTGTTCTTTTACGTGTTGTAATTTTTTATCTTCTGCTTATTCTTGATATCTATCCTTGAACTTCTGTGCTCCGATATGATGTTAGTTTATAAGACAAGGTTCTTGGCGGCCATCTTTAGATATGCACTTTTGTCCTCAATCAGCTGGATATGATTGCCCCCCCCCCCCCCCCTCCCCCCCTGGCTAAAGTACAGGCGACACCACTCAATATATATTTCTTTGTTCAAGTGTTTCCCCGGAGAGCTCGGGATGGGATGGGACAGAAAAGAAAATGTCCGTCTTGGCCAAAAGGATGCCAAAGCTTTTCCCTCAGGTCTCTTCTTTCAGTGGTGTTCGTTTGAAAGTCATCCATGACCGGGAGAAAACAATGTGTGTCTGTCGAATACTTTTCGTCCCCAAAGCTCATTGTGTAGCCTAATTTATTTTAAAAGATGTATTGTGTCGAAACCCGCAAACCTGTGTTCAGAGATACCAATATCCAACATTAAACATTCACAGCTAATTAATTCAACGGTCCCTCATTATCTACCGCCCAATCACACACACACACACCCCCGTGAAGAGCAGACATCTGAAAACTTCACAAAGGCAAGTGGGTGTCCTCACACTTCACCACCGCCTCTCCACGCTACAACTAAATCTGGCATTTTTCTAATTATTGAGATGAGTTCATTAGTGCTCTCTGGGTTAATGTGTTGTCCTACAGCAGATTAGTGAAGGGATTTCAGTGTTCCTGGAGCATCCAAATTAGATCACCGTGGGCGCCGCCTACTTAAATAGATGGAATAATGAAAGTTGTCACTCTTCCCAGCGGCAACTTGATTAGTGTGCCCTATCTCTGCTCATAAAAGGCCCAACATGCACCTGGAACACGACTCAATGAAATGGATTCAATTATCTGTATCAATAAAACAGTAGCAGGTAGCACTTTCTGTTCAAAGTTTGGATTGGACTCCTGTTCTGAGGATGAGGATTGGTGGCCAAAACTGCCACCCACAGGAATGAGATGGTACTGCAGTCATGGATCAGGGTTTGACATGAAAATACAACTGCCCCACGACGGTAATGAGAAATATTGCAACTACAATAAGCACAATGTCTTTGTTTTAACATGCACTGCAATGAGACCCGGCGCCAGAGCACATCTATACAGGGGGCATGTAGATTTTGTGGGAGGGCATGCATAAATATTATGACAGACAGGATAGCCTACAAAAAACTCAATTGCAACAGTCCACAGCAGCGCAAACACATCAGCATGGCCAACAGCATTGCCTTAAGACGCACGCAGCTCGCAAATAATACACATTAACACACACAAACAGTCAAATACAAAACACATTTGCATTGTGTGCATGGCGGCACATAGGCTACCACAGCAATATGCCGCGCCATGCAGTCGAGCAAATAAACATAAACATCCAAAACATTCGCAACATTGCATCATGTGCACGGCGGCACAAATACCAGTAACAGCATCACCACAAAAAAAAATAAAAAAATCACAACAGCTTTGCTTAGGCCTCAACGTTACACTTGTCCAACCAAACTGAACCACAGCAAAATCACTATACAGTCCCGGACAAAAGTCTTGCCACTTATCAATTGTGTAGAAACAACAGCTTATAAACTGACTTTTAATTAATACATTGGTTTTAAAAAATGGCTCATATGAAAGCTAAAACCCTCCCAAATGATGTTTAATATACTCAAATAAATTTGCTTCACTGCAGAAATATTGATCATTTAATGAACACAGAAAGGTCCGATTTTGGAAGGACAAAAGTCTTGTCGCCTACAGAGAGTAATGTGAAAATTGAACAAATAATTTACTTCAAATACAAAAATGTGTTGCATAACATCAGTTAATTAAGTAGTGGTGCTGTGAGATCCATATTTAATATCTTGTATGACTTCCATGAGCTTGACGGACTGCATCCATGCGGTTCGACAATGATTCATACAATTTATTGATGAAGTCATCAGGAATAGCAAAGAAAGCAGTCTTACATGCCTCCCAGAGTTCATCAAGATTCTTTGGTTTGGTCTTCCATGCTTCCTCTTTCATTCTACCCCAGACATGCTCAATGATGTTCATGTCTGGTGACTGGGCTGGCCAGTCCTGGAGCACCTTGATCTTCTTCGCCTTGAGGAACTTTGATGTAGATATGGCCTTTGCTGTAACTATCAATGAAGGTGAGAAACACTGCATCTTGCGTTTTCACATCTCAATTCCATTTGATTTGATTAGTAAGTACCTGAACCCATGTCTTCTGCAGGACAAGGACAGGAAAATGACAGAGTTGGAGTGTTCCTTCCCCAAAGCGTGTTCGCTCATGGCCAGCTTTACACTGCCTTTAGCAGAGGCAAGCGTGCCAAAGGTCTGAGGGTGTTTGTGGGAGACAACGAGGACGGCCTGACAGACAACATTGTCTATAAAGAACTGCTTTAGTTGCACACCATAAGCCATGATGACAGTGAAGGCTGCTGGACGGATCATCGGTGTCCCACTCCCCTCCCTCCAGGACATCTACTGAACCCGCCTCACCCGCAGAGCAACCATCATTGTGGGAGACCCCGGCCAACCCTCACACAGCCTCTTCAGCCTCCTGCCATCGAGAAGAAGGTACCAGAGCCTCTGGGCCAACTCCACCAGACTGGTAAACAGCTTTTTCCACATGCTGTCAGGAAGCTCAACTCTCTCCCTTCCCTCCCATCTGCCCCCTGGAACTCTGGACTTTGGACCCATTTATACTCTGCATATTGAAATTACCTTTTATTGTACACTTTTAATTTCATATTGCACATATTGTAAATAATGTTCCCAATATTGCTCATTTTAATTTTAATGTATTTAATTAATTTCTACCTTTTTGTTCTGTCTTACCTTTTGCACTACTATTTATTGTATATATTACTTATTTCATCATCCCTTTTTTATCCTTTTGTACTCATTGCCACATTTTAACTTGCAGAACATGCACCTCTAGACTCCTGAAGCATTTATATTCATGTGCTGTAAAATAACTGAACTGTAACTACAGCCTCACAGCTAAGTGATATTACCCTGTGAATATAGTGCAATACAATGTTACCAGTTCACTTATGTGTGGTTGGTTCTACTTATTTATGTTGTGCTTTAATCTCACACTTCATTTTTCCGGTACACTGAGAGGAGTTGCTATAGATTCCGTTATACATATGTGCGAAGACAATAAATGGAAACTGAATCAAACTCCCGACCCACTAGAGGTTGAGCGCGTGCGACGCCCGCAATTCCATGCAAGCAAGCAGCAGTTGGGCAGTGTATTCTGACACTTTGAATTCACAGATAAACAAAGCATTTTATTTATCCTACAGCCTTTTATGTTTTATTTTTCAGAGGAACAAAGTCATGCTCAAATTTGAAATGGAAAACACAAAATAAATAAAAATAAATTATGAGATATTCACTAAACGGGAGATTTTTTTCATGCAAAATTCTGGATTAATGTGACTGCTCTGTGTGCATAATTACAACAATTATGACTGTGACGATAAAAATATAAGATATTTATTTCACATTTGAGCATTGCTGGCATTTGTCTTGATTGTTTGTGTTATATGCAAAGATTTTATCGAAAAATACAAGAACAGAAACCATGTTTTTATTTGAAATATTATCACGAATGCTATTATGTCCAAATGTCAGTGTTTCATTATTAATAGTTCACATAGATTACTCTACACTAGATAAAGACAAATGTAATCAAATGAATTAAAAGCACTACTTAATGTATCTAATAAAACTATAAACGATTAAAAAAGAAAATAATTAAAAAATAAATACTTTAATTTTTTCGTTTCTTAGCCGGGTGTGTCAGTAACTGTGCATTGTCTATTTTCCCTGAGGGGAATGTGTCCATAAGACATAAATCCCTTTGCGACTCTATACTGCCACCATGTGGCCATAATGAAGTACTACACCCACAGGTAAAAAGTAAAAGGGTAGTTAAATCGTTTTATTATGGAATGCACGGACGGTGTCGCCCCCTGGTGATTACAATGAGGTACTACACCTACAGGTTTATTATAGTCAGTCAAATTGTTCTCAATCGCGCTTTTAAAATGTATTCACCGTTTCAAAGCATCAATGTACTAAACCAGATAATATCTGTGAATTAAAACAACATCTTTACTTTGACAAAGCACACGTTAGAAACTTTATTTTAGGAGGAAGTTTGGCAACATTTTGTTAGCTTCACTAGCTTAAGCTAGCGTTTTGTAAGTTTGTTTGTATTAAACAGTTGGCTAATCAGGTCAAGCAAGAACTATTGTCACTAACTTCTAAGATGACTCTCTTGTAGTAAAGTGTATTTAAACAACACCGACGCGAAACTTCAGTCCACATTGAACCACCCATAATGACCGAGTCAAAGAAAGTAAAAGTGAAGCTAAATCGGTATTCTATTCAAAACACGGACGTTTTCGCCCCCCTGTGGCCTCATGCCGTAACTACAACCGTCTGTAAAGCCAGACGTAATCGCATACAATACAAGTAATACTCCCGGTTAAACCTTTCAAAATAAACGTTTCTTAATGAGGCTTTTAATTTGTGTTTTTACCGGAGGTGAATATGGTGGATTGTTTCTATCTTTACTAGGTATACTGCCCTCCTGTGGCCACACTGTGTAACTGCACTCGCGTTTGTATTTACCGTTTATCGTTTCAAATCATTGACATACTAGTGCAGTAAATATCTGTGAAAAAAGGGACAAAGCAACACCTTTCTTCCGACAAAGCAAACATTGGAAACTTTATATTAAAATGAGAAAGGTAGGCTACATGTTGGCGTCCTTCCTAGCTTAGGCTAAGGTTTGTTTAGGAGCTGGCAAGTAAGGTTTAGCTAGTGCCACTGGGCTTCTACATAGGCAATTCTAATGAGACAGTTAATATGGGCCATAGTGCATAAATACACATACGTAACAGAATATTAAGTTGGTATTTAAGACAAGAAACTAACACCAAACGCTGCACACAGATTTGTTTTCTAAATTGATGCTTTTAATTTTGTTTTTAGCGCCATTAAAAAAAAACCTATAGGTGTAGTAACTCACTGTGGTCACTAGGGGGCGACACCGTCCGTGCCTTCAATACTATATCGATTTAACTACCCGTTTACTTTTTACCTGTAGGTGCAGTACCTCATTGTGGCCACCGGATGGCAGTATAGAGGCGTAATTAAATAGGGGTTTATTTCTTACGTTCCCCTCAATGAAAATGGACATTGCACAGTACTGACACACCCGGCAAAGAAACGAAAAAAATTAAAGTATTTATTTATTAATTATTTTCTTTTATCATTTTAATTTTTCACTTGCCTATATTAAGACATTTCAGCAATGTGTCCTTTTTCATTCTTTAAAGGTGCACTATGTAACTTTGGGTACGAGAAGTGAACATTTTCTAAGATATATTCTCATAACCGAATAAACAAACATTCCTCGGAGGAAAATTGGATCTCTGGAACACTGTTTAAAGTTAGAAAACTTACTGTTTCACTGTTGTTGCAGGGCCTGAAGTTTTGGTTACAAACATACAGTATTCTAGTAGAGCTAAAGGAGCATGAATACCAGACTTATGTTTATTATATACTGTAGCCAGCAACACAACTCCAAATGAATGCTAATGCTGGTTTGATGATAAATAAGCAACTGTCTGCTAACAAGTTTTGCAGTATCACATTTATAATTTGATATACTGTTTACTGTTTGTTGTAGTCAAAATAGACTGTCTCCTAATTTATTCCATAGCTATCATTGCTTTATGGCAGCTTGGCATAGGTGGGCGATAACATTGTGGTTAATAATATTTTGCTGCCTGGAATCAAGCATGAAATGATTTAGAAATGCACGACCTTGTAACGCATGTCTAATTGTATCCAATGTGTTTAATTAGTAGCTGGCATTTGATACGTACACAATTCCAGCAGTAATTCTGTTGTTTGGTATGATTTCTCCATTTGGCCTACTTGGGTTTATGACTGCACAAATCCAAATATCCCCCCTCCTATTCTTTTGTTTTCCTTTGCATTAATCCCACTGCCTCTGAGCCGTTTCCATCATTATTTCCGTTAAGCCTCCAAAATTAACTGAATTTTCTTCGCTCATCCCATCCCACCCGTACTCATCTAGGGCTTTTGTTAGCATTCTCCAAGACTAGAGTGTTGAGATGAGAGGCATGGTGCACTCCCACAGCAGACGCAGCGGGTGACTTTGTGAATTTCTACGCAGAGGGTGTTGTCTTCTGAGATAGGCAGAAAATGGAAGAGAGAGGGAGGGAGGGGGATCATGAAGCTAATTCCCTTGTAACTTTCTCCCCTCATTAATCTCCGTGGAGGGATAAGAGATTCTTTAAATGCTAATGTCCAATAAAGATGTCAGCAGTGACATTTTACAGGGGGCGGCGCAGCTGTTGAACAAAGTTGACCGTGTTGTTTGTGGGAGAACTTTTTAATTTGAGGACTCCTTGGGCGTGAATGTGTTGTGGAAATCGGCAATATGCTTGTGTAATGCTTTTTGGGCAAGTTATGAATACATGAATTCAAGGTTGAACGCAACCCCCCCCCCCCTCCCTCCATTCTTGTCCTCAAAAAAAAGCTAATAACTCCCAACTTTTTCAGCAGAAACAAACTTTTAATTCAAGTGGATTCTGTTTAATTTAAGCACAATCAGCTCTATTTACAAGAAATGAGTGGAGGTCAATGCTGCAACACGATGAAGAGGATCGATAAGGAAATCCTGCGTTTCCTTCAAAGCACCCATGGATCAAAACAAATGACATCACTAATCACTTGGGCACACATCCAATACTTCAATTCCAGAGCCAAACTCACTGCTTTACAATCCTGTGGTACAGAATTAGTGTCCAAAAAAAAAATAGTAGAAAATGAAATAAACTGAAGCTCCTTCCTTTTTGCTTGCCTGTGTTCCAAGGACGACTCATTCTGTGAAGATCCCGTCTGAAGGGATGCGATGGGTTTTGACACACTGGCGTTGTTCTGAGGTTTTCATGGCAGCCCTGGCCCTGACAGCACCACTATCTGGTTACAGCACCCTTGGGAGTGATATGAGAATGTGACACTAGACACTAGAGGTTGGCGTAATATCGATCTCTGTTCTGGTAATCTCTGTAGGCAAAGCGGGCATCCCTCTTGCTGTGCGGGACGCGGCCAAACGGCGCGTGGTCGTGGAAACACGTGTCGAACACCTCGTCCACTATCTTCTCTGCCTCCACTCGGCTTATGTTCCTCACAGCCAGGATGGAGCGCAGGGCCCGGCCTCTCACACACTCCTGTAGTTAAGAAAGCAAGACAAAAGGGTTTGATCAAAGACACAAACCTGAAACCTATACAAATGTCATGTTAAATCACAGGGAAGGTAGGTACCTGATGATGCTCTTTCAAGCCGAAGTTGAATCTGGCGGCTTCATTGTTAAAGGTACAGTCTCCGCTGAGGTTAGCTGCCCGAATCTGAAACAAGTTACGCAGAACAAGTCTTTGAATGATTGGCAAACAAATGTATCAGGTCAGCAGGATAATGATATTTGGGAACAGTTTTACAATAAGATTATTTTATTGTTTTAAGCTCAAACAAAACCTTAGAATAATTCAGCTGGGAGAAAAAAAGTGGATTTGACCAAGCCAACATCAAATGCTGAAACATACTGAATAAAACAAAACATTTCCAAGGGATTTCAAATCACCTTTAAGTATACTGATAATGCCATACATCAATAAAGCGCTACTTTTTTTTTTCCGCTGTTGAAAAGAGTCCCCGACAAGTGCTGTGTTAACGCTTGTTTATGTCATGTTGGGTACAGTACACAGCTTTTTTAGGACACTAATAAACATTGTTTAAGTAACTTTGTGACCTGCTTTTAAAGATTGACATTTTCAGTAAGCTAGAGGCTGATGGCCACAAACAGGTTGCTTGATGTAGCATGTTAATGCGACTGCTTTCACGTCAGGAACACAATGCCAAAAAGGCAGATTCAACGGAATCAGTAACCAAAGTTACAGTTCCACCTAAACACAGCCAGTGCTGAGCACATTGGGGCCTCACCTCAGAACAGGCCAGGTGTCTGTAGTTGTTGAACCAGTCCACGTGGGCCCGGCAGTGGTCAAAGGCATGAATGAGCTCATGTGTGACCACTCGGGTCATGTGGGACTGCTGGTGGATGTTGTTCTGGCACAAGACGATCTGTAAAACAAACACAAACACATGTCATGAATGTCACACAGCAGAATGCGATCCCAACCTGCTTGGTCTTTAGCTAGCACCCAGGAATCTCTTTCATACTTGAGAGGAAGCTGCGTCGAAGCCGCCGCTCACCGTCCCGTCACAGTCTTCACAGGAGAAATGTCGATCTTTGATCACTTTGCTGTGTTGAGGGGGACAAAGTAAAGGGAGCTTGGAGCAAAACAAGGCATTCTAGTTGCCCAATGTATATTGGGCAACGAGCTAGCATTGGTTTTACAATGCAAAGTGAAAAAATGTAGGCTACTTATGTGTTGTCTACAGTTGTAATGTGTTAATGCTAAGTAATACAACTAGTCCATGTTCTGCAGTCCCCTCTGAATGCTTATGATGAAAATTGGAACATTGTGTCATCTGGTAGGCTATTAGTAACCAACTCTCATCTGCACTAGACTGGTTACACTAAAACCTGTATCTTTATTAATGGTATCATTAGGTTGTAGTACTAACGTATACCATGTTTTCTGCAGGAATATGAGAGTAACAGCAGATAAACAAGTAGGCTATTAACACACTTTGATTTTATTTCTGAATGATACTCACCATCCTGATCCCTTCATGGCACTGAGGAGGAGTTTGGCATACGGACCTGAGAGAAGCACACAGTCCTGAGTTAGCAACACACTCACTGACAGAAAGCACGGCCAGCTAAATCAGCTAACGCTATATGCTGCACGGACATTTTAAACACGAATGCGTACGACAGAAACCACAGAGTGTGTCCGATGATCACTGCCGAGATGACATTCCGTTTTCACATTTATAAACAGAGAAATAACTGAGCTGGAGCTGGAACACTCACTGGTATCCGTCGCGAACTGCAACATAGCCTGACACTTGTGGTTCAAAGTGAACAGTCTCTCCCCGATGGAGCCCTTCTTGTACTTCCCCGAGCTCCTCTCCGGGAACAAGTCGTATCCATAATCTTCTTCTTGTTTAGTCTGATCCATTGTGTGAAATGTTGACAACTATTCACTATTCCGAAGTGTTAGCATAAATTCGCCCTGTCTGGGTAGCTGCCGCTAGCTAACGCGAGAGGTCATCACTATTCTGTTTTGTAGGTCACGTGGTAAGTTAGCTACAGGTCAAAGGTAACAAATCGGGGTATTTTTTAAATGTATTTAATTGAAATGGCTCTTAAACAAACAAAAAAACAATAAAGAAATGTTACCATCTTTAATGTAGTGTATTTTAAAAAGAGATGAAAAAAATAGCCTTTTCCACAACATTTTTTTCTAGACAATCCAGTACAGATCGTCTATTCAGAAAGTTTAGGCAGGACATCAACTCGAAGGGCAATATCTGGACCAAAACTGTCCACTTAACATAGTTAATCCGAATTAAACTAGCTCACTGTAAAGCAAAACCAACAATTTATTACAATGAAAAATGAAATGGGCACAGGGGCTACCTTTCGTAGGTTTTTTAAGAGGTCTGTTGTTTGTTGCATACAAACAAGTGAGTAACAATGTGTCGTTTGTATATAGACGATCTTTGGTAAGGCCCTGCGCATAGCGCATGCTCGGCAGTGCAAAGGCTGCTGGTACTCGGCTGTCATGGCTCCAGACGTAAACAGAAACCTATGAATAACGACACGTTATACTGCAGTATTCAGCCAAAATAACTTCAACTACATTTTAACTCTAATTTTCACCTGGAGAGAGAAGTAACAGGTACTTTAAAAGGTTTACGTTGCAACAGAGTCGCTTACGTTTTCTTTATTTCCTGTAAATGTTGGGTATTTCTGCTAGCTAGCTAGCTAGCTACCTGCTAGCCGAAAAAAGCATGACAGCATGATTCTCGTGTTTTCCTCTATTGGCTTCAACACCGTCTTGGAAGACAACAACTACAGCAACAAGTGTTAGGAAAATTGTCCCAAACAAATGTCTCATTCACAGGGAATAACAACATGTCCGCGGGAAACAAAGCCATTGAGTTACAGCTTCAGATGCGTCAAAACGCGGATGATCTTCACAGCTTCATGAGGGAGCTGGAGGGCTGGGAGACAGACATAAAGGACAAGGACGAAGAGCTGAGGAAGGGAGGACAGCCGGGGGTAAAGGTTTGTCACTACATCTATCTATCTATCTATCTATCTATATATCTATCTATCTATCTATCTGTCTCTCTCTCTCTGTTTCTGTCTCTGTCTGTATATTTCTCTCTCTCTCTCAGGATAGTAATCTTCCTGTATTATTAGAAGTTTTTCGTCTGTTTGTTGCAGAAGAGCCTCCCGCCCGTGCGTAACAAAGACTACAAAACCAAGATGAGGGAAAAGAAAAGGAAGAAGAAGGAGCCAAGCTGCAACGGCGACTCAAAGGCAGCAGAGCCCCAGCAGGCCTCCAGGATCAAAGCATACGACTATGGATCGTGGGACAAGTTTGACGCGGTATGATGCTGATGCACTCTTGATAAATTAATGAATACACTGACTCAACATGAGCGGTGAAGTGGTGGGGCAAGTTTGATTTGCTGCTGTGTGCTTGTGTGGTGACAGGACAAGGCTCTGGCAGCAATGGATAAGGAGGAGAGTCCTGCAGAGTCCAATGAGTCTGACTCTGAGGAAGCCACAGCCGATCAGGAGACAGCGCTGGCTGAGAAAGAGAAGGTAAATACAACTGGCATGACAACTCAAAAGAACAAAGAAAAACATAAATGACACTTTAAGCAGATTATACTTTTTTTTTTTTATTAGGGCAACGCGTTTTTCAAAGATGGGAAGTACGACGAAGCCATCGAGTGTTACACCAGAGGGATGGGTGCTGATCCCTACAGCCCTGTGCTTCCCACAAACAGAGCCACGTCCTTCTGCAGACTCAAAAAGTAATTGATTCTTTAAACATGCATTAAAAAGGGAATTGGCTAATCAATTCATACTGTCGAAAGACCTGAAGCAGCAGCAGCAGCAGCAGCAGCAGCAGCAGTGGTTGATGATGCCATCTTTACTAGTAACTAGCCTCTTGTCCTTTTAAGGCCACCATAGCTTCTTTAAATTCTCCAAATAGGAGGTATGGCTTGACACAGAGCGTTGCAATCTGGATCTTCCACCACAAGCTGATGCTAAAATACACCTTTCTTACACACTCCACCTTTTTGAAGTATTTTTAACTTTCTCTTTATCTGTTGGTGAGAAACTCTTGTTCCACTGTCTATCATCAATCAATACTTTAACTACCTAGGTATGCTGTGGCGGAGTCGGACTGCAACTTGGCCATAGCTCTGGACGCCAACTACTTCAAAGCGTTTGCGCGGAGAGGAGCGGCGCGGGTTGCGCTGAATAAATACCAGTCGGCATTAGAAGGTGACGAGCAAGGTTTAAAAAACAGGATCAAACCATCTGTTCCAAACTCTTTGAGCGTACTGAGATAACACCAACGTGAATCTATTTCTGAACAGATTATGAGACGGTGCTCAAGCTTGACCCTGGGAACGTGGAGGCGCAGAATGAAGTGAAGAAGATCAAAGATGTGAGTTGGAAAGTGTGTCTTTTGGGTTCTTTAGTCTAATTTCTTTCTCATATATTTTACATGCAATGACGATCAAATGTCTAATCTAATTTTCTGTCCTTCCATGGCTGGTTTCAGACCCTCAGTCAACAGTCACCGTCCGCCCAGAGTGAAGCCACACAGCCGCAGGAGCCTCCAACGGAAGACCCTGAACGAGAGAGACTGATAGAGGAACAGCAGAGACAACAGGAGGCTGTGATGCAAAAAGACAGAGTACGTTTGGTTTTTAAGAAGAATGAATTGTAACAACATTTGAGGCAAAAAGAATGATGTGTTACCACAGAACCAGCGGGATACAGATCATCTAATAAAATAGTTTTCCCATGTGCTGACGTCTTCTAAATGTGCTTATTTTCAGGGGAATGCTTACTTTAAAGAGGGTAAATATGAAGCAGCTGCGGAGTGCTACAGCAGAGGCATGGAGGCAGACGGCATGAACGTCCTCCTGCCCGCCAACAGAGCCATGGCCTTCCTCAAGCTGGAGAAGTAAACACAAGCATTTACATTTTGAGCGGTAAGGGTCTCTGTAAAAACTAAAATCAAACTTCCAGTTGTTTGTTTTGTTTTGTTCCAGGTATAAAGAGGCAGAGGAGGACTGCACCAGATCCATTGCCCTGGACAGAACTTACATCAAGGCTTTGGCCCGTCGTGCTACCGCCAGAGTGGCTTTAGGAAAACTGCAGGAGGCCAAACAAGGTGCTGTATAGAACAACACAGCAGCAACTACACCTGGAAGACCAGAGAGCTTTCACATCTATAGCTGTATGCTTCTAGATTATCTGCATTTCTGGAGATGGTTTCATTTTTATCTTTTTTAACTTTTATCTATCTTTTTTAACTTGTCTTGTAAAATTCACTCCATTTGAAGCCAGGTTCAAGTTGTATCCAGAAGTTCTTTTTATTTCCAAATTAGCTTAAATAAACATGCAAACTTTCAACAAGAGCTGTATTAAAATTGCCAGAAAAATAAAAAAATATATAGCATATATTATAATAAAGGGTTATTGTTATCAATTAGTGCCAGTTCAGGTGCATAAAAACATAGTCTGTTTGTGTTTGTGTGTTCCAGATTTTCAGGATGTGTTGAAACTAGAGCCGGGGAACAAGCAGGCGCTGAACGAGCTCCAGAAGCTCCAGCTGGTATGTTTCAAGATCCCGTTGTTAGTACAAGTTACGGTTAGTTCAGTAAATAATGAAACTCTGACTCAAGTCAAAACAGGAAAGTGACTGGGGAAGAAGGAAGAGTTTAAAGAGCAGTGCTGAAATACACTTGAAATGTTACGGACCTTCCCCTCAGCTTGCAGTTGAATGCTTAAATTCCAGTCTAATGTGCAGATGACTACTGTAAACTTCAGACTTTGTTAGGTTTGACCTTGACTTGTGGTTTGTGTTAGGACGGTGGTTCCACTGGCCTCCTTCAGACACCAGACGGCTCTCAGAGGAGAACAGTTCAGCCGGTCGACAAACCAACACATCTTCGCTCCACTGTGAGTTACTAATTTTTTCAAATGATACTTTGATTTTAATATTGAATAGAAGTTAAGAGACAAATATACAAATAGTTTGGCATGTTTTTCATTTTTCCTAGTATCTAGTATTTCACTACGCAATGTTGACAACGTGCTTTAACATTATTTCTCCAGCAGGTGGCAGGGTAGACATCGATTCTGTAACCCTCACTTTGTAGAATCTTTACTATAATCCAATTCTGCCAATTATCCAATGCTTTTTTTGTGTGTCAATATTGACAGATACCATGTTATTTTGTTCCCAATGAACTTTGATTCTTACTGTTCTTTAGAAACCTCTGAGGAGGATTGACATAGAGGTAGTGAGTGGTAAGGTGTCTGTGCCTGAGGAGCAGTCCGCTGGCTCAAAGTCCCTGGTCCACGAGGTGAAGGAGGCTGAGCTCTGTTCCTCTCCGCTGTCTACATCGCCAAGCGCCAAGATCATCAAGATAGAGGAGATATCAGAAGCCCCTACACACTCGTCTGAACAGTGAGTGGCGCTACTTATTTGACTTCATGGTATTGGTCATTTAAAGCTATAGTGCGTAACTTCTTTTGCCCCCATGAGGAGTATTGACAACAACACTGTCGGCACATCGGCATGATTTTAGTCCTTCTACTGTACGTCCAGGTTTTTTCTTAGCAGTAGAATCAACAACTGAAAAAAAATTGTGTTCTGAGCTCCTGCGCCAGTGTCAGGTTGCGACACCAGTTTGTAAAACACTGCCATACTGAGATAGGTTTTGTGGAGCTGATAGGCTTAATCAACTTTGTGTCAACTGGTTTGGCGATGGTTTGAATGTAACCGGCATTCATTTATATGAAAAAGTTACGCTCTATAGCTTTAAGTACTTTTTGGGTGTTCTACAACATCTGTGTAAAGCAAAACATGTTGCAATATTTTGTTAAATGTGGTATCCTCTATTTTCCAGAGTTCCTGCGAGCAGGCAGACCAAACAACCAGCAAAGGAGGAAATCCCAAATTCTCCTCGGCCATCACTCAAGCCCTCAACGACAGTAACAGACCTGCCTCCTCCGCCTACCAACAGCTTCCAACTGGAGGCCCACTTCCGCAAGATTGGAAACCAGCCTGAAGTGATATACAGATATCTGAAGGTGAGCTGTGTGTTTCAAGATAACAACTGTCCTTTACAAGATCACATTTGTGTGTTCAGACAATGTCCAGCATTTGTATTGACGTATGTGCAGATGTGTTGCTAATTATTGTCTTGATTTTCATGATGCATTTTCTCATAGCTGTCAACTTGATCTGATTTTAGTCATATTAAAGCCACTACGAGTAACATTGCACGTTGGCGGCCCCTTTGGACAAAAGGGGTAGTATTTTTACGAAGCCAGCTGTCGTGAAGCTGTTTTCTAGCTCATGCCGGGCGTGCGAGATTCAAATGATCAGGAAGCAATATAGTGCATGTCCGTGTGTTGAAAGTGTGAGGGCACCGGACTCTTTTCGGCTCCGTGAGAGTGGTTAGTGACACAGCATCAACTAATGCCAGTCAGTGCTACACACACACCTGATTGCAATGAGTTGATGCAGCAGTGTCACCTAACTACTCTCTCTCACAGAGCTGAAAGATTACGTGTCCTCACAGAAAGCGAATGAACGAGAGACGGCAGTTAGTATGGATCACGATGAGGTAATGTGTTTATGTTGTTGTAAATAATGACTATTTCAGATGAATAATGGTCATCTGATGATGCTGGTGAGGCAAAGTAAACTTTGTTTTAGTAGGCTACCGCTCATTCATTTAGGAGTAAACACTGCAGTCTAGTTCGCTACCGTGAAATTGTGTATACGTTGCTTGGCAACGCCCTCCCGCCGGCCTATCACTCTGGATCACTCTCCCTTTCAGCTTTTCTTCATTGCATTTTCTTTTTTTCTTTGATGGTTCAGCCCCGTTATCAGTCATTATGACGACAAATAACTGTCTCAAACAAGGCTCCCGCTCCCCTTCCCTCACCTGGAGGGGCTTCTCAAATCGCGTTGTTGCGCCACACTGAAATCTGCGACCAATACGGATATGTGACCATAAATCGGACTGGTTGTGCGACCAGACCAAACGCAGTAATAAAAACTATATAAAAATGTCTTTCTTTGCACTGATGGTCTCGTTTGCTGTTAAAGGTCATTTATGATTATGTGAGGAAACATGAGGCTGTTTAAAAGATATTTAAATGTTACTCGGAGCTGCTTTAAATCACCTGCCAATATGGAGGCTCGAATTTGAAGAAAAAAAAATCAAGAACCGATGCCTTGTTTTTTGTACCTTGCAGCAAATCAAGCCCGAGGAGTACGCAAACATTTTCCACAGCTCCCTTGAACCTGACATCCTCAATCAGATCCTGAGGACGCTGCATTGTTTCTATATCAAGTGAGTAAATCAAAAGACGCTCCTAGTAGCAAAAATACATCTGGATCCAAAGTGGTTTTCCCAACAAGTCATCACGTGTATTCTTATCGTGTGTAGGAATGAAACCCCGTCCGACACGCTGGAGGTCCTCAGGAGTCTAGCTAGTGTGAGGCGTTTTGATATGGCTGTCATGTTCATGTCATCCCCGGAGAAGAAAGGTAAAGAGTCTCTTTGATGTGTTGCAACTTTTACTTTTTTCCACTGTATCTTTTCCACCCACACATTCTGTCATATCAGTAACTGATGCACTACTTTTCCTCTCTCTCTCCCCCCAGTGCTTAAAGAACTTTTTGACTTCATACACCAATCGGAGCTGGAAAAATCGTCTATCGCAACCTTACAAAAGAAGTATGGCGTGTGAGACTTGGATAAAAGAAAAAGCTACACGTTCTATGGACTTCAAACTTCAACACACTGCTGTATTGTTCCTAAAGCCAACACAAATAGTTATATTCTAATAAACTCTTATTCAACTTACTTTCAGTAAATTGTAGTGTTTTTTTATTTAAAGCTGGCAGTTGGAAATTCCATAAATTGTACTTCTTAAATGTATTGCCAGAGCTGATATGACTCCAAGTGGAGAATGCTGTTTCTTGGAGGCTTAAAGCTAGTAGATGTTGGGGTGTGCACATCATCCAGTGTGTCTGAGCTCCTATGTTGCTTAAAGGTTAGCTACATGGAAATTTGAAAAATACCTGTATGCTTGCTTAATTCTCCCTTTTTAGGTAGGTTTTTAGAAATACTTATATGAAGACCCCACCAATGGAATCCGTACAAGAAACTCATCTTCTAAGAATCAATCAAAAGGGGGGTGTTCTATGAGAGGGAAGTGTTAATTTCCCGACTTTCTTATTAATCTTGAACGCAGCATTAAGCTATGCATTGCCCTGTTTGAACCTTCCTTTTCATTCTTAAACCCGCCAAACAAATCCTGACATTGGCTAAACATACTTGAACTGTTAAACTGTTGAGTGATGTACTTGTTCAGTTTGAAATAAAGGCGTGTATTTGTGTGTGGTTGCTGATTCAGGAAATACAGAAGTAAAATAGTTTATAACTCGGCATTGTATTATGAGTCAGCACTTACGTAATCATCAAAAGAGCAGTAGGCTAGGTCATTCTTTATTAATTACACTTATGCATATTGTTTGGCAAGAAAATGGGAATACATCATTGAAAGAGATAAGCCTTGTGTAATTACTCAAATTCACAATCTGTGGGCCTTTTCTCTATACCTGTCTAATCTTGTTCGAGGTCACAAAGAGGTTGACAGCAGTCCCAGCATGCATTGTGCTAAAGGCGGGGAAACACCCCAGTCAAGAGGCCAGTCCATCACAGTCTGTGTGCGCTTTGCTTGAGCAAATACAGCCGTTCAAAAGTCTCAATGATTAAAAAAGGTAACGAGATATGTGTGTGCTCCACTGGGCACAGGGCCTTTTGCTGATCAGAGAAAGAAGCAGTTTGCTCTGAGTACACGTCTCAACATCCACACCAGTGAGGGTCTGCAGTGAAAAGGAAATTAATTACAGTTAGAACAAGGTAGCAGCTATACAGTGGTTGCGTTCCAATCAGGTTCCAATCCCCAGACTTCCCTGCTATTTAGTATGCTAGAAAAAGATTTAGGATGACCCAATTACATTTGGTTAGATGAAGCATGCTTAAAAATACCCTGGCTGGAATTTTGAGTGGAAATCGGCATACATTTTGGGTAATACTTTTTGGAAGTTACGTCACATCGACTGAGCCTCCTTGTGAAAACCACCAGCGATGTGACAGATATATAAGTACGATGCAAGTTTAAGAGCCGTATGTTACGATGAAATAAATAAGTAAAAGTATGTCCCAATTGTGTATGCCTACTGCATGTAAGCTGTGGTATGTACAATAGTAAAAAGACAGAGTAGGCTATTTGGAAGGCAGGGGCTATGTCTAAATGCACTCAAACTTCTAAGAACAGCCCCACCTGAGACACTGAGCGTCTCGTTGACGGTGGCTGTCTTCCTGGTCACTGTGTTGTGTGCCTGGCAGCTGAGGGCCTCTCTGGAAACATGGCGGCTCACAGTGATGTCGATGGCGCTCCCCGTCACAGTGTTTCCATACAGGGTCCATGTGAAGCTGCAGGCAGGGCTGCACTCTGCTGAGCACGTGAAGCTAGCCGTCACCCCGATTTCAAGAGCACCGGGTCCTGAAATGATCACGTTCTTTGGTCCATCTGCAAGAGAAGAGTCACAAATATATGTCTATAAGGTCATTTTGCTAAATCCTACTTAAAAGGTGGGGTCAGCGACTCTGGAGGACGCTTGTTGTTAAAATGACTCTGTCAAAATCAGTGAATATCTCCTCATGCTCCACTACCTCCATTAAATCCAGTTTTAATACATAGCCTATGCTCTGTAAACGGGCCTGTTGCTAGTTGTGCTCCCTTTGTTTACGTGGCACTTTTACTACGTGGCTAGGTCATTCTTTATTAAGTGCACTTGTGCATATTGTTTGGCAAGAAAATGGGAATACATCATTGAAAGAGATGAGCCTTGTGGAATTACTCAAATTCACAATCTGTTGGTCCTTTTCTCTATACCTGTCTAAACTTGTTCGAGGTCACAAAGAGGTTGGCAGCAGTCCCAGCATGCATTGTGCTAAAGGCGGGAAAACACCCCAGTCAAGAGGCCAGTCCATCACAGTCGCTTGAGAAAATACAGCCGTTCAAAAGTCTCAATGATAAAAAACTTAACCAAATGATATCTGTGTGCTCCACTGGGCACAGGGCCCTTTGCTGATCAGAGAAAGAAGCAGTTTGCTCTGATTACACGTCTCAACATCCACACCAGTGAGGGTCTGCAGTGAGCATGTAAGCTGTAGTATGTACAATAGTAAAAAGACAGAGTAGGTAGAGAGTAGTTGTTCAAATGACTTTCTGTCAAAATCAGTGAATATCTGCTTATGCTCCACTACCTGTCCAAACTGGTACCAAGGCACTTTTACAGAGCCTTGGCTTTGAATTCACACTTGATTTCTTTTCAGCGCAAACACAGCAGTAGCCTACAGTATAGGTAACGGATCATGATGAGAAATTGACTGATTTTGACAACAACCATTCTCCAAAATCGCTGACTCCACCTTTAACCCTATTACAGATCCAGATATATTAGAGAGGTTCATCAGCCTCACCCTTTTAAAAGGAATACTTCAACCCATCTGCTTACCAGAAACCACCGCTGTGGTCTCATTCATTCTGCCAAGGTAAACATTTGGTCTTTTTGTTTAATCTGTAGAATCCTGCTGTCTAAAGTGAGTACCTGGCACCCCTTCATAGTGACAAGACCCCAATGAGTCACTGCTTCCAGCCAAGAAATAACAGTCTCTGACACAGCCTTTGCAGGAAAGAAGCCCTGACAGCCCATTGAGGACAGTATGACTTGGCATTTTGTGATTGCTTAAAGGTGGAGTGATTCTTGTTGTCAAAACCAGTGAATAGCCTACAGGTAGCTGACCGTGAGGAGATATTCACTGATTGCCACGCTTGAGGTCACCTATTGTGGTAGCTTGTGTTATTGTGGTAGCCTATAGCTTGTAAAAATGAGAATGTGTAACCCTCCTTCCCTCTTTAAATATTTTGAAGCCATTAGCTAACTGTAGGAACTTGACAAAGTAATGAATACATTTCTTCCTCCCAAGTCCACTTCTTTAATATGTTGGATACCACACTGACCCACTGCATAACAATGTGATTTTCATGATCCTGGTACGGTGGCAAAGAACGGTCAACACAACTGCAAAAAGCAACAGCACAACTACAAAAGACACAACCTGAATGCAAAAGCGAATGTTGTGGCTTATTTTGTATTTGTGGCTTCTTCTGACTGTTGTTTGCTGTGGCTCTGCAGTTGTGTTGACCCTTCTGGGCCACCATACCCTGGTATACTAGTAGCTGCATGAGGTATGGCAGTCAGCTGAGCAGGTGAAGTTGGCTGTAACCCCTGGAGTCAGAAAGGCTGGACCGCTGATTTGTATATTTAATGGTTTGGCTGAAAATATGGAAAACAGATCTGGTCAAAGGTTTTGCTTAAAAAGAAGAAGAAAAAAACTATGAGCTCCGATAAAGAAAGTACCTATAATTTGCAGTGTCTTTTGGGCAGTGAACGATGCTCCCGTATCAGGAAAAAAAACTACATTTGAACAGATTTATTTGTAAGTAGAACTTTATCAAGTTTTGATTATTTTATGAACAATCAATGATTTCACTGAACAACAAAAAGATGAATGTTGAGTAAAATATTACTGTCTGACCCCACCCATTCAATAAATTAAGTAAATTGCCCCCCATGTGATGGAGGAATGCACAGTGCATGTAGGGGGCGTGGCCTCAGTACCCCTGCAGTAGGATGTGTGCTATGTGCAACTTGCTAAGTGTACTTGCATGAAATCTGGTTGTTTTAGTCAAGATTATGCTAAAATATATTTTCCCCAACTATATTTAAAATCACTGTTTAAGCCTCTGTAAACCTGGTCTAGTAAAAATCAATATATGATATCAAGTTGGGTGTCTCAATAGGCTTTAAAAAAATCTGATTTGAAGTTAAATGTTCATAAATATTATAAAACATAGTTGAAAAAACTGCTTTTTACAGTCTAGAACGTTTGCCAGGACTGAAATAACATAGTTAGAAGGATTTAGTGCATTTGGTTTGCTTTAAATTTAGTAAATTCCCGTTAATTCCCAAAATTCCTGCTAATTCCTATAAATTCCCGTTAATTCCCATGGAAAGTTTCCAACTTTGAAAATTCCCGAAATTTTGCAACCTTAAGTCGGAATAACAAATATTTTGTGGCTTTTTGGCTTTCATTGGATAGGTAAGAGGCAAAGAGGAAACACAGGAAAAGAGATGGGGGTTTGATATGCGACCAAGGTAACTTCCTAGGAACAAACCAGCAACATTTACCACTCATCTACTAAGGCCCTCCAAGCTGCACATGCATTTACATTACACTTCAGATGTATTGCAAATGATTGTACCTTTGCACCCAGGGGAATGTGTCATACGTACTTTCAGACATTTGAGTCGTACAACTTATTTTGATAACTAATTCACATTCAATAGACATCTTTGCGATATTTTTATGGTGTGGCCTGACTAGTTGCCATTGTAAGGGGCTGACCACCAAAAAGCTTGGTCATCAGGTTTTGGTGGTTTGCCCTGGCAGATGTGAAATTGATCTTTCTTGATGGACAGGAGCTAGAATCAGTTGGATGGGTCAATAGATAGCTGAAGTGGTTTGGGCACCTGGCCATGATACTTCCTGAACACCTACCCGTGGAGGTAATTAGGAATGTCCAATTGAGGAGGCCATATTACATCTGGCTTATAAATGCCATGGGTTCCGACAGAAATAACTATAACACGTGACTGTTGAGAGCCTGTCCCCAGCTGCCTTGCTTAACCCTGACACAAACTGAGATAAGTAGCAGAAGATTAGTGGCTGGATGATCACCGGATACACTAGTCACTAGTTACAAATGCCATAATTAGCAGCACAAAAAATGTCAAAGTCAATTTCAACCAGTGAAGTGTTCACAAGTAAGGTATATCAATATCATCTCATTTGAAAAGGTAGAATACTTGATATCAGTCTTCGCTTAAGACAAAAATGGTTCTTAGCTACTACTAAATAGCAGAACTGTTCTCTCAACTTTCCCTGGTCCCTTTCTCTAACCTGTTGGACACCACTGCCTCTCAACATAATGAGGTGATTGTGATGACCCTAGCATACTCACAGACTACTTGCATCTGGTAGCCAACAGACTGGATGGTGACCCCTGCCTCTGCCACCACACATTGATATGAACCATCATCGGCCTGCAGCAGAGGACTGAAGGTCATGGTGGTGTTGTCGGAGGAGAAGCGCAGCCTTTCAGATGCTGGCAGTGGCCGCTTGTCCTTGAGCCAAATGATGGAGTCTGGGTTGTGAGAGCCAGCACACTGCAGTGAGAAAACCTTCCCGGCCACTGGCAGGGCCTGAGAGGTGGGATGCACTGAAATGGGATCTTTAAAGAGAGACCATTGAAAAGACATGATATGATTAGTTTCTTCAACCTGATACAATGGCTGCGTCATTATTTACTATCTAGTATGGTAGAATAAAGATTTAGGATGTCCCGATTCTTGTGGCCAGATTCAGTATGGTTAGAAGATACTAGTGTTGAAAACAGCATCTAATTTTGGCGATTCTGACCCACAATCCAGTGCGCACCTGAAGTGACGTCACATCGACGGAGCCTCCATATGAAAACAAACAGGGATGCGACGGTTATAAAAGCAAGAGGCAAGATCAAGGCGCAATGTTATAATGAAATAAATTGTCCCAATTGTAAGCCTACTGCATCCGAACTAGATTATTTTTATGGTCGGATATAGTATGTAAAGCAGAAAAAAGAAAGAGTATGCGATTCGGAACGCAGGGAATTTGTTTTATTCATAAATCAGGTGGGAGCAACATGACAGACTCACCAAAGACAGACAGGTTCTTGGTGGTGGTGAGAGTGGCGTTCAATCCAGGGTTAGTTACCTCACAGGTCAGAGGCTCAACTTTAGACAAGTCAGTGATTGTGATCTCCATGTGACTGGCAAACTGTTTCTCTGTCCCCTGACGGAAGACGGTTATCTGGATTTGGTCTCCCACAAAGGTCTTCCCCATGTACTTCCATTTAATGGTGCAGGTTGGTGTGCAGGTGACCTGGCATATGAATGTGTATTTTTGTCCCATGGTCACTGTGCTGTCACCGACAATACTAATGTCCTTTATACCTTATAAAGAAGTTGAGAAAAAAAAATTAAGGTTTGAATGTATCGGGCTCTTTTCACGGCTAGGCTACATAAGAACATGAATGCATCGAAATGTGTCGACGACAATCTCCTAATTTGGTCGCTTTAAGACATCCGCAAATTTTGAATGGGAGCGGTTGGAATGAGATCATTGATTTTTTTTTTATTATATTATTTCTCCAAGAATGAGATTAAGCAGAATTATATAGCGTTTTTTCTTTGTACATTGTGGACAGCTGCATTCTACTGCTGATTAATATAATTTTTATTCTGTAAGAGAAAAATCTTTTCTTTCAAAATGTTATAAACTTGGCTTTAATCTCAGGCTATAAAATGTAGCATATTGGCAATCAAAGAACAGACATGCAGTCCAAATGTAATTAGAGCTGAGTCTCAAAAAGAACACATTTTGAATTTAAAACACAATGTTACATGCAAGTAAATCAAAAAAAAATGTAGCTTTTTGTTAAACTTGGTTGGTTGGTAATTCCCAATGGAGGTTAATTTTTGTCCACTTACTTGCCACATATAGAAGCTGGGTTGTAGAGATGAAGAGACCTGAGACGTTGTTCTTAGCCTCACAGATAAGAGTTTCAGAGGTGACAGTGCTCAGAGGTGGGGTGACTGAAATGGTGTTGCCTTCTGCAGTGCTGTACTGCTTCTCGTCCAAGAACACTCTCCATGAGTAGATGCAGGAGGGGTAACATTCAGCTGAGCAGGTGTAGACCGATGCAGCACCGATAGTCAGTGTGGGCGGGCCACTGATCTGTATGTTTGATGGCCCCGCTGAAAAAAAGTTTGAAAATAGATATGGTTGAACCAAGTGCTGCTAAGCGAATTAATTGCATTTTAAAAGGTGGAGTCAGCCATTCTGGAGAACGCGTGTTGTCAAGATCACAAAATTTGTATATTACTCCTCACGATCCACTGTCCTGTGTGTGTGCGCTGAAAACAGGCTTGTTGCTAGCTACGGTAGGCCCCCTTTGTTAACATGGGCCTACTCTTTTTTTTGCATACCAGTATACAGAGCCTAGGATGTGTATTAACGCCAGATTTATATTTTAGAGTACACACAGTTCGTACAGGTAGAGGATTGTGAGGAGATTTTGACAAAGGTGATATTGACATCAAGCTTTTTCCAGAATCGCTGACTGCACCTTTAATTGTTTTTGGTCATTCATACCTGTCACTGGCAGCGTCTTCTGGACAGTGAGGTTCTTCCCTGATGTGGGGTTGACTGCTGTGCATGTCAGGGTCTGTGCTGGCTCAATGTGCAGGAGGTGCAGGTGCAGATCAGGCCCCTCAGAGGTGACATTACCCCTGGTCCAGCGGTACTGACAGCTGGGGTAGCAGTAAGCGAAGCACTGGAAGTCATAAGCAATTCCAACTGTCAATGTGCTGACTCCATTGATCACCACTTCGGACGGCCCGTCTGCAGGAAGAGGTTTATACATTGGTTTCAATTGAAGAAGATTCAGCTCATAAGGAAATTGAAGCATAACAATCCAGACGACATACAGAAAGAGCAATTGAGGATACAAATATTCTTACCTGAGAATCCCCTTACGGTTCTTCTCTGCTCAGTTTCACTGGCAGAAAGGTCTTAGATACAAGAAAAGATAATAAATGAATGAGTTTTTGACAGCTCATACAACACTGCACATCAACATAATCAAATCAAATAATTTTTTTTTTTTTGTGATAGATAATACATCTGAAAAATGCAAGTACGAAAACCCAGCGGGGCATCCTCTTACCTGCCAGGCAGGTGAGCAGCAGCGACAGCAGCAGCAGACAGGCCGAGTGATGAGCCATGGTGGTGCATTATGTCTGAACTATTTCGCTCCACACTCTTATAACTCAGAAGGAAACAGGCCTTGCCCACTGTTATCACCTGCTCACGCGAAACACAGACAAAAAAATTAGCCTATGTTCCTGGCAAAGGAGTGGAACAAGCTGGTTATCAGCTAGGCTTATTCTCCGCTGAGGGTGTGCATACATGCTGCCGACGTGCTGTGTGGTTTTGTCTTCTGCAGCTTGTAATTGTTTCTATTGTACCTGCGGAGTTAATCCAGGTCAGACATTGTGGTTCTCTTCTTTTCATATCAGCCTGTGGTTGCAGATGTATAGATGCTAAACTTGATTGATCACAGCGTCTTGATAGAATACAACTAGAGCTGTCTGCAAGATCTGATATGTTTATACCTCTACTATACAGTGTGTTCTCATTGTGGGAAGCCAAAGTGTTTGATTTTGATGTTGTGTTGTTTAGACTAAGCCTAAATCAAATAGTGTACAAAGCACTTTTCCGTCTTCTTCTCACCTGCTAAGAAACACATTGAGTTTACTGATGCCACAGAAAATTGTAGCCATCACTATTTTAGGTTTTTCCTCAAAACTATATTTTGGATGCATTTCATCTCTAGACTGTTATGTATGTTCCATTGGAACTGTAATATATTGTTGAAAGATTTTGCAAAAAATAAAAAAAAATAAAAAATCAACCTTTATTTTTCCGGTTGTGAAGACAAACTTTCAAGTAAGGAAGAAAGCAGTGGCTTAACTACACATCCAACAGTCTCACACAACCAAATTAGTGGTAACTTGTGCTTTCCTGGCCACATGATGAACTTCAGTCCAAGGGAGCAAAATGGCGACACTGAGAACCAAAAAAAAAAGGATTTACGAATTGTTATTTTATGAGATTGAAAGTCGTCACATTATGAGAATAAAGTGTTAGTTTTAGGCTGTGTGTTGTTTAGAGAAAAATATCAGTAATCTTTTCCTCTGCATTATATGAAGAACATGGAGCATATTGTGTGTAGTTGTACTGTACAGAGCGTTTCGCAAATAAGGAAATAGCATATAGGCCTACTTAATCTGTTGGCCCATAATGCACCAGGGGATCATGGGCCTGCGTATCAGGAATGAAAAAAAATTAGATGAGATGAATGAGGACTTTGAAAAGAATGTGCAAGAAACTGTGTCTGTTCAGAAGATAGAATGACACGAGATTAGAGGAAATTGTCTCTTTTGTGGAGAAAGAGGGTTATTTTACTGTATTGTTTTCCCCCCGTGAAATTTTGACTTTCTTCTCATAATATTACGACTTTTATTCTCGCATAACAACTTTTAATCTTGTATTAATAATACTCCGTCGTATTGGAGTGATAAATAGGGCATCTTTTTAATTTTGTTGTTTCAGGAAAAGAACAGGCCTCAGTGAAGTACTTACTGACTGATATGAACCTTGGGTGTGTCGTTTACCCGTCAATGCTATTTGCCAATATTAGATGAGTATTGAACTGACCTACCATTTCAATTGAACACAAGTCAAGAGTGGTAGAGTGATTACATGCAGTTATCCCACATTAAAAAGATATGTGCGTTTGTGTGTGTGTGTGTGTGTGTGTGTGTGTGTGTGTGTGTGTGTGTGTGTGTGTGTGTGTGTGTGTGTGTGTGTGTGTGCGCGTCCATGCATCTGTGTTTGTGTGTGTGAGTGAGACAACTTCAATATAGGCTCCCTACTGTAGGTAGCTTTGACTTGGAGATGCAGTGGTTTTTGGAAGGCCTGTCTTATGTCAAGTGTGCGCCAAAACACATTGAAAACCACAGCATCAGACAGCAGCACTGAGTGAGCCATTCTCTTTACCTTACCATTCTAATTTGTTAAACCTATTAAACGCATAGGTGGTGTACTGTCACCATCCAACCTGTAGGTGGAGTCAAGGTAAAGTAAGGTTGCGTTCCGAATCGCATACTCTTTCTTTTTTCTATTCTACATACTACATCCGACGATAAAAATAATCTAGTTAGGATGCAGTAGGCATACTGTTGGGACATACTTTTCTCTCTTATTTCATCATAACATTGCGCCTTGATCTTGCCTCTTGCTTTTATATCCGTCGCATCCCCGTTTGTTTTCATATGGAGGCTTCGTCGATGTTACGTCACTTCACGTGCGCATTGGATTGTGGGTCAGAATCGCCCAAATAGGATGCACTTTTCAACACTAACAATCTTGGCCGCATGAAGTAGGACATCCGGGTACTTCTAACCATCCTAAATCTGGCCACATGAATCGGGACATCCTAAATCTTTTTTCTACATACTATATAGTAGAAAGTATGCGATTCGGAACGCAACCTAAGTTTGATCCTCAACTTTATGGTTTATATTATCCCCCTTTAGACACAAACACACACACACACACACAACCACCAACACACACACACAAAACCTGAGTAGAAGTGTGACTGAAAACACCTGTGCCCGGTCCTCAAGTAGGCTATGGAAATCACTGCATTGACATATTTGATTTACTTAGGTCTTTATTGCAAGTTTGAGATGGTGTGCTTTGTACATATGGGTATATAAAGTGTGTTTTATTTATGTATAGAAATAAAAATTTTAAACCTTTAAAATGTATCATGGTTGAAGAATCTTACATGTGTCCTCACGAGTTAACACATTCACATTGCATGTAAACACTCCCTCCTGCAGTTTGATGTCTAAGTGCTTCTCCACTTCTCCCACTCCAAAACACAAACAGAGTTCAGCCCACCGTCAACATGGAAGACAAATGGACAGGGATAGAATGCAGCTGTGATCACAGATATATGAGTCATTTATTTTCCACTCGGTAAACCTGCTTTCTTCATTATGAATTCAATCCAAGGAGCACAGACAGAGAGACAGAGACAAACAGAGAAAATAGTTTTGTGATGGTAAGAACAAAAGGTGTGTGCTTTCTATCACAACTAAAATAATTGAACAGCATGATCAGAAATACAATTAATAATAATGGAATAGGAATATGTTATAGATAAAAAATATATATACAAAATTAAGAGTAAAATTATAAAAGCTACCGAAAAAACAACATCAGTGCAACAGTCAGCGAGCCTCACCAGGCTGTGTGCGTTGGGCTCACAGTGTGAAGACAGCAGAAATGCTTAAAGCCAGCAACAACAAAGCTAAGGTCTCTTCAGGGTGAGTGGACAGGTTGCGATTTAACCCTTTACACAAGAAAAAAAGAAACAAATACAGTGTCAAATAACAGTAGACTGTGTTAATTACATAGTAAGATTATGCATTTTTTGTTCAATGGTTTACCTGCTATGCGTACGTGTTTTATGGCTATAGCCGTCTTCCTTGAAGCAGTGTTTTGTGCCTCACACTTGACAGTGACGGATTGGAGCGGCTCATCCACAGTCATCTCCACCACGTTGCCTCTTATGGTCTGATTGTCCACAGACGACACGTAGCGACAGGAAGGCAGACACTCTGCACTGCACACATACTGGTACTTTACTGACAGCTCTACCACGTCTGGGCCTTTGATCTCAACCTGAGAGGGACCGGCTGAAAGGCAGACAGTGAGGATAGATCATCATTAGTATTGAGAACAAGCTCATGGTCTGCACTTGATTAAAAAGGCAATCAGACAACTCTTTCAATATGATGTTGTTACATAAGTTGTTTCCAAAGTGAAAATCATGGAAATGTGAGGATTTTTTGTAAAAACTCGATATATTCACAAATAATAACAGCTCAGTTCTATTCTAATGCTTATTCAGACAATATATATAATATAAGATAAGACAATTTAACAGAGAAGGTTTGCTCTCCAGGTTTAGGACCTTTCACCCCTAGAGTAAATCCAGTCAAACTCTTGACTTACATATCACTGCTATGTTTCGAACATTAGTCACAAACAGCCCAGACACTTTATTGGTGGCTTTGCAGATGAGAACTTTGGAGTTGTCTGTCTCCTGAGGGGTGATGGAGATAACATTCCCTTGACCACTGATCCATGGGCCTTTATCTGTCTTCCAGGCATAGATGCAAGATGGCCGACAGTAGGCATGGCAGCTGTAGGTGTGGCCTACGGTTGGATTCATCTGATCAGGGCCTGTGATGGAAACGTTGGCGGGTCCAGCTAATGTCAGAAAGACAGGTATATGATATGAGTCATTAGAGGGGAAAGACATTCACAAAGCACAGCAGTTATGAATATAGAGGCAAATTATTCTGATAAACATGCTAGAGAATGCGTCATACACCCACCATAACAATATCTACTTTAACAGCTATGACTATACCTAACACTTGTATTTGCTTTGTTGCCATTGAAGTCTGCTTTGTCTCGTCATCCGTGGCTGTACATTTAACAGTTAGGTTATCCACCCAGCTGTTAACAGTGAAGTCTAGCACATTGCCCTGACCCTGGGCACTCTGCCCATCCAGTGACATGGAGTAGGTACAGGCAGGGCAGTCGGCCTCACACTCAACACTGCTGGGCACGCCCATAGTCACGTAGTCCGGACCCACAATTTTACAGTTGATTTTCCGTCCCTCTGAAAAAGTCAATAGTTACAATTTACTTGGATCTTTAGGATGATGTAGAAAGTACTTTTAACATATAGCTTTAATTTTTATTTGGATGTAAAATGACCTACCCATGTCGTTGTCATCTAGTTCATGGCTCTCTCCATCTGTAGACAGTACTGGCTGAAGGCCTACACAGTCAATGAAACATACTGTAGTTCAGTGTTAGGGTGTTATTTGGTATTAAGCATCAGAGGTTGAAAGCTACACAATCTTATCTGCTAATATAGAGTGTGAAATGGTTGAAATGGCTCAGGCGATCTTAATTTTCTTTTTTCTTTTCTTTTTTTTAACTGTTGGATATCTTGAGGAATTTAATTATCCGGCACTGGTGAATGAAGTTCTTAACTTAAAGCTAGGCTACGTAACTTTTAGAAGAAGTAATGAATGTTTCACAAATGAAATGTTAAATTCATAAAGCACTTTTATCCAGTTTATATTATTTATATATTAAAGCATTTAGCTTTTTCTGGCATGACTCACAGCTTATTTTGGCTAATGTTAGCTTGTTATATACTGTATTAACTGGGTATTAACTTACCCATTTAATATATTAAAGAATTTTGCTGGTACGGCATTGCTTGTTCTGGCATGACTAAATGGCTTATTTTGGCTAATGTTGGCTTATTCTAGCAAATTTCACATGCTGTGTAACTGACATTATTGAGTCAGCTTGCCAACTTAATAACTCTTCTTTATTTGGACTATCATTAGATTATGTTTGAACTTTTACCATTATCACAAAATTGTCACTTGTGGATAGTGGCCGCTTATTGGCAAGGCAAGTTTATTTATATTGCACAATTCAGACACAAGGCAATTCAAAGTGCGTATTAGCAAATGTTACGTATACCCACAGCGGGTCATCCCAATGTTCCCAGAGCTCAAGGTTCCCATATTTATATGTCATATTTGTGGATAAAATACAGTTGTAAAGTAAACAGAAGTGAATTGATATTCATGATACATTCATTATGTGTTAACTTTACCGGATTGATTCATATCCATACCACTGGCTTGAGTTATGTTGTGCTGATATACTATACAGTATATCACTGTTTTTAAATAGTTTGCCCTTTCAGTCCACATCGTACAAGGAAGCTAGCAACAAAAATGTCAATCCGGCTATGTGGACTATTTTCCCCCACATGTTATTATTATCATCCCATTGAGCAGGGGATCACTGAGCTTCCCAGGCTCACAGTACACATTAGAATCAATGCAACCAAGTACAAGCAGCAAGTTAGATGTGAAGATGCAGATTTGCTTCATATCTTACAGTAAACGCTAACACCTTTGTATGTGATATCGTATTAAATAAAGCTACAATATTTACTAGAGGTAGGCTATTACTAAGTAAGTAGAAATGGAAAAAGTCAAACTAAGTACAGTTGTACATGTGCCACAAGATTGTACTGGAATTCAGGTCTTTCAAATGTATAATAGGTGATAAACACTCTGTACATTTATTATAGGTAAGAAAGTAGTTTTCTTTAAATACATTTTTCCCAATACCTATTGGTATCAGTAGCACTCACACACACACTATGCCAAAAAAAACCCATCTCATCACAACTGTAACTTCAATTCTCTGCTCGTATTTTTTGTCAAAAGGAGAAACCCTTGTTTTACCTGACACAAAGAGCAGAATCAAAAGTCTGCTGAGAGGCGAGTGTCCTCTGTTTTGTTGTTTGGAGATGTAGTTATAATCCATTGTCCTGAGAAGACCTGAAGTGTACAGCCAGCACCAGGAAATAGACTGCGTTGTCGGTCAGTCAACGTCAGCAGGCAAACAGCTCTTATCGTCGGGTGTTGAGAAGAAACGTATCTGCCTTCTTAGTCACTGATTAAAAATGTATTTCTGTTCATCGGCAGATCAAAGCCAGCTAAATACGACACACATTGGTAGTACAGAGGTCACCCCTGAGTGATTTACAGGTTTTTCTTCAGCAACGATCAAAACAATTTCATAATATTGACAAGTGAATCTAGCCTCAGTTTTCCATATGAGTGGAAGATTACAGAGTAGCAGTGCTCCCTTCTTTGGACTAATGGCTTACAGCTAGTGAATGGGAGTGTTTTGGATATTGTAGGATGGATTAATGACTTGGAGACTGGCCCATAGTAGGGAACTGTCACAGGTCCCATCACTCTCAAAGGGAATAGGTCACAAACAAATAAGGAATCTCATAACGGTAAACAAAATATATAACATGGTATCACCATAAATGTGTTACAGATTAAAGGCCCAAAATAGAATTGGCCTTTTGGTTGGCTATGTTTAACCTACAACGTCCAACATATTTAACTTGGATTACATGGACTACTGCCTGGGGTCCCTGGAGACCCCAAGAATAAACTACTGAACAGCCATCCCAGCAAAATGTATATTCTCAAAACATGAGTTATGCCATCTATGAAAAAAAACTGATTATTATTTTAGGAAAGTTAAATTTGTGATATTGTGTTAAATGAAAATATATGCTTCTCTTTCACAGAAATTGTAGCGTTCATCTCAATAGTATACATCCACTTTTCTTCTTGAAAAGCTTGTTTACCATCCTTTGATTCTGGCATTATTTAGTGTTCAGTCATTGCAGTAAAGATCCATTTATGTTATATTTTTAAGTAAAATATTCAAAATAAACCCACAGTAATTTAAACTTCCAACATTTAGAAAATAGATTTGTGTCTATGTCTTGGTATGACACCCTCAAAATAAGGTTTGAATTGATATGATTCATATTTACATGTTTTTCAATATATACAAAATGTAAATTGACTGGTGTTTACTTAGAGCTATATGAACAGCACACACACTACATGCAATTATAGCACATACTTTAGCACATGCTATGCTAAGGGCCTATACTGGCATGTGACAGGAGGAGCAAACATTACACTGTCTGCTGCATCTCTGTGTCTGTCTCTTTCAAAATGACTGACAAAGTTCCCCTAACCCCCCTGATGGTGTGTGAGACTTTAAATCAGGACCCATGGCAAACATAAACTAAATAAATAGTTCTATCTATTAAAAGTGCCAAGGATAAATTGTTTTGTGGCACCTGCAGTGGTTAATAATTAGTTAATTGGTGTTACAACATTATGCACTTCATTGTTCACCTCTGTACTGTACAATAGGTGACCTCGCCCTTAGTTTGCCAGAAATGCGCCCCACTATCTGGATAAATGATCAAAATGCAAACAGACCAAAATAAAAACCTGCTGCATAATGGCTAGACTGACTTTAAGGTAAGTGATAACAGTTGACATTAATTTTCTAACAATGTTGTCTATGGATGATTGAGGGAAAAGATCTGGTACGCAGACACACTCAAATGACAACTGAACCTCTTAACAATTGAGAAAAATATATTTATTGAAAGCAAAAATGTCACAAAAAAAACATCCATGACTCCTACACAAACACAAAAGTCATCAAGAAAAAAAACAATCATTTAGGGTGCAGAGGTAATGTGTGTGGGTGTGTGCGCTTGTGCTTTTAAAGTGACGTCTCTCTGGAGTCCCTGGTCGGCCTGAAGGTCAGTATCTCTGTGAAGGTGTGACCTGCACAAACACAACACAGAGGGTTATGCATCAGCCCTTCTATAACATGTCTGGGTCCTAATGTGGTGCATTATTTATTACATCTTAAACGCATCAATTACAATCAAATATCATCAGTGCCCTCCTCTGGCAAACGGCATGTACTGCAACAACACTGGGAGAATGAATTTCCTGCTGCATCACTCTGCCCCCTTTCTGTCAATCTAAATTAGACTGGCCTACCAATTATATATCCATCGCATCCCCAGTTATTTTTCATTCGGAGGCTCCGTCGATGTGACGCCACTTCCGGTGTGCACTGGATTGTGGGTCAGAATCGCCCAAATAGCATATTAATTTCAACACTTACAATCTCGGCCGGATGTAGTAGGCATTTCATTTTACAGCATTCTAAATCTGACCACAGGAATTGGGACATCCTTAATCTTTTTTTTTCTACCATACTAAATAGCAGAAACTATGGGGATTGGAACATAGGGATGGAGTTTTTTTTAGTTTCTTACTAAAACAGCTGCTAGTTATAATTTTCTGTATGTCACTCTGATCGACACACCTTTCACATTACACATGTTACTCTCTTGGCCAAAACATTGTTTATTGCTTTCTTACGTTTCCACTGTTCCAGGGTCAGGTCAGTGTTGTCCATGGTCTGGTCATAGGGCTGGGCCTCAGTCTCCTCCTCTGTGTCTCTGAACTGACTGAAGAAAGGCAGCTCCAAAGCCTCCGATGCACTCACCCTCTGCTCGGGGTCCAGCAGCAGCATCTTCTCCAGCACACAAACCGCTGGGTACCAGATAGACAGTATGTGTGTCAGGGTCAGGGGGTTCAGTGCACTAACAATTTGGTTAACTAGAAGGAAAAGAGAGCTCTATACGTACCATCTGAGCTGGCTTTGGAGAAAATGGAGTGCAAATCTTTTTTGGGCACTTTTGGTAGACTTCTGATGTAGTTTTTGGCCTATAGGGAGAGGAGGCGGAGAGACGGATGATAAAGGTGTGGGTCAGATAGAAGTCAGGTTAAAGACATATTTTAATTACTATATTATATTATCTTCTTTATTTTGATCATTTCATTGAAAGAGATTTTGGATTTTACACCATCATGTTTTGTTTGATTTTACATCATCTGTTAGGTGTTTTTGGACAGTCTCATACTTCTCTGTATGGTGGATACTATGAAAACTCAATGTATTAAGATGCATCGTTTTAACTATGAATTCAAAGTGACCGCAGCCGCTCTCTGCTTTCTTTAAAAGCTTGAGAGAGCAAACGGCAAACGTTTTAACAACCCAGGGAATGTCTCATACAGATATTGCATTATCCGGTGTATCTGTCATATCAGTCAGTCTACAGGGTGCAGTGTGACTTACATCTTGACTCTGGAGCTTCACAACAAAGTCAGCTGTCGGGGTTCCGGTGATCTTCATGATTTCTCTGAGCTGATCCAGGTCTGCCAGTAGCTATGGTCAAGGATTCTCGTTTTATCTTTTAGTTATGAGCGTTCTGGTCAGCTCATAATGCTTAAGTTATCGACATGTACATATAGTAGAAACAGGAAAAATTTCATATTTTTCATTAAAGGTGGAGTCAGCGATTCTGGGGTATATGCATGTTGTCAAAATCACTTTTTCTCAACATCGTTGAATATCTCCTCATGATCTGCTACTTGTCCGTAACTTTGTGTTCATGGAAAAAAAATCCAGTGTTAATACACAGACTAGACTCTGTAAATGGGCATGTTACGAGCTACGGTGGGCCCCCTCTGTTTTCATACCAGTTCACAGAATTTAGGCTGTGTATTAACACCATATTCTTTTTCAGCGCACTCCCACAGTACAGACAGGTAGCGGAAAGCGAGGAGATATACACTGATTGTGACAAAAAGTGATTTTGACAACAAACATTCTCCAGAATGGTGGACTCCACCTTTAATGAAGGATTTCATTGGTTAGTTTAGAAGGACAGCGTGCCAGGATTTGAAACATTTGAAATGAAACAGGTCTTATTTAATCTGACTTTTTTTTTGTATAATGCACAATATATATGCAACACAAAAGCAAGCGAGTGGCAGTAACATGTTAAGGATACGGTCATTCCCTTTGAACAGTGGCTTTCCCAGCAGCATCTCTGCCATGATACAACCTGCCGACCAGATATCCACTGCAACAGAGAGCAAACATTAGTTCAATTTGTCATTATCTTGCTCATGAATCAAGGCTAGGCAAGTTTATTCCAATAGCACAATACAGAAACAAGGCAATTCAAAGTGCTTTACAGGGGCATAAAATACGGATTAGGTAATACAAACAAAGAATAAAAGCAGGCAGACAAATTGGCAGAAACCTTGTATTTCTCGTGCATTGATCGCAGTTTAAAGACGGGTTTTCTTCCATCTCGCATTATTATAGATAATTTGTTTCTCATGCACTGATTGCATTTAACCGACAATGAAAACAGGCGAATAAAGAATTAATACAAATAAAATAAAAATGACAGATTAAAAGGGAAACTGAAAAGTCTTCAGATTTGATTTAAAGGAGCTGAGAGTTGCAGCAGATCTCATGTTTTCTGGGAGTTTGTTCCAGATATGTGGTGCATAAAAACTGAAAGCTGCTTCACTTTGTTTAGTCATAACCCTGGGGACTGTAAGTAGACCTGTCCCAGACGACCTGAGAGCTCTGGACAGTTCATAACGCATCAGCAGATCAGAAATGTATTTTGGACCTAAACCATTCAGTGCTTTGTGGCCAAAATGAATGAGTCACTGTTCCATTTAGATCAAGTCTCAAGTCTCTTTGTCATTTTTCTACCCTCCTGTTGTCACCAAAATGTGAAGGAAGTAATGTTTACCAGTCTGTGTGTAGTGCATCCAGTTGAGGATAACCTCTGGGGCTCTGTACCAGCGTGTCACCACGTAGCCAGTCATCTCTGCGTCGGCCTGTCTAGCCAGGCCAAAGTCCAGGATCTAAAGCAGAAGAAATGCCAAAAACCGTCACGTGAAAATGTGTACATGCATGGGTTGTTCCCATTTAAACAGATGTAAGTAAAGTCATCATACCTTTAGCTCACAGTCCGGGTTGATGGCTAAATTTCCAGGTTTGAGGTCCTAGTGTGGGATAGAAAAATATCAAGAGACAACAGAGATCAAGAGAATGGTTAATTATTTGAAGGTTTTGAGGAAAGAATTAGTTATTTTTTAATGGCTAGAAAATGTCAGTCAGAAAAGGATGAAAGTAAATTAATACATAAACATCATTTTATAATGAAATCCTCCTATTTTAATCCAGAGTTTTGCCTCCTGAGCCAAATTTAAGGATATATGTGAACTAAATATCCCTTAACTTCCATTGGAAAGCTGGAAACGATGTGCTTAATCCTGTAGCCATTCAGATTAAACATATCAGATTTTTATACACATTCTACTGGTTACCAAAATCTTCCCATGCAATTATCTGTGAACTGCGTGTGTGGGGTAAACCCAAAGAGAGATGTATGTATGGACACATGTGGGACAATTCAATAACTAAATCTTAACGGACAGCGGCTCATTCGGTTTAGAGATTTTCTTTGCGAAAACTCCCTGTGTGGGAATCCAGATTAATGGGATTGAGTGGGAAAAAGAGCAACCCCCCCTACCCCACACACACACACACACACACTGCCCAAAATTCATAGTCTGATAGGGTCAAAGGCCACGCACCCTGTGGATGATCCCAGCAGAGTGGATATACTGTGGAGAGAGGAGAGACGGACAACATAATCCACTTTAGCTCAACTCACTGAAACCATAACTGTAATAACATGACTTTATGTGTGGACTAAAGCAGAATTTACTCCTATTTATACCACTTTAGCACATTATCCCTGCGTTCCAAATCTCATACTATTTCTTTTTATATTTTATACACTACAGCTGACCATAACACGATTCTAGATAGCATGCAGTATGCTACAATTGGGACATACTTTTACTTATTTATTTCATCATACTATTGCACCTTGATCTTGACTCTTGCCTTTATATTCTTCGCATCCCCAATTGTTTTCATACAGAGGCACAGTCGATGGTGCGCACTGGATTGTGGGTCAGAATCACTTAAATAGCATGCTGATTTCAATACTAAAAATATCGACCAGATGTAGTTGGCATCCGGGGAATTTTTAAGCATACCAAATCTGACCACAAGAATTGGGACATACCTAAATTCTACAATACTAAATAGCAGAATGCATGGGGATTTGAAAGCAGGGTTTGTATGAATATTACTAGTCAAGGTATAGGTCACACATGCATACTATATACTTGTGGGTTGGTGTGTCACCTTGAGTCCTCTCAGCATCTGATAGATGAGGAACTGCACTCTGTCTTCTGATAACCTCTCCAGCTTGATCAGCTTGCCCAGGTCTGTGCCCATGAACGGCATCACCAGGTAACTGTTAGTGTGGACAGAGGAGATGGGGCAGGTCACTCCTGTTATAGTGTGGTCCAATGGGCCAATTCCATGTTCAGCTCTCAGGGAAACTTACAAGTCACGTAGGCGGTCCAGTGAGATTTCAGCAGTGAAAACATCTAGCAACCCGATGACCTGATCAGGAGAAAACAAAAGGGGAAATTGAGTTTGTTATTTTTTTAGGACCGCATGAAGACGCATTGCTGTCTTTATTAAAACAGGGCTCCCCTCTCCTGTCTTACGTTCTCGTGTTTCATGTGTTTGAGCAGGCGCAGCTCTCTGTAAGCCCGTTTGGCAAAGAGTTTGGACGCAAAGGGCCGGTGTAGTTTCTTGATGGCCACCTGTGAGCCAGCGCGGCGGTCCCATGCTAAACTGAAATAGAATAGAAACAATGATCTCATCATGTCAGGTATATACTGTATAGCCTATATACTGTATTATATTCATATTTATATTGATATATATTTTAAGAAAAAAAAGTTGCACGGGTTAGCCCATTAAAAACTCGAATCGTGCTATCCAAAATTGAAAATGCTCAGCACAGAATCTAGCTGGAACAGTGCTTCATTAAAGGTGCACTATGCAGTTTCTGGGGAGGGGGATTTGTTTTCATTTGAAGAGCTTGCTGTTAGTTTCAACTACCCTACATGTTATCCTTAGTTCTGAAGAATTATATCATTATAGATAAAAAAAAATTATCTGGACTAGATGTAAGAGTAGAATATGTTTGTAATCAAAACTGTGGGCCAGGTTACTGGAAACAACAACAGTGAAGCGCTGCATTCGAGTAGCTTTCTAACTTCAAACAGTGTTCCAAGGATCCAATTTTCCCGGGAGGAAAGTGTGTTTATTCACTTATGAGAATATACCTTAATTAGAAAAAAGCTCACTTCTCAGACACACCAAAACTTACATAGTGCACCTTTAATGATATTAATTAAACCCCTCTCTGTCTTGCAATTAAAAGTTACTCTGCCGCTGTGAAATAAGGGGGAGGGGAGTGGATTCTGATTGAAGACAGAGTAGTGATGCCTTGACTGAATTCTATGCATTTAGCTAGGGCTCTTTGACTACCTACAACAATGAGCCTGGGGGGTTGATTTCTTTGTTGACCCTCATCCACACAACACAATGCAGAGGGAGGCCCTGAGCCAGCTGTGCACAGACTACAGACCAAAAGAGCTCTCACACAGGCAGTAGTGCTGCTGCATGGATACTAAAGTAGGCTAGATTTAAGTAGAAGTAAAGAATAAAGTAAAGCAAAGAGGTACAAATATATATATACAGTATATAAGGGACAATATGTGATGATTAACAAAAACAACATCTGCATTAGCCTGCATTCTGTACCAATGGTGCTATTGATCTAAAAAAAACGGTTTAGCCTTAAACAATTGCAAAAGTTACTGTAGATCTAATTAGTAACTTCCACACGTCTCTTAGAACTGAACATCCCCCACAGACATGAAAATATGATTCTGAATGAGAATGCTTTTTTAAATTTATTCCATTGAAAATGACATTTAAATTACAGAGTCCGACCTCAATCAGCTGATAACCAACGTCAATCAACAACACTTCCTTTAGCTGTAAAGTTTCCCTCAACTTACCACACAGTCCCGTAGGCTCCTGTTCCGACCTGCTTCAGGTCCCGGTACCTCTCCGGAACCTCCCAGGCTGTTCTGTTCACCTCCTGCCGGTAGTATCCTGTCCTAGGCCGAAGAGCCATAGTCTAGGCTGTGGGTCCGCTCCGTCCTCTCATGTGAACACACTCACTGAGATGGATCGGTGTTTTTATAAAAATACGCCCCAGAGGCACAGTCCGTCTGTCCCGCTGAGAAGAGTTTGTTGGGGCGCAAATTCCTCCAAAGTAACCGGCGGACCACTTGTGCGCTTTGCGGGGTCGCTCTGTTATTACACCCCCTCCCCCCCCCAACCACCACCACCACCACCACCACACACACACACACACACACACACACACACACACACACACACACACACACACACACACACACACACACACACACACACACACACACACACACACACACACACACACACACACACACACACACACACACACACACACACACACACACACACACATTGTTAGTCATGGCTTCTGGTCGCCCAGGGCAGTCTCTGGGTGTGTCTACAATGTGGAGATAAAAGCCACAAAAACATCTGCCCACCCTAATCTTATAGCACACATATGCTGGATGTAAGACGCCTGTGGGGGCATGTTGAACTTCAGAGTTTGCAAACTAGCCTGTAACCACATCCATGATCCTCATTGAGTCTCATGAAGAAAATTAATATTTGCCTTGTTTTTGATCGATTAGAGAATATTTCTTTGCTGACTTTTATTCTAAGGCTAGTTACAGACCTAGTGGTAGGCTATACTACACGTCGTACTTTAAAGCAACACCTTTTTATATAAATTAATGTCGGTTACATTCAAGCCGACCCCCAAACAAGTTGACACAAAGTTGATTGAGCCTATCAGCTCCACAAAACTCTCTCTGTATTTCTCAGTATGGCAGCGTTTACAAATTGGTGTTGCTCCCTGGCACTGGCGCAGGAGCTCAGAAAAAATCCAAAGAAGAGCCCAAGAAATGTTTCAGTTGTTGAATCTCATGCTAAGAAAAAACCTTAACTCATGTTGATGTGCCGACAGTGTTGTTGTAATTACTCAGAATTCCTCATAGGGGCAGCAGAAGTTACGCGCTATAGCTTTAATAAGATATTACTATACAGCCTCTTCAGAGGGCTTTCTTCAAAAGTAGGTTGTGCATGATGTATATCAAAATGACAAGAAACATACTGACAAACAGAAGTGATGGTCTTTATTCTGCTGCAGCCAAGTCATGTTACCCGTCGATGAATGAGAAAAAATCATCAGAAAAGTTTTGGAAAACTGAGTTGACACATTCCGTTTAGTGATTTGAAACTCATGGCAATACTGTTGAACCACATGCCACCATGTTGTCGAGAGACACTTCTAACTTGTAACATACATACATACATACAGTAGTATACGTATACATTCGATTTTTGCAGTTCAAATCCACAACACATACAACACCCACATAAGCACATTTAACACACACTTTAGCATTCCAAGCTCTAACACACTTTGACTGAGACACACAGTTTTGATTTGTTTGGGGCGGGAAATTCAACATTTTGTTCATCCAGTGTTAATGGACGACTTGCACAAAAGGCTAAATGAAACAAGAAAAAAATGTGTTAAGAGTAGGTTCCTTTTCTTTTGTACCTTAAAAAATGTTTCCTGTATGACACATTTATATTCTAGTTGTGCTAATGTTTCATGGAGGCAGAAATAATATCAGTGTGATTGAGTTAAACCTGAGTGGGTTGAGTTAATGGGCCAGTCGGGTATTACTTGCCAACCAAACCAAACAATACATTCAAATACAAACTGATTTCACTGACCTTAGAGTTAAAGGTGCTTTCTTTTGCACACTGTGGTTTAACACAACCAGAAGTTTTTCTACCTCAGCAACAAGTTTGCAGAACTAAAAACTCCAGTCTGATGCAAGATGAATGACACAATGTCAGTGAGGAAGTCAGCCATTTTAATGTAATAACCTGCATACGCTCATGCTGCAATATACAAACAGTGTCTGAGAGGGTGTTCTTGAGTTTTTTTCCTGTGTAGTAATGTTGCACTAAACATACCAACTGTCCAAACATCCAAAATTGAGCTAAAAAACATCCGTGTCTATTCAATGCATTTTTTGGAACTATGGTCACTGAAGAATGTGCACAGTTTGGATTGTTTTCTTCGTAAAAAATCAAGCATGGAAACCGAAAAGAAGCTGAGGAAATATGAAAGATCACTAACGAGCTCCCTGGTTGACACATATGGCTGCTTCAGCCCGGACTGTCTGACATGGAATTGTTATGATGGAGCTACACTTTGTATGATTACAGAATTACTTAAATACCTTCTGAGAACAGATTCAAAACGTTTTTAAAAAAGAGCCTGTAATCTGAATTATTGTAAACACAAACCAGGGCTGTGAAAGATCAGAAAGCAGGCATCATTCAGCGCAAAGTGTATATGAGAAGTGAGGTCAAACTGTAAACACAAACCTGTAGCACTCTGTTCCAGCTTTGGCATATATTCATGACCTTGCTAATTAATAGCACAGTTGGTGTTTACTATTCTGTATGTAGGAGGGGATGATTTGAATGTGAGAAAAACAGTCTTTTTTCGATTTTTTTTTTTACTGTGTGGAAATTTGAACAAGATGAAACAGGCTTAAAGTTGATACTTGCTCCCTCAGTGTGGGAGATGCACTAAGCAGTCTTCATGGTTACAATACAGCCCCGGTAATATTCTGTAATAATAAAAATGCACACAAATCATGCAGTCGTATATGCAGGATAAATGCTAAGCTGTTCTGTGGCATGACGTGAAATCACTGCAAAGCCTTTTAGAAAGATGAATTCCATACATGAAAGCAGTGACTTCTGCACATGGCATAGTATGTCATGACGAGAGGGACCAGACGGCGCTCTTGTCCTTGCTTTGGAAATCCTAGTGTGCGTTTTTTTTTTTCAATGTATTCCTTGGATATCGTTCGCTGGGTCTGTAAACACAGTGCAGTTCCATAAAGTTGCCCCCTCATAAGAATCCTCCCATCCTCTGCCATCCCCTGACACACTTTATAGACCATGAACGGGTTCCTCATTTTCAAAAACACAAGAGGAAGCAACTTTCTGGACTGGAAAAAAAACCTAAAAAAGCTCCTTCAACCAGATTTCTAAAATGCTCCCTGTGATTGCAATGTTGTTGCATTAAGTCCCGTGCCCTGCTGCTCAAATAAACTCATGACGGGCAATCATACACAGTCACAATGAGCAGTAGGGGAGGGGTGGAGGGGGGGTGCAGAGTTTTCTTCAGTTGATTTGCCAGCCGCCACAGTCCATCTCCTCCTATCCATTAAGTCCGTGGTCCCTTCTTCTTCTGGTAAAAGGCAGGCAGAGCGGAGAGAGGTTCACTGCTCCGCCTGAAGGCTGTCAGTCTTGCCGCCGGATGCTTTGAAGCCGCTTACCTCTTCGAACACCAACTCTATATGCACATACATGAGAGAGAAACCAAGGGGACAGGTCAGGAAGGCTGGTTAAGATTTAAGATGTGGAATACTTGAAATAAAACATAACTATGGCATAAAAAAACAACATTCTAATTCAAAATATAAAAAAACAAGAGACCAGTGACGCTGGTTATTCCAGAGTACTTTTATATTTGCTCTTGTTCAGCTTGTTTTTCTGCTCTATTTAAGACACTCAAACCTAGGAGGCAAACTATGCACAAATAATTGTCCACCATGACTCACATAAGCTGCAGGGCTTTAGACAAACCATGAAACTCCCTGCTGAAAATGAAAAAAAGTCATAAAAATAGATGTTGTTATAAATGCATCACTAAATATCTCAAGTCCCCCATAGCCCTTTGGTGGTGTAGTCAGCATTCCTGCCACAACCGTGCAGACCTCATTCACTCTTCATTGCACAACCCTCAAAGTTAAAAGCTTATAGGCTGCGTTCCAATCCCCATGATTTCTGCTATTTAGTATGGTAGAAAAAAGATTTAAGGATGTCCCAATTCTTGTGGTCAGATTTAGTATGGTTAGAAATACCCGAATGTCTACTCAATCCTGCCGAGATTTTAAGTGTTGAAATCAGCATGCTATTTGGGCGATTCTGGCCCACAGTCCAGTGCGCACCAGAAGTGATGTCACATCGACGGAGCCTCCATATGAAAACAACCGGGGATGAGACGGATATAAAAGCAAGAGGGCAAGATCAAGGCTCAATGTTATGATTAAATAAATAAGTATGTCCCAATTGTACGCTTCTGCATGCTAACTACATTCCTTTTATGATCAGAGGTAGTATGTAGAATAGAAAAAAGAGAGAGTATGCGATATGGAACGCAGGGATAGTCAATTTGTGCAACTTCCTCCTCTGCACATCACATCTCCCCTTTCTAAAATTGCTCATAAGAGAAAGTGAGAGCATTCTTGTAAAAATAGCTGAACACTTTTAAAGCTTTTTTATAAGCTGCAATCAGGTCATGTTTTAGTTTTTGTCATCCATCAGGGACAACAGCAGAAACAATTGTATTATTGTGCTATGCTAATGTTAGCGCTCACCTTTCCATTCTTCCAGCGTTCTGTCTTTACTCTCCAGTGTCTGGTCGTACGGCGGGGCCTCCGGCTCATCATCTGGGTCGTGGTACTGTGAGAAGTACTCATGGGACAGGGCCTCGCTGGCAGAGATCCTCCCATCACAGTCCAGAACCAGCATACGCTTCAATAGGTCCACAGCTGAACCACACAGAAAGACAGACAGGGTGTGAAAGATGGCTGGGATTAATGGAGGAGGTTCTGAAAAACAAGTTTATACATCCAAAAAGGCCAAACCCTGTATAACTGAATTATTTTTCATTTGCAGAGCAACTTGAGCTTCTCAAAATTGTTGTCAATTGAATTGAAAGAGGTTTATAATCCAATCTGTGGTGCGTCATCATCACCCACCTAGTGGATTGGCTCCTCTGAAGATCTTCTCCAGGTCCTGCTGGGGCATGAAGGGGAGGGACTGGATGTACTTCTGTGCCTGTGACATAGAGACCAGCGCTCAACTAACAGCATGTGACAATATGGATCATTGGTAAGTGATCAACCACCCCCAGCACTCAGACATATTGACTCTTCAAACAACAGTCAATGGCGATGTAATGATGGATCAATTAGAACAGGTTGCCTGCATCAGTGAAAGGCAATATAATAGGCCTTTTCACACTCTTGGCTGGGTATCTAAGTTCAATACTTTTTCGGTACCGAATCAAATAGACCAAAACCATCGAGTATCGAAAAATGTACAATATCAAAAGGCATAGGAGATAAGGGATTTGTGTTAATCTGAAGGCACTTACTGTGATTGTAGCAAAGGTAAAGTTTGATTTATTGATATTTTGTATGTTTGTTTTTTAACGATAACGTGTCATGTCATCTTGTTAAAACTGATTTCATAAAATTGGTATCGAAAAAGTATCGTTCAGGAACCGGTATCGGAGTCAAGGTATTGTTATCTGGATAAATAAATATCGAAACATTTAGAAAAATACCCAGCCCTACTCTTGAAAAAAACAATATGGCTCTTCCCTCTATTTTCCTCTATTCATTCTCCCCTTCTCTCACATGTTCGGAGCAGATCTTCTGTAACAGCTCTGGTGTCGGAGTCCCAACCACTTCCATGATTCTCTTCAGCTGGTCAATATCTGAGTGCAGGAGGAGTTAAGGGCTGTATAGGGTATGTTAAAAAGTCTCGTAATATCATCTTGTGACAAAAGGAAAGACAGAGATTTCACTTGCTGAGGGACTGCTGAAAGCCAACAGTTCTAGACAGCGAGTCCCACGGCGAACAAAGATCAGTAAATCAAATTGGTCCTAGCTCTGCTCTTAAGACACTGAATACAACAAACCCTACATAGATCAGCCTTTTGTGATCGCTCCCATTCATTCTCCACTCCTCTCTTTTGACACACCTCCCCTTCAGAAAGGCCTGGGATTGTGATGCAAATCCAGAGGAGGTCTGCGTCCACAGGTCACTAGAAAGAGGTAATGGGAGGTTGATGCTAAGCGAGGGAAGAAGAAAGCTGCAAATGTTAAAGGTGGAGTCTGCTATTCTGGCTAAATAAATGCTAAAGGTGGAGTCTGCTATTCTGGCTAGCGTGTTGTCAAAATAAATTCTGTCAAAATCAGTGAATATCTCATCACGTTAACAGAGCCTAGGCTGTGTATTAACACTAGATTTTTGTATTCAGTGTGAAACAGTACATATAGGCAGCGGATGGTGAGGAGATATTCACAGATTTTTCACAAAAAAGTGAATTTGACAACAAGCGCGTTCTCCAGAATGGCACCTATTACAAGTGGACTCCTGCCATGCGGGTAAAGGATACAGTCAGTGCCAGGAAAAAGGACTTTTCCCTTCAGCAGCTCCCCCATAATGCATCCCACTGACCAAATATCAACTGGAATACAAAGAACACACATTGAATCATTCCACTTGTAACATTTAATGGGTTTGTTATCGATGGAAAAAAAAGATAATAAAAAAAGCTAATTAAATGTGTATTATTTTAAATGGCATCTTACCATTCTGATTATAGTGCATCCAGTTCAGCATGATTTCCGGCGCTCGATACCAGCGAGTGGCCACGTACCCTGTCATCTCGTCGTCTGTCTGTCGGGCTAACCCAAAGTCAAGGATCTGTACGGGGGGAGAGAGGAGAGGAGGAGAGGGGTTTAGAATGGATGGTTCTACCAGGTTGGAGGTGAAGGATTTCTAAGGCGTAAAAACTGAAGGTCAGTCAGTCAGTCTGTCTCACCCTCAGCTCACAGTCCTCGTTCACTGCCACATTACTTGGCTTGAGGTCCTGGAGGGAAAAGATAGTGGAGCAGACAAGAGGAGGGAGAGAGGAGCATGGTTAGAATAAAGATGTATCTCCACAGAGAGGGGTGGGTGTGAATATGAAACTTCATAACGTACTAAGATTATGTTAGTTGTCCATGTAAGGCCATTTTCAATGCATTTATACAGTACATATAGCGTACTGATGGTGATTTCATCTCAAGAGCAACATTTCCAAATATCAAATGACTGTAATTCTTAAAGGTGTAGACGCAAAACCTCATCTGAGTATCCAGTATCTGATTGAAATTCTTTATTCATAGAAAAATATATGAAATCTTCACTCACTCTGTTCAGGTTTCTTAAATGTCACCTAACAACCCACGGAGAACCATAAAAAAACACACTATTCAAAGTTGCAATTTACACTAGCATCCCATGGTTTCTGAAGACGGAAATGTGTATAAATATAACAAAACATCAGTTTGAATGAATGATGCCGCAGTAGTATTGACTGATTTAAACATCACATATTTTCAATGCAGAGTCGGACCTAGCATTTGATTTGTACGGAGCCCCTAAAGGGACATGGAGGAAAAAAAAATTTTTGGTAAAAAAAAAAAAAAAAAAAAAAAAAAATCAAACTCGAGATCTTGACTTCAAACTCGAGATCTCGAGTTCAAACTCGAGATCTCGAGTTTGAAGTCAAGATCTCGAGTTTAAAGTCAAGATCTCGAGTTCAAAGTCGAGATCTCGACTTTGCCTTCAAACCTCTCTCACCGTCACCAATGGTCCATGCATCAAAGGCATATCAATTAATTTATGGGAAACCACACAATAGTGTCATGGAGGAGTACTTGGAGCATTCTTTTCTCACACTAACACCAAACTACAACCTATTTGGCCTAAATCTAACGTTTATTATGCACATTGGAGAGAAAAGTGACAATGATTCACTTCATTTTGGCGCACCATGGACCGAGAGCGGAGGTCTAATTGTCAACACACACACACACACACACACACACACACACACACACACACACACACACACACACACACACACACACAATATGTAGACGGTATACATTTGACTATATCAAAACGTGAACGTTTCCAAGACACAATGCCGCCTACACTTGAGGAGAACTCTGTTTGGCTGTATTGGCTGGTCTGATGAAGGCTATAATTTGCACCGGATTAGACTATGTCCGCGTTCTCCAGTGACTCCATATGATCGGATCTTGAAGCACTCACAATAGTGCAGGCAAAATATGAAATTCAACCGGATTATGCGAACTTTCTATTTTTCCTCACTTGGAGACAGAAAAAGCGCTGTTCCTGTGCGCTCTGGCACTACACCAGCTGTGCCCGCCTTGAGCCTCAAACTGTGTCTTAATTGAAAAGATAACTGCAGGTCATATGACAAAACTAGCGATTGGACTAAGTTAGTAAAGCCTCATTCACACTTTCAGCCTTTCCCAGGAAGGGATCGTGTGTGAATAAAACACAGTCTGGACTACAATAATAATAATTAAATAAAAAAGCTAATTTTTTTCTCTTCCGTTCTGAGGGAAGCTTTCGTGCGTAAATGTGCCACACCGCTACATGCCTACATGTTTGTCTCTGTGTACAAATGAAACAATCGATCGCTGATTATAAAAACTAAATTAAACTAATAGTTTGAGGAGAGTCTGCACTGGTGATTTCTAATTATAGCAGAAATTCCTCTGCTGTGCGCTGGGGAGAAACAGCGCCTGATTTGTTTTGCCTCGCACACGGTCGAGAGAGATAAGAGGCTTCACCCGACGGCACATGTTATTCATCTATTGCACCCAAAAAATCACAAATTTTAACTAAACAGCAGCAAAACTGTGAGGATCGCGTGGCGCTGTCCAATGTGCAGATCTGGAGCAGAATAGTTACCAGCGTGTCTGTTTCTCCCCAGCGCACAGCAAAGGAAGTTCTGCTATAGGCTATTAAAAATACGCCAGTCCAGACTGTGTTTTATTCACACACGATCCCTTCCTGGGAAAGGCTTAATTAGGCTTTACTAACCTAGTCCGATCGCTACTTTTGTCATATGACCTGCAGTTATCTTTTCTATTAAGACGCAGTTTGAGGCTCACGCCGGGCACAGGTGTAGTGCTGCCAGAGCGCACGGGAACAGCGCTTTTTTTCTCTCCAAGTGAAGAAAAATAGAAAGTTCGCATAATCCAATTGAATTTCATATTTTGCCTGCACTATTGTGAGTGCTTCAAGATCCGATCATATGGAGTCACTGGAGAACGCGGACATAGTCTAATCCGGTGCAAATTATAGCCTTCATCAGACCAGCCAATACAGCCAAACAGAGTTCTCCTCAAGTGTAGGCGGCATTGTGTCTTGGAAACGTTCACGTTTTGATATAGTCAAATGTATACCGTCTACATATTGTGTGTGTGTGTGTGTGTGTGTGTGTGTGTGTGTGTGTGTGTGTGTGTGTGTGTGTGTGTGTGTGTGTGTGTGTGTGTGTGTGTGTGTTGACAATTAGACCTCCGCTCTCGGTCCATGGTGCGCCAAAATGAAGTGAATCATTGTCACTTTTCTCTCCAATGTGCATAATAAACGTTAGATTTAGGCCAAATAGGTTGTAGTTTGGTGTTAGTGTGAGAAAAGAATGCTCCAAGTACTCCTCCATGACACTATTGTGTGGTTTCCCATAAATTAATTGATATGCCTTTGATGCATGGACCATTGGTGACGGTGAGAGAGGTTTGAAGGCAAAGTCGAGATCTCGACTTTGAACTCGAGATCTTGACTTTAAACTCGAGATCTTGACTTCAAACTCGAGATCTCGAGTTTGAACTCGAGATCTCGAGTTTGAAGTCAAGATCTCGAGTTTGATTTTTTTTTTTTTTTTTTTTTTTTACCAAAAAATTTTTTTTCCTCCATGTCCCTTTAGGGGCTCCATAGATACTCTCAGATTGTGTAAGACAAAATTACTTTTCCAACTTTTAGGCTCCTCTTATTTAGGGGAAATGAAAAGAGAAAGCTTTATGTTAAGAGCTAAGCTTTGTTTCCGGTTTTAAAACGGGCATGTGCAGTTGTTTTTTCTAAAACTGACGGTGAAAAATGACAAGAAAGGGGCAAAGAGAAGGCACTCACTCTGTGGATCAATCCTGCTGAATGGATGTACTGTTGGTGGTGCAGGAGGATGGGGGGAGGAGAGAGAAGAGAGGAGAGAGAGAAAGGGACATAAAGGGATACAGAGGTCAACAGTGCAGTGCAGTTCACCATATTAGCCCCTGTGTAAAGGGGGGACTGCTTTTGTCTTTCCCATGGCAACCGTGGAGGCCAAAGAGCATGGGCCCTGCCAATGTGAACATGTGAGCTAAGGGCCGAACTCACAAAGAACACAATGTCAAACTCAATATCAGTATATGGAGTGTTTGTGCACAGGCTGTGGTTCACACATTTTGACTGAAAGATTGCTGACCAGCTGCTTTCACTTCAAGCATAGTAGACTGCTAGATTTAAAAATATATACTGTACATACTATCTCCACATTTTCCATATCAGCTGTAAAACCGAAAAAAATACATGTGGCAATAGAGAGTGCCAGTCAGCAAGCTCACTCAATATATCCCAGAAATGTCGGTAAAATATCCAAATATGAATAAATTACATGAAGGCTGACAGTCCTTAAGATCATGTGATATCTTCACTCAGTGGGGGTATAGCCTACTACATCAAACAACAGCGACGGTTGGGGGAATCACTGGTTAGAACATATGTATGCTAGCCACATGTATTATGCATGCTGCTGCTGTGTTGGGCGCACCATACAGCAGGTGTGTATCATTATGCCGCTGATTACCTTGAGGCCGCGCAGGAGCTGGTAGATTAAGAACTGCACATGCTCGTCTGACAGCCGCTGAAATTTGACAATGTTGTTGAGGTCCGCACCCATTAGGTTTGTCACCAAGTAGCTGGGGGAGAAAAGGGACAGAGAGTGTATGAGTGAAAGACAATTGTGTGTGTGTGTGTGTGTGGGGGGGGTCATCAAGACAAGAACATAGAGCTGCTGCCATGGCAACCGTCAGACATCTTTCTACCAGCCTGTTATCCCCTAGGGCCGCCTCCCCCAACACACACACCCCCTGCCCTTCTAATCACACAATCTTTTTTGCATGTTCTGGGTGAAAAGTGGGCAGCTGTGTATATAGGATAGCTTGTCGTAAAACATCAAGTGTGGGGGGGTTTCAAAAAGGGATTTACAGTTCATTGAAGTCCTCTAATGTGGCAGCAGGTGTGAAGACATCCAGCAGCCCTATTACCTACAGGGGGGAGAGAGAGAGACAGACAGACAATCAATAACGGAGCAGGAATAACAAAAACATGCAGGGCACTGTTGTCTGTCTGCTGTCTCTCCGTGTGTGTGTGTGTGTGTGTGTGTGTGTGTGTGTGTGTGTGTGTGTGTGTGTGTGTGCGTTTACGAGGAGAGAGCACACTAGCACGCTCACATTCTCGTGTTTCATGTGCTTGAGCAGCCTGAGTTCCCGGTAGGAGCGGCGGCTGTGGATCAGAGACTGGAAAGGCCTGGACAGTTTCTTCACTGCAACCTTCTGCCGGAGGACCACATCATACGCAGAGCTGCAGAGAGAGAAAACAGACAGAGACAAGAATGAAACATGTGTCTGATTGTAGAGTACTTGAGACTAACCTATTACTGTTCACTATATCCATACACTGTTGTTTAAAGGGTGGAGTCTGGAGAACGAGTGTTGTCAAAATCAGTGGTAATACAAAGCCTAGGCTCTGTAAAAGGGGCGTGTTACTAGCCATGGTTGCTCTCTTTGTTAACATGTCGTTTGTTTGAAAATACCAGTTTACAGAGCCTAGGCTGTGTAGTATTAGCACCAGATTTATTTCCTTCAGCGTTCATTTTTTACACTGCACTTTTTTAAGACACTTTTCAAAACAAGATATAATGCATCAATGAGTGGGATTAAGTGGTGTTACTTTTGGACGGATTGAGGCTAGTTGTCCCCTCCCCCCCAAGTCTTCCCAACATTGCAAACTCATCTCAAAGCCTGATAGCAGCAGTTGATAGTGAGAGTCTGTCTATATATTAGTGATGGATGATTGAGAGTGGGAGAGAGAGAGAGAGAGAGACAGACTGACTAATGCAGAGAGAGACAAAGAGGTTGTGGTGTGGCACGAGAGAAGTGGGGATGTGACCTATATCACAAAGTGCCTTTGGTTTAATTTCATCTTCCTCTTTTGAATTGTAAATGTCATTTTTCCACATATCCAATAATAAACCATGCACGTTGCAGCTGACGCCAATGCCTTCGAGATGCAATTTGCCTTCTACAGTCCTGCCAGCTTTTTACGACAGTCTCAGTCATAATACTAATGCGACCATCGGAACAGGCAAACAGGAAGGAAACACGGGGGAGAATTGAGAAATCTAGACGAAACTGCACTGAGGAAACAGAGCAAGAAGCAAGAAGTGGAACACTGAAAAGAAAAGTGCACATTTTACACTGAGAAAAAGTGGACATTCGCATGTAGAACTGGCTGATAGTACTGTACATACTGTATTAAACTCTTAATTATGTCTAATGTGCATTTAGTTTATCTGACTCATTTCTGATCACTGAAAGGGGAAATCCCTCTCTTTCTTAAAGAGCAGGTTATTCTGAAATGTGTGCTGTGAATTTGGGGAATACATTTCTTTGGGTTGTTGAAAGCACAACATTGCCTTATCACTTTTTATTTCCTGCAGAATACCTTGATTGACAGCTCAATAAGTGACCTGCGGTACTCCGCTGTCAGTTTTAAGATAAGGGCCGAGACAGTGACACAATATTCTAAATGCAATATAGTAAGGTTTTCTTTTTTACTGTGAGAAAAAAAATATATTACTCAATAAACGTACTTAGGCCTACTCGAAAACCTAACTTGTGTAGTTGCCAAATAGTGTTATTTTTACACATTGTGGGTGCAATAGCTGACTCTCCAGCAATGGATTTCTCCCTGAATAGTGTTTGATGGAAGTTCTTCAGTGTTCATAGCAGGTCAGCTCAGGTGAAGGGAGATCTCAAGGAAACTAAGATGAATTCTAAAGCAATATATAACAGAAGGACAGCAGTACAAGTGTATTGCAATTCAGTTGTGATCTATGCTTCCTGTGTGCAGTGTTTTAACTTTGTGCTGTCTCTAAACGGCTCCAGACTTGGGCACAAAGCGTACCAATGTTTGGGTCTGAGCTGAACATATTGAACCATAACAACACTAGGAGTCTAGTGAGGAGAGACTTCATCCATACAGCTGGCCTCACACAGTGTCTTCTAACAGGAGACAAGGCTGAGCTATTGTCTGACAGATAGACAGACACATAAGACAGGCAATAAGTGTAATATTAATAATTAATAATGATATTTACTATCCTCAAGACCAAATATTCTCTCTCACAGTGACAGTGCTGCTGTAAGAAAGCTCGAGAGTGAATTATCGAGCTACTGTGAAGGAAGTTTACAAACAATAAAAATCTGAAAAAAAACGATTCAAATAATCCATTACAGTGACCAATCCAATCCTCCAAGAGCCAAAGATATACATGCAAACTGGACATTTTGAGGATGGATACACACACACACGCACGCACACACACACACACACACACACACACACACACACACACACACACACACACACACACACACACACACACACACACACACACACACACACACACACACACACACACACACACACACACACACACACACACACACACACACAAACACACACACACACACACACACACACACTTATTTGCTTTCTATGTGAGAGTTAGATGAGAAGCAATTCTCTTATTTAGGCTCTCTCTTACAGCATATTTCGTCAAACTGCAAAGGGGCCCCATGCAGGTCCAGAAAAGCAATCTTGGTATTATCGAATCATTTTACTAAAACAGTTCCTGACTGTATTTTACTCAGGCCCTTTCTCATAGATACAATGTGTACTTTTTCAAATGTCTCCAAACAATAAAGTGAGGGGGTCCTGTGTAATTTCTGGAATTTCCTTCATAAAAATGAAAAATGAACTGCTAAAATTCAGTCCAGCACACACACACATCCCATATGGTACAGTATATTGTCAGTGCCCACCAAATGATGCGTGTCTCCTGTTTTGTTTTTTTATCCACAGCATGAAACTCACTGTAAATATTGCTCATATCATTTCATGGTGACCTACAATGCTTACACGCATGAGCAGACTATACACACACTCTTGCTGGGTTGAGTGCATCCATGTGTGTCTCTCTCTCTCTGTCTTGTCATAATCACCTGCTGCCGGTCCGGATGTCCCTGCTGGCCGGGCTCAATCCAGGACAGCAGCCAGTCTCTCCTCCATATCTGACATGAACCAGGCCCTCACCACCCACACACACACACACACACACACACACACACACACACACACACACACACACACACACACACACACACACATACCTTCCTCCCTGCCGTCTTCCATACATGGTTCTCTGACTGAACTGCTGTCAGCACACACAGCAGCCAAGGCATCCATTTCTCTCTTCATCTTTTGTCTCAGTTTTTTATTTTTTTTATATCTGACTGAGCCCTTAATGCACCTCCGGTTTCAACAAGGAAGAGGGGGAAGGGGAAGCTAATATCCTATGTGAGATGATGGAAGTACACGATGAAGTGTTTATCAAACAAGGTTTTTATATCTTCTGATCTTATCACTTCATGCGAATCATTCTGATGACCTATATGATTTGCATAGTATTTGAAATGGGGGGGCAGAGGTAATTGTAATGTGTCTTATTAATCTATGGCCCATATTTATGCATTTTAATGTCATACTTTGACATTTTGGGAAATATGATAACATGATTACTTACTAAAGAGTTAGAAGAGTAGATCTGTTCATTTGTCTCTGTACCCTAAATATGACGCTGCAGCCAGCAGACATTTTACATGTTAGAATGGGCGAAGCATTGAGACTGGAAATAGGAGAATAGGTAGCTAGCAGTGCTCTGGTAAAACTAAGCTAAATCTGACTATCAGAAACTCTAATTCATACAAAAAAATATATGTAAAAATGACAATCATATCATAAGTCATCATATTTTAGATCAACAATCAGACAAGCGGAGAGACATCTTTTTGACAGAAGTAAATGAAGCGACCATGTTTTATTCATATAGTTATTTGAAGGATATAGGCTTCATGCCAAAGTTGTGGTTGACTGAACAGATGTTACACATGCTGACATGAGATCTGAAAGCAGCCTTCATCAGCTTAGTGCATATATTCTGTCTTGATGTTCAGTCTCCACTGTTCCAGAATTGGCCCCAAAAATTTTAGTCCCAAAAAACAGAAGAGTGGAAAGAGAATATTCAATGGGATCACAGAGCTGAGAAGACAATGCATGCGGATTAGGCTGCAGATGCAATGGGACAGTGTTCAGTCCTCCAAACTTTTTCGTCCCATGACTTAGGCCTATGACCATCTAAGGGCCCACTCACACTAGTGCCACGGCCCCGTGCCAAAGCTCATTAGCATACTAAAGTCTAGAACGTTTGGCTAGTGTGACCACGCCAACTGTATTCCAGCACGGAACAGCCCCTTGGCCACGGCACACCTGGGAGAGGTGTGCCGTGGCCAAAGTACAGATGCTAATGAGATGACACGCGCACAAGCAAGCGCACAGGCGGCGTTCCTGACGTGAATTTATTAAGGATGCATTGTCCGTTAACGTCCGCTGCCTTACTAGTCGGCACCAGAATTGCCCACCACTTGGACTTGTAGCTATAATGTGTGAGAATTAACGTGTGTGTAGGCCTAGGTGTGGGCTAATAAAAGAGGGAGAGAGCTAATTAGGTCGGCTCAGAAAGCAAAGCAAAAATGTTTTCGTGTTTACTCACGTTCGTCAGATGATTTTTTTTTTCCTCCCGTCAGCTGTCATAACTGCATTTACGCATGGCGGTGGAGACGCACCCAAAACAACACACCGCGGCCCGGTGATAAGGAAACAGTAGCCTACGCTAAGGTTTAACAAGAAACTTTATAAAGACACTTAAAAAAACGATCTCTGCCCATACAAACAGTTCTGACTTGGATTTGATGGAGCGATCGATGTGTACAAAACCATCCGGATACATAGCCTATGGTCTGATGACGGGCCGTTATATTAATAATAAACAGCGTGCTGCACAAATATGAGACTGTCCACCGCGACCTATTACGTCAAGGCTACATTTAAAAAAACAATAGCTTAAGGATTCTCGTTGCTCTAATGTGGAAGTGGAATATTTGATGCAAATTTGGCCGGATGAAAATATTCACAAACAGTCGTATAGCCTACAAGTAGACTACGCTCCAAATCCTAAACGCGCACGGTGCAAGTATGCCCAGGCCACGAGCAGTGTGAGCACGGGCCTGCGGGGGGAGTGGGGAGGGGGGGGAATCGTGCTGAATCGTGCTGAGCACGGAACAGGCAAACGGCACTAGTGTGAGGCATCGCATGATAAACTTTTCAATCCGCCTTGTATCTTTGCTTCTTCACTCTAGTGTCTGTGCTTCCCCCAGCTCTAAAATCTCCCGTCAAATAAACCCCCTTGTACCTTATGTACAATTCTCTTTCCACGCTCTATTTCTGTGGCTTTCGCTCCCAGCTATCCTATGGGGGATGGGGGGATGAATTCTTCAGCTCTAGATATAATGGATGATATGATCTTGTTGGATCCTTGACCTCATGTCTGCTGTCTGAAGAGGGGTAACTGAGAGAACAAGACACCATTTTGAGAGCTGTTTTACTGTGCATCTCAAAGACGGACTATCGTAACCCCCCCCCCCCCCCTCCCACCCCCCCCATCAAGACAAACACACACATACATATGTCGTACTTAAGAGAAAGCCCCAACCCCCAGCCGCTTGCTAGTCAAGCCTATAGCCATGAGAAAGTCACTGACAATGGCTGGAGATCAACACATCAACAATAAAGGGCAATGCTGGGGTGGTTGTGTGTGGAGGAATGTTCTCTGTCCGTGTGCGTATCATTTAAGGAAGACTTTGAGTAAAGTGGAGGTATTTCACCAGTGTTATCATTCACTGTTCATATGATGCCTTGAAAAGTAAAGCACCTCGGAATATGCAATTCACAGAACATCTGCTAATTCCCCTAGTCTTTGGCCACCACTTTAAATAAAACGTTACAACTAAAATTAAAATTAAAACACTAATGGATACACAGTTTAAATATTTTGCTAGTTGTAATGAATAAATGATGGAAATAGCTAAATGTAATGGATCCACAGTAAAGTAAGTATGCTAAAAGTAAGCTAAAAGTAATGGTTTAACTATGGAAACATTTAGCTAGCTAAATGGATACATGGTTTAAATAGTTAAAAGCAATATACAGTATATACGGTTAAAATGTTAAGCTAACGGCTTCCGCCACTCTAATTGGTAGCCGTAAAACTTCAGACTTGAACTTTACTGGGCTAAAAATAAACCGAATATAAAGTGAACTCCCACCCAGGAAGAAACTGTCCATTTCATAATCCTGTTGTGAAAGCAGAGAGTTTTTGTAAAGCACTATTCAGAGTGCTAGATGGACATGAGAATTCTCTCACAAAGATCTGAACGCTGCCTTTGAAAATGAGCTTTCCTTGTTTTCACAAATGACCGAATCTTTGGAGATCATGAGTAACAAATGCCACATTGCTTGGGGAAACATTTTTTCAATCAACAAAGACAAGCTTCGTGTGCACATTGAACGGTTGCTTTGATAACACTGCACTAGGAGCTTGGTTGTCCAAAATGGGAAATAAAACCTTAACTGGGGCTGTTTCATTCTCCAAAAATTGCACTTGTTGTGCATCCTCAGGTTGGATGAAGCCGCTGAAAGCAAAGTCAAGATCCAGCTACGTTTTATGCTTATACTATTCAAGCAGAGTATTTAGAATTGACCAGTGGTGGATGTGTCTTAACGGGTGAACATATGGGCTCTATATAAGTTTGTTGCAAGCAGAATGTGAGTTTATGGTCAGACACAATACAGTGCACAAGTGCTGAATAAAACCATGGCTGCGTTCCAATCCCCATACTTTCTGCTATTTAGTATGGTAGAAAAAAGATTTAGGATGTCCCAATTCCTGTGGTCAGATTTAGTATGTTTAGAATACAACTTCCGGCCAAGGTTTTTAGTATGGAAATCAGCTATTTGGGCGATTCTGACCAACCATCCAGTGCCCACCGGAAGTGACATCACATCGACGGAGCTTCCGAATGAAAACAACCAGGGATGAGACGGATATAAAAGCAAGAGGCAAGATCAAGGCGCAATGTTATGATGAAATAAACAATAAAAAGTATGTCCCAACTGCATGCCTACTGCATGCTAACTAAATTATTGTTATGGTCAGCTGTAGTATGTAAAATAGAAAAAAATAAACAGTATGCAATTTGGAACGCAGGGAATGATCACATCCCAGGAAAGAATCCAATAGGTTAAGTGATCCTGTCCCAAAACATAAACAACTCTCGTACAATTCTAGGACAAAAAAAGTTGGAAGAAATATGCTGTGAATTGAATTCAGTTTAGGAGCCCAAATTATTGTGTCAGTGAGGGATAGGCTACTTCTTCGCCTACACAGAGAAAAGCCCAAACAGTCATCAAAACAGGTTATTCCAGACTAGCTCCTCAACACCACAGAGATTAGTGCTCCATCAAGACTCACTTAATCTTTCTGCCTGTCTCATCTTTTTGGTTAAACACCGAATTTGGACTTTGGAAGATTGGGGGAACATACTGTGTAGCAAAGCTGGCCCAAGAAATTTTGGATTGTTTCTCATTGTAGTCTGGGAAGTATCAATGGCCATATGCTGGAGTCAGGGAGGGTAGACAAAGGCTTACATTTTCTTGTGCAGGTGATAGGATAAATATTCTTCCTTTTACAGCTACTGAAGCTGCAGAGCTCAAGTATTTGGAAAGTGTCTTTCCATAATTCAGTGTTTGGTCGAGGCTGCCAGAATGAATCACTTCTCGGTGGAAAATGTTCAGACTACTTCAGGCTTAACAGTATTTAACGCCACACTGTCTGGCACCATGGAGCTGCCAACATCCAAGGTTGCATAGAAAAGCTTTAACATCTCAATCATGTATTAACAATGTGAATTGCCCATTACGATTAGTAGCAGTAAACAAGACACTGTGTCCACTTTACTATAGGTAACCCATCAGACTATCTAGCTATTACAGCTTCATTAATATTGACTGTTGGGAAGTGGTTCTCACTTTGACCCATAATCAGTATAGTGACTGGTCCCCACCAGCTGATACTGATGGGTCCAAAGGGAAAGTGATGGCAGGGTGCGAGATTAGAAAAGCCTGCATCTACACAGAGGGGGCATGAGAGTAGAGGTGTGTGAAGGTGTGAAGCCTATAGGAACATGCTAAATGACTTGCATTGTTTTATCCATTGGGATTACCATGGTCCAGGTTTTTCCTTTCCAGATGTGGTTTTAAACTCACTAGCCTACACCATAGATAGTACACCTACACTAGCCTACACCAGCTCCTGCATGTAGTATATAGACTGAGCCTATGTGTGTGTAGGGGGTGGGGGAGTATATTTGGACATTCCTGTGCTGATGCTGTCTGATTCTTTACTTCCCTTGAACAGCACTGAACAGCAGACACTGAGCTTTTGGGATGAAACAAGTCATGCAGACCTGCTGTTTTCTTTCTAAAGCTATAGGATGTGGCTTATAGTTCACACAAATAAATCTTTAAAACTGCAAATTGGAAATAATAACAATAGCCTCTTTAATGATGTTCACCAGAAATATCGATCCCGAAGCTGCAAAGGCGATATAGGGGGATAGCCTCATCACAAGTCTGTATCAAAAACAATGACACCAATAAAAAGCCAAACAGTCATTCCCCCTACGAGCTGTCTCTTTCTCCTGCCACAGCCCGACATGAACGCATCACTATGCTGGTGCATCATGACCACCATACGGTAGATGTTGTGGCCGTGCAGCCTCGCCCCTCCACCCGCCCTGCACACACACAAACACTGACAGACACTCACCACACAGAGCCGTACGCTCCGGAGCCCACCGGCGTCAGGTTCTGGTACCGCTCGGGAACCTCCCACACAGTCTTGTTCAGCTCCTGCCGGTAGAATCCCGGTCTAGCGGACATGTTTATCTCCCCTGAGCCCACTAAGGGAAAAGAAACGAATAGGCAAAAAGAGGGAGAATGAAAATGAAAGGAAGGGACCGGTAGATAGGACCGGAGGCGCGGGCCGCTCTGCTGCCTGAGCCGAGCTGAGGTTGCGTTGCGCGCGCACACAAACACACACACCGCACCGACCAGTGACAGCCTAGCTCTCTCTCTCTCTCTCTCTCTCTCTCTCTCTCTCTCTCTCTCTCTCTCTCTCTCTCTATGTATCTACCAGGCTAAACTCACCCTTCAATTCTAGTGTCACAATGTTAATATAATAAACAATTAAATGATTACAGTAGGCTGTATTAGGCTATAGCCTATTATATTAATAGTTACACTGCACCTGGGTTGAATAGGCCTACACAAAAGCTTGAAAGTGGAGTAATTGATTCTGGATCTTCTCAGGATTCGCTACCTGCCAAAGGGGTCCCACAGTAGCCAGCAACATGCCTGTTCACAGAGTCTAGGATGTGTGTAAACACCAGAATTTTTTTTAAAGCACAAGGGAGTAGCCTACGGACAGGTGGATCGTTAGGAGATATTCACTGATTTTGACCAAAAATGGATTTTGACAACAAACATTCTCCAGGATTGCTAACTCCACCTTTAAGCATTAAAGCTGCATTAATCGATTTGTGTCCACTTGGGGGCAGATGGATTTCAAAACGAATTGACCGACACAGCACTGCTCAAAAATATGCAGTCTATTTTCAATTTGTAAAATCAATATAAGCTAAAAGAGGCTAATCAAAATGGTCAAAGCTGAAGAGCCTCTGGGATAAAACATTCAAATCATATTTAAAAGATGGATACAGGAGCTTTAAAGTATTTTGTCGACAATGAACTGCTCTACTTAAATACTCAATTAAAGGCTTAATTGTACAAGCTAGATTATCTTGCAATATGTGACAATACTGATCAAATACTTTTTTTTAGGAAATATGCAACTAAAGATGCAAAACAAGACCAAAAAGCATCAACAGAAAGACAATCTCCTGTTAGGCAATGATGAAGAAGAGACAAATCTAAACGTAAGAGTATGTTATTAATGTAAATCTAGTGCTGCCATCTGGTGGTTCACATCTGCTAGTGCAAGCTCTGTCAAAACGCAGCAGTACCTGAGCAGCCCCTACGTCGTGGAACCCCTGGTAAGCTACACTTAGTAGCTAGCCATAGCATACCTTAATGTTAAAGTACTGCAGTCAATTCCTTCATGTACAATTGTTCCAAGTTTAAAATATCAAGTAGGCTACTGACAATTTTAAAAGTAAAATAACTATAACTAAACAGAGTGGCCCCTTCACAAGTGGCATATTAAATATATTTAATAATTAATATAATAATAATTTAATAGGCTATATTGGATTATGTTTACTGATTCATTCACATGTGAGCAGCATTGTATTGTTGGAGTATTTAAAGATATAGCTGAACAGTTGTATGTACTGCTGGATTGTTTCATATAACAATGTATGCACATTTCTAATCTGCAGAGTAACTAGTTACTACAGTTTTCAGTAACAAAGCCAAGTAAAAAGTAAAACATTTTCCTCTCAAATATAGTACAAAATATACTGAAGAATAAAATCTGAATACTTTCCAATGTTGACAGTGATAATGAAAAGAAGAAATTGTAATAAAAACGGGTGGATGACGTGACGTGGCTTTTTTTGTGTCCAAGCGTCAAACACATATTTAAAAAAAAAAAAGATTTGTCAAAATTTCATATGTGGTTCAGACCATGTTGCTTTACGTAGACACACTGAACATGAATGTTATACATCACTCACATTTTCACAGTTTTCAACCAAACTACAAGAAGCTCATATGGTGTGACTGTCCCAACCACATTTCACACATTTTAAACTTGAACAAAACTAAGAAAAACAAATGCAAATCTTCTAAAAAAAAGTACAGAATGATCTTACAGATGACAATTTGGGAGTTCATTCTTTTCAAAGTCTAGATACAATATTTTGAATGAGCAATGATTAAATAGATTTTGTCCCAAGAAATCAATGTCATATGGTGTGACACCAAATTGTGATATTTAAATGTGTAATTGCTTGGACACCTTTGGGTGGAGAGTTCCCTGTTTGATCAGGAAGTACAGAAAACATCTCAGAAGGAGATGAGGTCCCATGCATGCTGGCTGTTGTCATTTTTTGCATTCATCAAATCTTTTCTGCAATCCCAATTCCGTACCAATTCTCAGTGTCTTTTAGTGTGACACTTTTTACAGTTTACAAAAGTGTCTGTGGCTGATTAGTAAATGAAAAGAAGGTGAGGGGGCAGGTGGAACATGCAGGGAGCTGAAGAGGAACAAGGTTGAACAAGGGCAGAGCCTGCAGGAAGGGAAATGGCGAGAGGGGTAGAACAAACCATGGGATGAGTTAGTAACAAACTCATCTATATAATGTTTTTTATGTGTTACCATAACAACTGTAAATTAAAGTCCACATCTGGGGTGCCTAGTTTTGATATTTTATTAATTATGTATTATGTCTGCTGAACCTCTGCTAACAAAGTACATCCTACCCTTCATCCAATATCGAGGGTTTTTAAAATAGCTGCAGATCGATTAAATTTAAACGAAGATCCAAACGATAATTCTGCTCCATAAATGGCGGAACTGCCTTGAGAAGTAATGGCATACTAGACACAGTGTAACTAGCTCTTATCACAAATGTAGCTGGTCAATGTATCATCTTCAGGACAGTAAACTGCCTTGATGGTCCTGCTGCAGAAAGATAAAGGAGGGGCAAAAAAAGTTAATAACCTGAGCATATCTGACAAATGGAATATTCATCAATATAGGAATTCTGAACATAACATGATCAATATATATGTATATAATTATCTTTTAAACAAGGCTCCATAATGCATGCTGTATCCTTCTGCACTCCACTATTCTAGGCTCTCCTCTTTCTAAAGGACAAATGACAGAAAGGGGGAATAACCGTTAATAACTTCGTCAAAATGGGGTCAACAGAGGAACTTTTTTATCTTCATTGAAACTCTGATATTAATACTCAATGTTAATATTTATCTTTTTAGTTAAGAGGGTTCTCATTGCATGCTTTGTCCTCTCTTCACTGCTTGTCTCGGCTGGTCTTTGTCTTTTTCCTCCGCATGTAGTTTTCTTTCCTCTCTCTGAAAGAAAAATGGCTTTAAAGGGGAGAAAAGTGTTAATCAACAACAGCAACCGAAAAAGTTATTTACATTTGGAAGTTTGGATGAAACATTATGGAATTGAATGTATATTTATCTTTTAAATAAGAAGGTTGACAGTGCACGCTGTCCAGTCTCCACATCTCTGGTCTCATCTGGTCTTTTCCTTGCTGCTTCCGCGTGTCGATTTCTTTCCTGATGACAGACAAAGGAAATATGCAGTTACCAAACGGCTTCTGCAGCCAGCTATGTTGTCCATCTGTGAATGAAATTCTGTCATCTTCTTTTTCAAAAAGACAAAAAGCTAATATGGTTGAATGACAGTTTATAACTTCAGAAGAAAAACAGTTATTCTGGGAATTGTGATAACATAAAAAATAAATGTAAAGTTATAATTTGAGATGAGAGAGATGGTCCTGTATGAAGTCTCCCCTCGTCTTGTTTATTCTCCATCTCATCTCTTTTCTGTTAAAGACAAATAGCAGATAAGGAAGTATTGGTCAACACTTTGTTTTTATGCTGTAATGAAGTTCAGTTACCAGACAACATCAGAAGCTACTCACATATTTTTGACAGTCATACTAATATTACTCTAGCTCATTACCAGTTCATATCATTTCTACTCATTGCTACACACTGAAATCTTTAGTTTGAGTAATGCACACGAAGAACTACTTACCAATGTGTTGAACACGTGACGTTTCAAAGCAAAGTCCACCTGCCTTTGAAAGAATCCCATCGGCATCCCATCCTTCATACACCCAAGCAAGCCTTTTCCTCTCTATGTCCACTGCTGGCTGGTCTGGTCAGCTGCTAGAGAAGCGCAGGAGTGGTCTCATACTTTTCCTGCCTTGTCTTTTTGTGGATGGGGAGCGCTCTGGGCTTTTTGAAGCTTGCGATGCCAGCGATGAATCCCATTCATTCAAGTTACAGTTCCTCATTTTCCACCATGTTAGACACACAGGCCAGCATCAACAGATAAAGGGGCAAAGTGCAGCAAAAACACTGGCCTGTGTACCATAACCATGATGAAATAAACTACTTGTATACATACAAATGTACAAATACATATTCTTCATATGAGGCAGCATGGTCCAGCCAGACGCAAAGATCAGCTCCCAGGGGGTCACAATAATCCAGCTTGTTTGATTGGCAGATGCATAAGAGACTGTCCAATAGCTGCACTACAGAGCAAACAACCGTTCACAGTCTCATCCATTTCTTTGGTGAAGACTGGCTGTTGTTCTCTTCCTCTGTATTCTTCCTCTTCTCCTGTTTGGGAGTAACTGACACAGGTACCGGCTTTCAAACCTGGCTGTTTGCACTGTAGTCGGTCACTCTCCAGCGGTTAGCCAGCTCTGTGCTTTCACACACACAAACACATTCTCTCACAGATACACACACACACACACACACACACACACACACACACACACACACACACACACACACACACACACACACACACACACACACACACACACACACACACACACACACAGAGTGGTACATGGTGGAGATGACTCTTGTGAGGGATGTGCCATTGAATTCAATGTTGCGCACAAAGTTTCCTCAGGAGTCCCAGCTCGGCCCTCTTGGCTTTGAGGAGAAAGAGCATGACAGTTGGCAGTAGGCACCGTCATACCAGCCGGTGAAAATATAACAGGAGATGGCTTGACATTCTCCCTCTGGCCCCGTTTGGCATGAGCAAATGTTGTGGCCGTGCGGATAGGGCAGACAAACCCTTGGTGGGTGCCAGGGGGTCACAATAATCCAGCTTGTTTGACTGGCAGATGCATAAGAGACTGTCCAAAAGCTGCACTATAGAGCTAACAACCGTTCACATTCTCATCCGTTTCTTTGGTGAAGACTGGCTGTTGCTCTCTTCCTGGCTATCGCTCTCTTCTTTGCTGCTGCTCTCTTCCTCTGTATTCTTCCTCTTCTCCTGTTTGGAACCCACGGCGCACGTGGCAGACTTCTTTAAAAACTGACACAGGACCGACATGCGGACCTGGCCGTTTGCACTGTAGTCGGTCACTCTCCAGCGGTTGGCCAGCTCGGTGCTTTCAGAGTGGTACACGGTGGAGATGACTCTGGTGAAGGATGTGCCATTGAAGTCAATGTTGCGCACAACGTTTCTGTTGTCAGCCCTCAGGAGTCTCAGCTCGGCCCTCTCTGGGAGAACTGGAGTGAGAATGCTTGGAGGAGGAGAAGCGTCAGAGTCTGCAGTAGGCACCGTCATACCAGCCGGTGCAAATATAACAGGAGATGATGGCTTGACGTTCTCCCTCCATCCCCGCTTGGCATGGGCAAAGGGTGTAGCAGTGCGGATTCGGCGGAGGAATCCTTCGTATGGAATGTAAGGGAAGTCCCTGGAACCCGTCACTAGGTTGTGATACAGGCTGAGGACCCACTGGTGCATGGAGGTTTTGCAGTCTCTGCTCAGAGGGCGGTTCCTCAGGTTTGTAAGATTCATTTGAATCATTTGTCCTTTCATCGGGAGCGCAACTAAACGGAAAGGACAAAGATAAAAATTAAAATAGTTAGTGACATTAGTCGTGACAAACTGATTAATTCAATTCAATTCAATTTGCTTTATTGGCATGATTGTAACAAAAACAATATCATGCAAAATGAATAGGCCTACATACACATTAAACAACAATAGCATGTATGACTTTGAAACACAGTTCACTTCATAGAAGGACCTTATTTATACTTAAGAATAACCATGTCATTCCAGTCTAGAAATAATGAAACCTCTTCACTGTAACCTTAACTATGCCCTGTAAGGTGACCTTGGGTGCTTTGAAAGGCGCCCTCAGATAAAATTAATTATTATTGTTGTTATTATTATTATTATTATTATTATTATTATTATTATTATTATTATTATTATTATTAATAATAATAATAATAATAATAATAATAATAATAATGTATGAAACACAACATGGCAGTAAACAGCTTCATTATTTTAGACTCTCAACCACTTCTGCTGTAAGATATTAGCTGTAGGTGCATGAAATGCTTTTTAAACATAGCCTATAGCCTATGATTGGCTGTCTGCTTTTCTTACAATAAAATGTTACTGATGATTTCCAGAATGATTCATTAGCTGCATTTAAAAAAAAGAACGTGTATGCTACACAAAGGTGGACCATGACGTCAGACATCTGCCTGGTGCTCGTTCTAATATCTAGGGTTCTAATCAATCAATACTTGACATCGTCTCCATGGCGTGTCCAAAATACACAACTTTTAATATTTTTCAAAAAATGTGTCAGGTCGCCATCTTTGTAATTGCCTATACATTCAATGTAAAAGTGCAATCAAAATCAAAATGTATATTTCAAAATTACTATAGGCCTACTATTATTTATATCAATAATAATAGCCTACATTCACCTGTCACATATCATTTGTAAAATTGCATCATTTGATAGGCCTAGGTAATTTGATCACGTGTAAGTCAGGTGTATTGGTTTGATCATGTTTCACTCTAACTAATTTAAATAGCCCATATTTATATTATATTATAGGTTTTTATATTATATTATATTATATTATATTATATTATATTATATTATATTATATTATATTATATTATATTATATTATATTATATTATATTATATTATATTATATTATATTATATTATATTATAGTGGGCTATTTAATAACTAATAATAGGCTAATAAATGTGGTGTGTAAGTTTTACCATAGCGTTTATCCAGCATATTGACGATGCCTAAGGTCAGCATGTATTTCTCCCGGGGTAACGCAGCGGAGGCCATTTCTTTTCCAAACTTCAACAGCTGGTCCTGAAGATTTCACTTCGGGGATTTCGCTATTCAATGCCTATTCTACACTTGGTTTCACAATTGAAGAGTTCCACTTTTCAAGTGTTCAGCTTCTCCTGTCAGAGCTCAGGTGCAGAATGAACTGTCTGTCGCCTCTGCTTAGAAAACGCTCGATACGTCACTCATCACCATGACATCCAGTTACAGTATTTTCATTCATTTTTTTGTATCTTGGAAAATAACATTTTTATTGTTATCTTTTAATATTTTACTTTATTGAAACAAAGCGGCATAGCAAAACTTTGTTGTCTTTGAATTTGAAACAAATAAGTTCAGACTATTTTATAGGGTATTTGGATTAGGCTCAATGTGTGAACTTGCTGCTTCAAAAAAATTAGGCTAGGCTATTAGCCTATTATTATTCCCCTCCCCCCCCCCCCCCCACAAATAAAGAACACTTCTCTATCTCCTTTGAGAATTTGTTATGAGCATATTTCGTTTTGAGTAGCCTGCTAGATTATTTGATTGACTAATAGAAAAATCTGTATGGAAGACTAACTGAAGCATAGGCTAATAGTTGCAGCATTAAACTCTTGACTTTTTCTTTTGCGTTATTGTCACTCTTTGATTTTTGTTGTTGTTGTTGTTGTAGTGAACAGTTTTACATTTAGGCTATAGCCTATTTCATCAGAAGTGTTATTAGTGAAATATATCAACTTATTAGCCTACTCAATTTAAAGAAAGCAGTTTAATCATTTTCTCTCGATTAGGCTACTATTTATCTTGAAGCCTACTTGACCTTGAACAATTATTAATAGCCTAACCTATTAGGCTATTAGGCCTATAATTTGTATAAGCCTATTATTATAAGCCTATTATAATTATTATTATTTTTGTTGGCCTAGAAATGTAGAAATAGGCCTACATAATTAAATGATTAAGAGTTGAGCAAATTAGACGCAGAAGGCTAACTTTTGACGTTTAAATAGCCAATTATTAGCCTATTTATAGATTTCTTCATTCAACACTGAATTTAAGACAGCTTCAAGTAGTTTATTGTCATTATATTGAAGGTCAGAAAACAATTTGAAATTTAGATAGGCCTAGCACTCAGAACATTTAAGACATTGAAAAACTGAGTGACTTTGGCCTGTGTAGGACTAATAGCCTAGATAAGACATTAAGACCTTAAAATATTCATGTGTGTGTTAGCCTATAATGATCATATTAAAATATATGTATTTATTAAATGATCAGGGCTACATTAGCCTATTTCCTTTAATTTGGTCATCTAGGCTATGTGGTAGGCTAATGCATAGGCCTATACTTGATTGGCTATTATTGCATAAGGGGTTTTTCGTTCTTTAAAGTATGGCACTTTAAAGAGTAGGAGCATAGTCTACTCAGCGAATGATTTGATTTCATTTGACAGATTTCCTTCACGATGTAAAAAAGGGACGGTGTGCTCGCTGATTGGTCGATGTCATCCAGTGGGGCGCGTGGGGATTTAAACCAGAGGCGGGGCTTTCTTCATTGTAGAGCAGCCGGACAGAAATCAGTGGCCGAGTGTGAGGTCGTGACACATTAAACATTCACAGTTTTTGGGGTCACTGACACGTCGCTCTCCCCCTCTCTTTCCGGTTGGGACAAAACAGTTGGCTGAAGTTGGACCTGATGCTATTTTGTAACAATGTTTGACTTGAGAAAGAGGAATAGTTTGACTCTGAACAGTAATGAGTCCGAGGAGTTCAGACGAGCGGCGGTCAGACGGAAGTTTAAAGGTGCGGAGGAAGAGTGCCACGCCTTACAGAATACAGGTGATGTACGCTGCTAGCCTGCCTTTTTAGGAGTGGAGTTTCTATAACACTTTGGACTACATTTTCTAAGACGTGTTTAAGCTTAAAACAACAAAAAAACGTAAGTGTAACAAAGCACTCCCAAAATATTCTTTGTGACATTGTTTTAGTCTACATTTTAATTGTAAGCTACTGCATATAGGCCTACAGGCTACTGTTGCTATATCTCTCGAGCTAGACAGTAGTTGTTTTTGGGTTGTTGTTTAAAGATATCAACAAAGAAATAATACATTTTATTAAAATAACCATACAAAATAATGCATAGAAAAACAGTTTAAGGCCTATTGGCTCTTATTCCTTGAATTCAGTTTAGGATACACAGCACATTCTAAACTGCTATTGTAGCCAGGCTAGCTGTTAACTTGCTAAAATGCATTAAAAATTCGCAATATAGCCTAATTATTCATCTAAATTGGCTACTACTGCTCATGGATATAAGTGGTTATTGTTTGGAAGCACTTTCCCAAAGGGTTAGAAAGCGCCTAAATATCTGAATATTCATTTTCCAATCAGTCAGAAAGCTTATTATTTTCACACACTATTACTAAGACAATATCTATCCTCTCGGGCAGCTGTAAAGGGCATTTAAACTCCTTGTTGTGCCTCTCTTGCCATTTTGAGAATATACTTCCTTTGTACTGTATATGCACTGCAAATGGCTGGTGTGGGTCTCTGTGTTTAAATTTTGTGTAGGCACAGTTGGCGCCTCTTAGCTTGTCGGATTACTTAAATCAGTTAAATCTCTTTTCCCTGATTCAGCCTGGACTTTGCCTTTGTGTCTTGAGACCGGCATTTGTTTAACACACACACACACACACACACACACACACACACACACACACACACACACACACACACACAGACACACAGACAGACAGACGTTCTGTTGCCCCATTGATGCAGTTATCTGTTCAGATTAGAGAAGTATGGTACTGTCAGATGCAGGATTTAAGAGTGCCGTCCATCTCTCTGACCCAATGCAAATTATGACTTGGCTTGGTGTGAGGCTTGCTAAAATGAGCACACAATTGAATTCAGAGCACAAACAGTTGAAAGCATTAAACGGAAAGTTTCTACATTTTGGGAAAAACACCTACTCAATTTTAGAGGGTTTAGTGATACCAGTCTTATTCCTGTCCTCAGTGCCTGGATGGAGCCTCTCAGGATCTGACATAATTTGACTGTCAAAGGTTAGACTCTATGGAGAAAAGAGAGAAGTGAGATTGCAGAAGTATTACATAGCATAGCTGGAAAAAGTAAGCTTTAGTCCTCTCAACCAACAGACCTGTTTCAGAGCAAGGAGTGACCAGTTCAGTTTCACTCATGTTATACAAATTATGGATAATCCTGCATGAGATTGGGAATAAATTTGAGGTAAGAATACACAGAGTAACACAATTTGAAAGCTGTGAGTTGTTGTTGTGAAGTAGAACAAAACATAAATAATATGTGTTTAACTTGTAATATGTATTTATTGTCTTGTCTTGTGAGGATTGAGAAACGTATTAGATCAAATATAAACCAGTGTCAAGGAATAATATCAAAATCATCTGTGGGGGTTGGTCATGTTTACCCGGAACATTATGTGCATTGGTCCAAGATTGAGCAATGAAAGATTGCAGATAATCTGTGCAATAGTTGTCTTATTTTCGGCTATATGTACATGCATGAAGAGGGAGTGTATATTTTGACATCTGACATTTTCTAACAAGGCAAAATTTGGTTAAATGATTGGTTCTGATTAACTTTATTAGCCCAAAGGGGAACCGATTTTCTGCATGGGCACACACAATTATATACGATGGAAAGGTGTAGCCCCAAACATGGTCGCATAAATGATATCATGCCATACAGAGAGGCACATTTTTTAGCGGTTGGAAGCTCGTGAGGAACAACACCTCTGAATAAAACCATCAAATGGCTTAAGTTTAAGAAATGTATGTAGTTTCCGAGGACTCAAAACAACTGTTCTCGGTCTGCAGCTGACCCTAGGTCAAAGTTCAAAACCAGTACATTCTGTATTAATTGTAGTCAAGATTTCAAAGTGGAAACATTTTATGGAAAATGTGTACAACGATTTTGCAAGATGATGGAGCAAATAAATTGAAATTGTGTAATATTACATCCAGTATAAATATGATAAAATATGTATGATTCAAATAGTAAGTGTATTTCTTTTAGCAGTGAGCAGTGGAGTGAGTGGTTCATACAGCTGTGACCGTGCTTGTGACCCAGTCAATGGATCAGAACCAAACTGTCAACCATGTGCAGACGGAGGAGAGGAGAGAAGCCTGGACAAAGAATCACCTTTCAAACTTCTAGGTGGGCTGAAGTCTAGTAGCTTAAATGACTCAACTGGAAAATAAATATTGATGTTTGTCTTACCTCAAGGCTTTTTAATGGACTCTACTGTACATGTTTGTGTATTTGCAGTGCCTCTTAAACCAGCTCACCTCCAGAGCCCTCTGAGGGCAGGACCAGCTCAAGCCAACAATCCCACTACAGGAAAGTTACTATCTCAAAACAGTACTTGTGGTTGTGGAGTGTCTATTACCTGTTGCAGCCCCACACAAAGTTGCCTTAACTCTCCCAGTCCAGTCAGAGGAGGAGGAGGAGGAGGAAACTATTTCCTGAATATATCTGGAGGACATATCAGCGCTGCCAGACCTGCTCTGGGGATTTCTACGCTCACAAGCAGTCCACGTTTAGGATCTCCAAGCCCAGGCAAAAGAAGCATTAAGAACTATAGCACATCGAGGGAAGGAGGGTGCACCCCATCCCCCAATAAGTTGTCCCCAAAGAACCCAAGCCCTCTCACCAGAAAACTGCGGACGCCCAGCCCAGTGCAGGGGAGGTTGGGGGGCTGCAGCCCGTCTAGGAGGAACTCTAAATCCTGGGTTGGACTAAACAGAATCTCAGGCAGCAAGAGAGAAGGGCAACAGAAGATAAGGGGGAAATCTTTGAGTCTACCTAACTTGGTACTTTTCTTGAAAGAGAACAGGTAGGATTTGACATTGTCAATTTCTGCACCTTGATTACCTGAATACAATTCCGTAGCATTTAAAAAAAAAATCTAATATATTGTTATAGTTTACTTGAATTTTCAATAATCAATTCACTATATTTCTGCAGGATTCCCACAGAAAAAGCTGAACACTCTCCACCGAAACTGCGGCAATCGCCCAACTGCCGCGGTCCCGCCAACACCATCAAAGCACCGGTTAACTGTGCACTGAATGATTCCACAAATGAACCCCACCTATCAAGCAATGGCAAAGAGCATTCGCCAGGGAAAATGAGTGAAATGGTGCAGGGGAAAGACCAAACGGTAGTCAACGGGACAGGAATAAATGTCAAAATGGAAGAAGGCAAGATACCCATAGGATGTGACTCCAAGTATTCCTGCAAGTGGGATGAGGCTAATACAGAGGATGGCAGGGTTCACAAGGAGTCTAAAGATGAGGAGAAGGAGATGGGAGGAGGTGAGCCGAAAGACCAAGGAAACGGGGAACAGAAATTGTTTAGGATAGCCAATGAACTCCTGCAGACAGAGCGGGCCTACGTGGCTCGTCTCCATCTGCTAGATCAGGTCAGTGTGCTTATCAATTTGTGGCTTTTGCAATTACAATGCAAATGACCTTTTATGAATTAATTAATTGGATTACTCTCCCATCACAGGTGTTTTGCACACGCCTAACAGAAGAGGCAGGCCGAGGATCATTTCCTCCCGAGGTGATAAGAAATATCTTCTCCAACATTTCCTTAATCTACTCCTTCCACAGCAAGTTCCTGCTGCCGGACCTAGAAAAATGCATCAGCCACTGGTGGGTATTCAACCCTAACAGTAAAACTGCATATTACTTAGTGTTAAAGTTGCTATTTAGAAATCAACTTGCTATATGATTAAACTCGTCATCAAATCTTTCAGAGCAAACCATCTCATCTGTTGAACATGGATGAAGGGTTGAGGTTAGATGAAAATGCTGCAGCTGTTTGTTGTAGCAGGATGAATCTAGTTTTTCTTTTTTTTACATCAAGAAAGTTCAATGTTCTTGAACAGCTGGTATATAAACAAAAAGAGCCCAGCGTAGCTAGCAAAATGCCCCTTTACAGAGCCTAGAGGCTGTGTATTAACACTTGATTTATTTAGCATGCCCATACAGCAAGGACAGATAGTGGATCATGAGGAGATATTCACTTATTTTGTCATAGAGATTTGACATCAGAATTAATTACTGCACTTTTCATTTCTGTCCTCCATTGAGAGACCACATATAAAAAGTCAGTGCTTTATGTGGTGGACCAAAGGGCCCACAAAACACGTGTCATTTCCCAAATAGTTTAGACGGTTTATAGTTCTTTAGTATACACCCTGACCCGTGACCTTCTCATTCCTATACAATCTAGGAATGAGAGCCCAGGCCTGGGCAGTGTTCTACATCAATATGCACCCTTACTGAGGATGTATGCCGACTACGTCAGCAACTTTGACCAGGCCATGGAGCTGGTGAGGACATGGACAGAACGCTCCTCTGCCTTCAGAAACATCATCCAGGACATACAGGTAGGAAATACTTCTAATGTTCACATAGATGTACGAAGGTAGGAAGAAGCTGTTGTCATGTATGCATTGCCCTGTTTTAGAGTCAGGAAGTGTGTGGCAGCCTGACAATGCAACACCATATGCTGGAACCAGTCCAGAGGGTTCCACGTTATGAGATGATGCTCAGGGATTACTTGAAGAAACTGCCCAAGGATAACCCAGATTATGAGCTGGCTCAAAGTAAGTATGCTGAGACAAGTTTCAGTTCATTCTAGTTCTTCTAGTTCTTCATCATTCTAGTGATCTCTTCATCATGTGCCATTAGCATTCTTGCTGTGCTTGTGCTGTCTCATTGATAGGTCATCATGTCTGTATTGAGCTTTCTTTATCTCCTTCCACAGAGTCTTTGCACAACATTTCCATGGCAGCCACTCACTCAAACAGTGCCATCCACAAAGCAGTACGTACTTTACTTTTCTTATCATTAACCATTGTTCTAAGTAAGATTTCATCATTCTCTAAGATAAAAGAAGCTGCCATTGTGTCCGTACAGATCAGTTTCAGTGTTTGTTTCTCTCACTGTAGGAGAGCCTGAAGCGGCTGCTGGAGATCTATGAGATGGTCGGAGAGCAGGCCGTGGTCAACCCAACCAACCTGTTTCTCAGGGAGGGTCGCATGCTCAAGCTCGCCGCTAGGAACACATCTGCCAAAGAGACGCACCTATTCCTGGTTAGAAGACTGATGTATATACAGATGCAAAAAATATATATTTGCATACTCCTCTAATTTATTTTATTATTTTTATTTGTTAACCTTTCTTCAGTCACATGATCATTTTAACGGCACTCTTCCTAAGTCATTCTAGTCAGGAATCAAGTAAATTATGTTAAATTTTCTTTCTACAGTTCAACAATTTTCTGCTGTGCTGCACTCCTAAGTTCAGCCTAGTTGGGCAGCGTTTTACTCTCCGCTGCATGATTGGAGTGGATGGCATGCAGGTGCAGCAGACCTCCAATGAAGACCACTACACCTTCCAGGTCTCTGGAAAGGGGAAGACCCTCGAGCTGCAGGCCAGGTGTGTGTTTGTATGGTGTATCTATACATTTTCTTTTTTGTTAGTTGTCATCTCGTGTTGTAAAGTTGTCTGTTACTGTTATGTGAAACAAAGACTGGTAGAAAGTAACTCTTCTACTTGGAAAGACCTTTTTATTTTTTTATATTTCATTATACATTTCTTAATATATATTTTAAGGAACTTCATTACATCGTGCATTTACTGTAATTTATTTACCGGTAAACTGTTATTCATTGTTTTTTTTGTTTTGTTTTTCAAGCTCTGAAAAAGACCGAGATGACTGGATAAAGGTACTGGATGTTTTGACCCTAAACCCATTAAATGTTATGAATTATCCCATATAAAATCTAAAGTTTTTCTAAGTTTTCTAAAACAAGTTTTTATTACCAGGTCATTCGAGAAGCCATTGATGTGTTTCATCAGAACATTGAAACCTTAAAATTGGATTCTAAGGAACTGAATGGAGTAGAACCAGTAAGTAAGATAATATTTAAGATAAGTTTCTGTATAATCTATTTTAAAAACATTAAAGTGTATGTGTGTGTTTTACAGACTGAGGAACTTGGCCGACGTGTCCCCCGTTGGATCAGGGACAACGAAGTGACTCTGTGTATGGAATGCCAGGAACCTTTCAACGCACTCACCAGGAGAAGACATCACTGCAAAGCCTGTGGCCACGTGAGTAACACGATTTCCTGTCTTCGCGCCTAACATACAAGACGGACAAAATCTAATGTTATGTCAATATTGTAGTGATTCAGCCGTTTCTCTGCTCCCCAGGTGGTATGCGGGAAGTGTTCGGACAATAAAGTGGCTTTAGAGTATGACAATAACAAGATGAACAAAGTGTGTAAAGCCTGCTACTTCCTCCTGACGGACGGAAAGAAGAGAAGAAGTTTGGAGGTGAGCCTTGTGCGTTTACTAAAGGTTTAGCTTTCAAATCATTGCAAGGCATTGCTGTTATAGGGGCTTGATTTAAACTGGTATATTTTACAAACTTGCATGACAACATAAAGATTTAGATTAATGTAACAAAATAGATACATGTTGGCAGTTGAATCTTAGTTTTATATTTTGCATAAAGAGTCTTTTTAGGATCTTTAAATACAACATGGGTGTAAGTGTAAACAGCTTTTCTTTCTCCTTTGTATGTATGTGCTCTTCCAGTCAGCGGCATCTAAAATATCCAGTGAGAGCCTAATGAGCAGCTTCCTGATGTATGGCTGCAACCCTAAAACCTGGCAACGAGTGTGGTCTGTTATCCCCAGGACAGAACCTACAGTCCTTTATCTGTACACCGCTCCACAGGTAGGAACCTGTGGGATAAAGAATATAAAAATCCTGGAAATACTTTTGTATTTTTTTTTAACCATAGGTTATGTTGCCGTTTACATGTTACTGTTTGTATTCTTTAATTTTTTTGGATGGAATGCATGTGATTTCCCCCTGAGTGGAAAAGACACAACACAAAAGTCAGCATCTGCAATCATGCACTCGCATGCAAAAAAGGGGAACGCTGTTAAAATTGGGAAGCACTGTTGTGCAATCAACAGGACAAGCAGATTCTGAGTTCTTCAGACGGCTACTTAGACTGGTTCTTTTTAGGAATCAAACCCAAAGAAAAATCTAAACGTATCAACAGAAAATCTTAATGTGCATTGAAGTCCTAATGATTTTAATCCATCACCAGCAAGAGATGCTGCGTTAAATCTGTACCGTGCATTAACATCAAGGTCCCTAGGCTTTGTTGACTACTGTATTATGGTACTTTCTTAAGTGTCTGGCTATACCTACGGATACCGCAGGTGTGCCAAACTAAAGAACAAACCAATATTAAGTGTCCTGGTGGTGGCTGGGTTAAAATCTGGTGGCTGTGTATTGAAAAAATCTTGCTGCTTTTCAACATCAATATACAACAGACTTTAGGTGTGAGGGGTGGCATCATGGTAAACAAGTGACCTAACTGGAGAACCCTCTACAAGAAAGTAGAGCACAGTATTTTCGCAGCCCCACAGCAGGACTTGATGATGATGATGATGATGAAAAAGAAAATTACTGTTTTTCCATATACCATTTTTTTGCCATACACATGTTCAACCTTGTCATCCACCACCTGCTTTTCTTTCCCTTTGTTCCCTTTCATAACCCCCCCCCCCCCATGTCTCCAGGATGAGAAGCCCCTATCCTGTATACCTCTGGTGGGCAGCAGTGTGGAGGATTCCCCTCATGATCTCCAGGGTCAGCTTTGTTTCTGTTTAAGACAATCCCAAACCGACCACACGTTCTCCTGCGATGACTTGGACCTCAAACAGACCTGGCTGACTTTTCTGAAAGATGCTGTTACAGGCACGTGCACAACCGGTGACAACGACATCCCCAACAATGGCTCTGGATGTGGCATGAATGGTAATGTGAGTAATGGAAGTGCATCGAGTTCAGAGTTTCCCCCAGAAAATGTCTTAGTCAAGCTGGTCACTGCCAAGGGTCATGGGAGGCACGGCGCGATGCGCCGCAGCGAAGATTTGGCCAGTATTTTGCTCAAAGATGCCAATGCAGAGTAAAGAAATAAACAACTGCTTATTTAAATACAACAGACACTGACCGTACAGTTGTGCAATTTTGTTTGCTATGTGCAGGTACAAATTGTGTGCAAACATGCAGGCAGTACAAAGCACAATTAAAGAAAACTTCTACTGTTTTGGTGCAATACCATGCAGACACACTAAATAAAAATAATGGACCATACACTTAACATGTGTATGCACATCAAAGTGCAAATTCAACTTTTTAAAGTTCCTTTTTTGGGCTTGGTCGGTAGTCAAGGCGGGGGGCTAGCGTTGCTAAGGCGGCCGCCTTGGCCATAAAGCGCTGGGGGAAACACTGGAGTTGGGAGGTACTTTCAATCGACGGCAACAAGGAAAACCCCTCCTGAATGTTTGAGAGCATGTACACGAGCATACAGCATCAGACGAAACAAGACCATTGATGCCAAAGACAATATTTTTAAAACTGCACATTTGATGAATGAAATGTAAATATGTGATTCAGTAATATAAGGGTTGTTGATACACAACATCCAGACTAAGAACAGTGTTTTCCTTTAAAAGTGGCAATGCACTTTATTTCCGAAATGGTTTACAGTGATATAAATAAAGTGAAGGTGTTTTTAACATGAGTCGGACTATCCCTTCAACTACAAACATGACTGCTTCAACTCTGTACAGTTGCCATGCGATGTGGCGTTTCAATATATTCACGGTTGTTTTCTTACAGCGGACAGTTGAACACATAATTGCATGAGGGTTTCAGTGATACACAGAGGCTCCCTGGGATCATGATTGCCTTAGAAAACACATTCAGCTGATCCCATTTCTTCACAGATGTCGCAGCATTTGAATATTTACAAAATGATATACAGTTAAACAAACTCTAAAATTACATAAATAAAAATGATAAGTAATAAACTGAAAATGGCAAAATGATAACATTAAGTTTGTTGTCTGGTACACAGATTAGCCAAAGCACCAGGTTAGTTTAGTGTTACGTGTTTCATTCAGGAATAAAACGGCAAATTAACTAAAACAATAACTTTCAAATAAAACTAAAAATTGCTTAAAGCTGCATTCAGTATTATTATTTTTTATATTCTGCCTCAAATTAAGACATGTAATGTGAAAGGGTTTGTTATTACATTGAAAGTTCCAGAGTATGATCAATAACTAACTAACTTTAGGAGCTGTTGTAGGCTCTCAGCTAGTTAATGTTTTAACCTTGTGGTTCAGTCTCACTACTCTTAACAACCATGTTTCCAGCATCAACATTGATTTTTAGCAAAATGTTACAATAAATGTACTGTATGCTAGCTATCCAGTGCTTAACAGGAGCTTAAAAGTTAGCAGCCAGCTAGTGAAGAAAGTCAATTAGCTGACGGCTAAAGGACCAAGCTCTTTTACACAGCAGCTATAGACCAAAGTAGAGCTTAAAGAAACACTAGCTCACACACAAAATAAGATACTAACATGTGCAACTTCCTTGTTTTAACTGTTGAGGGAACTGAAGGTTTACACTGGTGTGCTTCGAAATGTATAGAGCTCAAAAGTGTGTCAAACCAGTTCTTTATGATTCTCTATTATCTATTTTGCAGATGGTAGCTCTTTAAAGATGTACTGTGTCCAGAGCCGGCCCAAGCCTTCAGGGGGCCCTAAGCGAAATATGATTAGGGGGCCCCCCCTCCAATGTTAGCGTTGCTGAAACTATAGATGTTTGTTAAATATCATTCACACCCAGTGTTTTCCGCTAGTGCCTCCACTGTGCAGCTGTGCGAAATTATTAGACAGCCGAGATTCAGACCCTCCTAGGGGGGTCCGGGGGTATGCCCCCCCGGGAGATTTTTTTAACCTTTTTAAAGTGAAATGCATGAATCTGGTGCACTTTGAGAGGAAAATTAAGAGGCTAAATCTGAGAAATGTTGTGTGAACAAGTAATTTGGAGACACTGGGTCAGATGAATTAGAAGCTATTAAAGAAGGACACATGGATTTTCCATAAAAATATTAATATAAAATAAAACATTATGGAGGGTCCTCTGGGTTGGGCTTGGAGCTCTTTTTCTTTTACTGGACATATTTCTCTGTATTATAGTGAATGCATTTAAATGCAGTGTGAGGAACTAAGCAGAAGAACTCTGTTGTCCAGCTACTGTATCTTTTTTTCCACAGACAAGGCTGAAATAGGCTATAGACTATACACCGTGCATGGGCAACTGAGGGCAGCCCCATTTCCAATTGTTTTTAAATAAACTCAATACACACTGTGCATGGATGTGAACGTGACATGATCAGATAATTTTGGATTTCCTCCCAGATGAACTGATTACATTTTTAGGCTATTAATTATCTAGACCAATAATATGATGTTAATATCAAACACACAAACTAAAAAAAAAAAAAAAAAAAAAAAAAAACTTTTTTTTTTTTTTTTTTTGAGGGGGCCCCCCAGGGCAGTCGGGGGCCCTAAGCGGCCGCTTAGTTCGCTTATGCCTCGGGCCGGCTCTGACTGTGTCTATAAATTGAGTGAATTGTCTACGGTTGTGAATTCCCACCCGGAAGCCTTTCTATGTCCTTATACTGGAGCTGTAAACACAACTGGACATTTGAGAACAAGCATTTAAGACTAAACAGTGCTATTTGTGTTACTGCTTATTCCTCTGAACTGCAGGCCCAGCTGACAGCCCACGTGCACAAATAAGCTGTTTTCAAATTTCTTCTGTGTCCACATGGACATCCCCCTTGCCCGTTGGACTTCATTTAGAAAAATCATTTGGTCTAAGCTCGGGCCAAAAAAAAAATAGTATCACCATTACGCATTAAAGCTGGTCATGTGCCACTTAAACAGCAAATGCTTACAGACGTGTCTGCTGAAGAAAAAGGTGGTTAAACCTGCTTGTAATGACAGTAAGATTTTAAGAATAGAAGCCCTGGTTTGGACATGGAGGCTTCAAAGTGAGACATTTAAATCCAGCACTTGATACGACGATAGCAAAGCTTGCAAAGAGGCAGACACCGTATCACACATACACTTTTACACACCACACGAAGGGGGAAAAAAAAGTGGATTATTTACAGGGAGGCTACCTTTTCTTTGTTACTTTCATACATTAATCCTCAGTACATGTTTTGCTTGCTGAAAATCTCCAAACCGTTGGCCATATCTCTTGCTCTGTCATTCAACTTGATGGCTAGTTCAAGTCACTTTAGTATTTATTGGATCTTCTCATTACCTTGCGTTTGGACCTGCCATCCATGGCATTCACACACGGCTCAGTGTAGAAATAATGCAGCTGCATTTGATCCAGCCAATCATTTTTAGTCAACAAGAGGTGAGTAATCCATCTTAATGGTGAGTTTCTCCTAGAAGCCTTATCAAGTAGAACTGACCACATTACTCTTGGTTACAATGCATGACAGTTGACTCTTTGTCAGGCGGTGAAGAAGAAGCAGAACACCAGTGAACCACAGAAGCACAGGGAGATGAACAACGAAAGAGTGAGACCAGAGAAGTTCCTGGTGCCTCAAACAGTCCTGAAGACACCAGAAGGCCAGTAGTGTAGCACTCATCTTTCAACCCCCTTTAAAAACCAGCAGTGATGGAACTTGTTGTTTCTCAACTGCAACAGAGCTGCTCTGACACCAGCAGTGTGTCGTAGCCGTAGATCTCCAGCAGGTGGAGCAGGAAGAGCCTGTCTCCGTGGGGATCCAGACCCATGGCCCTCACACTCTCCTGGGTCAGCGTGGGGTCGCTGCTCGCTGCCACCTCGCCAAGGGTCTGGAAGATCCTGTTGTTCTGCTCCAGGAAAAACCTGGATGAGACAAGATTCAGAAGGAAGGTGAGACATTTGGTTCCATGACTATTTCGCTACCAGAGTAATACAGAGAGTTTTGTGGCAACTCGTTTGCCGATGCCTTAAATGTAACCGACATTTATTGATATGAAAAAAGTATGCACTATAGCTTTAATAATTATTTAATAAATATAATGTAAAAATATCCACAAAGTTCCAGTTAAAGCTGGGGTATATGATTTCTGATTGGTCAAACTTAACGTGAGCTGTACACTTTGGCCAATCAGAGCGAGGCTCCGATTCTCTGTTCTTATTGGCTGTTGGGACTGTCCATTCACTTTGGCACAACGTTGTTGGTGTAGAGCGTGTCAGGGAGGGACCATAGGGGAGGGACCGAAGAGAACAAGTGGAGCGGTTTAGGTATTTGGATTCGAATCTCTAGCCCAACTGCCATTTTCTCCCCAAATCATATACCCCAGCTTTAAGTTCTTCTTGTCCTATATCCTTTCTTCCCATATTTTTGTATTATTTTACCTAATGTGTCTATGCTGTTAACAGTATCACTGATAACATAGAAAACACAAATCTGCACTTTGTGAGATTAAATAACTACAGTGACTGTGAGAGGGAGAGAGGCTGGGGGATTCTGTCAGGCTCATTACCGCTTTGATTCAATCTGATATATTTCTAAGCTGCCACTGTGCCAACCCGTTCTTACCAGAATCCTCATAAAAAAAGAGCCAAGTTGTGTCTGCTCTACAGTAGTTAATCAGTACTTACCCCTCAACTGGCTGCTTAAATGAATCATGTTGTACTTACAGAATAAAGAGATCCTCTTCACTAGTCGACACACAGTCTCCATTCTCCTCCTGGGAGTACAGCAACATCTGCCTACAAACACACACACAGATACACACTTTGTTACTAGATTTTCTGTTGAAAATAGTATTGACAATGTTAATACTATGTTAATGTAGTTAAGTTCTGAGATATAATAGTGCATACCATATTGGTTTAGTAGTGTGTGTGCATGCAGACATCCCTAGCACCTCACTATTAGCCAAAATCTTTTTTTAACTCAAGAGTTAAAAAAGATCTTGTACTCCCTAAAATAGTCAAATATTATTAAAAAAATTGTTAGGAACTATTTTCAGTCATGGATTGATACAAGTTTTTGTGTTCCACGGCAGAAGCACAGTTTATGTGTGAGCCTGCACTAGCATTGCTTTCTGTACCTGTTAATCATTGCGAAGTGTAACCATTAGTCCTGATGTTAGCAGCGTTACCTACCTCTGTTCAGTGAGCTTGCGATATTTCTCCCTGTCTGCGGTGCTGAGGCGGAGCAGAGGCTTCAGGCCTTCTCTGTGGGTCTTTACATTCTGATTGTCCACGTACACATCATAGAGGTCTTTCTTCTCCTCAAAGATCTTCTCAGTAGTACCTAGGCATACACAAACACACAGGGTTTGAGATACAGGAGATGCTTATTATACTAGCAGAAGTTGCACCTTGGACCAACAAAAGAGTCCGTTTTCGCAGTGTGGCTCTTAACATGTTGAGAGGCACCTATTTGCAGACCCATGGGGGAAACCATTGAAAACGGAAGCCACGCCCCGAACTCATTTCATTGGTCAGAATTGTAACCTACTCTGAATTTGTTGTCTTCTTTTTGTTTTACTGCCGGAGTTCACCTAGCGGTGAATAATAATACACAGTTTCCACCGGTTATGGTGCTAGTACACAGTAAAATACGTCAGTTTGTTAAGGGTCCCAGGTGGCCAGGACGGTGGTAAAATGTAGATGTTGAGGTAGAAGATGAATGAAGCAACGAAGCTTTGGGTACATCTTCCGAAATCCGTCTCTTTAATTCACAATTATCAGAAGTAGGTCAATCACATACAAATATCAACTCTTTTATTTATAAGAGTTTATATTTGTATGTGATTGACCTAGTGTGATAATTGTGAATTAAAGAGACGGATTTTAGAAGATGTACACAAAGCTTCGTTGCTTCATGCATCTTCTACCTCAACATCTACATTTTACCACCGTCCTGGCCACCTTAACAAACTGACGTATTTTACTGTGTACTAGCACATAACCGGTGGAAACTGTGTATTATTATTCACCGCTAGGTGAACTCCGGCAGTAAAACAAAAAGAAGACAACAAATTCAGAGTAGGTTACAATTCTGACCAATGAAATGAGTTTGGGGCGTGGCTTCCGTTTTCAATGGTTTCCCCCATGGGTCTGCAAATAGGTACTCTTGAACATGTTTGGAGGATCCACTTACATGCTACGTAGGAGAGCTCGTTCTCCAGGGCGCTGATGTCGGCCACATTAACATAGAAGAAGGGTCTGAACTCGGGCACAGTCACGCCGATCCCCGGGATGGAGATGTTCGCTAGGCAACAGCAGCAGTACACTGAGAGTAGGGAGGGGATGGATTGGACGATGAAATTGGAAAAATGAGCTAGATCTGCATATACGTAAATACTCTGAATTTTTTAAAGACGGTTTTCTAAATAAGTTTAATTCCATAGCATTAGAGCTGTAAAAGATTGAAAATGTACAAAGAGTAAAAACATGAAAATGATCTTTGCTTTGCAATGTTAAGAATTTAAAATAATATTTTGACATTTTGTGGAACATACCTATTTTGCTATCTTCCCAAGTGTTCAATGAGACAGTTGATGCTTTTCCCAAATATTTAACTATTCCTTCAAACTCCTTCTCAATATTGTGTGAATACTTCCAATATGTTTCTCACCTCTGTAGCAGACGACACCCACCGGTGGAGGGGAAAAGATGAGGATGCGTCGGCGAAGGAGAGCCAGTTTCCAAAGCACCATGATCTGCTCTCCAAAGAAGCGGATGAACTGGGACATACAGCCTGCAGGGTGGGTGATCTGATGCAAACATAGAGGCACACAAGGTTATCGAGTAATATAATGTAGCCAGAGAAAAACATCTGCAAAGGCTGAAGAGGTAGAAGCGTCTCTCCTACCTTCATCTCCGGGTGCATGCTGTGGTTGATTGCAGCTCCCCAGGCGTTGGCTGGACATGCAATAACAACCCCATCACCACTGTGGGGCAGTAGAGCTCTCTTGTCCTCATAGAAGGCTTCCAGGGGAGAGTAGTGGCCAGGGGTCTGAAGCTGGAGCCTGGAACAGATGTCATTTAGAGTTTGAGATAGTCATCATTACTGAAAACTTAAATAATTTAAAATAATTAAATTTAAATATATACATATTTTATTTCTTCTTAACTTAATTTTTTATAGTTTTAACACTGAATTGCTAAAGACACACTTCATAATGCAGGAACGAGGCAATCTGTATAATGCTCTCATGAAATACATGTTACAGTATTTATGTCTTGTCTTGTCTCCAGCAGCATAGAATAGTTGTGCAGAAAGCCATTTTGGTATTTAAAATGGAGATTTAAAATATGGACTGCACACATGGTTAACAGTGAATAATTAGTGCAGAAACACTATCGTGAAATAATGATCAGCTGCAGCTCTTTATAATACAAATGCAGGTGGCCTCATTCAGTAGCAAAGAACGGGACCATTTGGAAATGCCACCAATAATGCAGTAGGCTGGATGTCAGTCTGGTAAAAAAACACTTCCCATCCCAGCTAGACCCTTGCTAAGGCTTTATATTTATATAAAGGCATTGTTAATTATTCTTTAAACACTTTCCTTTTCACAGTTGTCCATTAAATTAGAAATAGAGGAAGGGAGAAAGAGGGGAAAAAGGGAAAAATTCCTAAATAGCTTGACCACCTCGTGACCAACAGTGAGCCCTTTTATATCAGTGCCATGGTAGTCAGCAGTTTGGGAATGTGGAGCGAGCTACGTGGAGAATGATGAGTAAGGAGCATGACCAATGCCTGACTGGCGGCCAGGAGAGGCCCTGAGGAGAGAGAGAGAGAGAGAGAGAGAGAGAGAGAGAGAGAGAGAGAGAGAGAGAGAGAGAGAGAGAGAGAGAGAGAGAGAGAGAGAGAGAGAGAGAGAGAGAGAGAGAGAGAGAGAGAGAGAGAGAGAGAGAGAGAGAGAGAGAGAGAGAGAGAGAGAGAGAGAGAGAGAGAGAGAGAGAGAGAGAGAGAGAGAGAGAGAGAGAGAGAGAGAGAGAGAGAGAGAGAGAGAGAGAGAGAGTACTGTAGCGCCACCAGCAAAATGGAAGTGTAGCGTTGCTTAGGGCTTGAGAAAAATAAAAAAGAATTCCAGGAAAGTGTGAGAGTGGTCTATTTGAGATGAGAGAAAAAAGAAAAAGGAAAAAAAGGAAGTAGGCTAAGAGGAGTCAAAAGGCCCCATTGGCGGCCCCCAGAGGCCATGCTTGAACTTCTAGAGAAGGGCTTTTTGATTTACAGGATACAGATGATTTCTCAACAGCAACTCAATGGATTGCCATTACATTGTGTTCAAACATTCATATACCCTAAAAATGAAACTGACTTTTCGTCCGGTGCCACCATCAGGTCAAGATTTTCATTGGTCTAATTGGTTACTTTTTTACCTGCCAAACTGGTGACATGCCCATTAGCCCCAAATATACATTGTGGTTAATGCTAATTAGTATAATTGCATGCTAACACGCTACACTTGGATAGGGAATTATTCCTCCTAAACGTCAGCATGTAAGTATGCTGACATTAACATTTAGCTCACAGCACCGCTGTGTCTAATCACAGCTTGACACAGCTGCTATACCATTACCGTAGGCTCTTTGTCTGGTTAATAATTATTTTACGGAGAGGATAGTCATCTAGTTTGACTTGTATGTGACTATACGCTATGTCGTTCCCAATAATGGTGTCAATAAAAACCGAAGGTATATTAACACAGTAGGGGAAGGTGGGGTGATTTGTGCAACTTTTTACTCAAAGTGATTTTAAAGTCAGGCCTTGACAGTTATGTCTCCAACTCAAATATGTACATATATTTCAGGATGTTGTGCATCCCTGGCAATAAAAACTTTGGATCTGGAATAAACTGTTTAAGAAATATAGCTTTCGGAAAAAAAGTTGTCTTGTCGCACAAATCGATTTGTGCGTCATTGTGTCACAATGACAAAGTCACCATCATCATCTTTCTGGCCATCTGAACTCTCATCAGTGGTGTCGTTAAGTGGAATTGAGATGTCACCCTCTTCTGAGCTACTGTAGACAATCACTTTCTTTTGGTGACCAGCGTATACAGCCATGCCACTGGCACAACTCTCAGAAATGTACTTTGCACTAGTTGCTCCGTGCTTGTGGAACCAACTGCCACCTGACAAATGTGATTCCCCCTACATTTCTGCCTTTAAATCAAGGCTCAAAACCCATATGTACACCCTGGTGTTTCCTCCCCATTAACCTCTGCACTACTTACTTACCTCTGCACTACTATCTGTGTTTATGTGGATGTATGGGCTTTACGTCTTTTATTTTGGTTATTGTTATTTTACCTTCATTGTTTACCTACTGAATGCACTATGTACAGCACTTTGGACAGTGCAAACTGTCATAAATGTGCTTTTATAAATACATTTTACTTACTTACTTACTTATAACTCACCCAGGCCCTTGCGCACAAATCACCCCATCCCCAGAATTTTGGATAATAGGCATGATGCAGCAATTTAGGGTTGACATTGTGCTAACTATATAGACTCAAAGTATAGCATACCAAAGCACTAAAACATGTGTCAAATGTTTTCAAACGTGTCTATAATTGTTCAGACACAATAATCAAAAAACCTTGATCATGGAAATTTTACTTTGAAAGGCAAAACACAGTTTTTTGAGCTTAAATGTGCTTATATCTTATTCCTTGTGTCTCCCTTCTTTACAGGATGAGTCAAATGGATGGCTCTTCTTAAATATGTGGTCACATTTCCAATTTCTTCCACGGTTTTCTAGAAACAAGGGGTTTTGCAACTTCCAAAATGCACAAATCACCCCACCTTCCCCTATATATATATATAGTTTTAGATGAAAACAATAACAAATGTATCAACATTCATATTATTCTATCATTTTTTTTTGTTGATTATTATTTGTTTTAAATTCTGAAATTAAAATTAAATAAAAAATGTAAAACCTATGGAAAAAAAATAACTCAAAAGCTACTTAATGGACATTGTGACGAGGTTCCCCTTGCTTGCTTTGAGATCATTGGTGGGACAAAAAAAAGCAATCATTCATCGTCACCTTGGGCGGTGGGTGATTGTGGCCTGATGAAAATGATCACTAGTTGCAGCCCTGATCCTGAGTCTGTTGTTCAGTGAAGGTGACATCTCCTGCCATGTGCATAATAAAGCAGACCACTGACTCTGTTCTTCTAACGGACTCCTTCTCACCTGACCTGGTGCTCTAGGAAGCTCATGTAACGGTAGAGCAGGGTGTAGGAAGGAGACAGGATCCCTACCGACTTCATCCTTGCCCCCCTCTCCACTGTGCTCTCCACCGGCATGTTGGCAAAGCAGGCCAAGCCAAAGTAGCTGCCCTTCCGGAAGTAACTGTGGACAGGAGACAGACCAAACCATGAGTCATGAAAAAGCAAAGGCACTGCCAGATGGCTGGGACTTTTTTTTTTTGCCAGGCAAAGATCATAATGTCATCATTTTATCCTGCCGGGAGGAAGACATAGGACTGCATCCTAATAATCTAAACTAGCTTCCTCCACTTGTTCAGGTTATAAAGACAGCCAACCACGTTCTCTATTGTGCAAATCTTGCAATGCATGCAAACACACACACACACACACACTCACATGAAGTCTGTGGTGACCCGGTGAGAGCCGCTGGCGATGGCTTTGAACTCCACTCCCTCCAGGTCCATGTCTTTGGGCAGACACCACTCCAGCATGTTCCCTATCACACCCAACACACACCCACACCCACACACACACACACACACACACACACACAGCAGGCCGATAATGTTAAACCACACAGGGAGGCAAAACGCTGATACAAGAGCAGGCGGTAAATGCATTATCACCATGACATTCCATGCTCGTGAAAAAGAACAGTAACCCACACAGACCCGACTGGATTTGCTTGGAATTTATTATGTGTCGGTTGGGAGCAAACACGGCCTGATAGGAGCAGGGACACAGGGAAGGTGACTCAGCCGTTAAGCTTTCCCATCTAATCATTAGCTACCGTAGGTGTTTCAGTCAGTGGAGTTCCTGCCTACAGGTCTGTATCCTCCACTGAGACCTAAAGCCACCTGCGGCAGAACACCTATTCCTCTATTGTCAATTTGACAGATGTTAATGACTCAAAGTATATCTTTACCTGAGCAGGGCAAAATGCCAATCAAAAGCCATTTCCTGTACACACAGAAAAGCCATGAAAAGGTCACTGCTAGGTAAAATATAAGGCACATAATTGGAAAAAGAAAAGATATAAAATGTGCTACCAAAAACTCTAAAAAAGCAAAACATCTGTCGCAAACAACACCCTCAAAGAAGACAGTGATCTGTGAATTCCAAGAACATAAGCAACACCTGTTTTTGAAAAGTGCTTTTGGTTGGATTGCACCTCCAAGTAGACAGAAAGGAAGCTGAGTAAGGATGGGACAAATACGTTTAGAGACATCTTGCTAAAAGACTAAGGCAGAGGTCTCCAATATCATGGATCTGCTTAATGTGTTTTTGTTTAATATCCTGATTTTTTTTTGTGAGAAAAGATGCTCTGTGTTTTTTCTGATTGTGTTTTAGTTAGTTACCCTGTGAATCCTGGCTTTGGTATAAAGTAATCAGATGGCTTCAGAGCATGTGCAGTGGACTGAGACTCCAGGGTAACAGTAATGATTTTACAGAGCAGGAATTGATCCAGCTAAAAATACCTGGAGTCTTTTTTGTTGGCTCCAAATTGAGGCCCTCTTCTGCAAAGCCCCTGTCAGAATGTGTGACATGGTGGAGTGCAGACACATCTGATCCTTCCACTGAGCAGATATTCTATTTCTAAAGCATTGTTATAACCTGTTCGTCAGCCTATTATCCTTGTCTCATGTCAGAAGGCCTATGACTTGCTGCAAAACCATAAAGTGCCTGGCTCCACCCTGCAGGGAATAACAGCAGGTCTTTCTCTATCATTTTGTATCAATAAATCTTGTGATTCATACGCTGACTATCCCTCTGGGTATAAGGAAGGAACCCAGATTGGCTACTATTTCACAGCTGGGCTCATCCTGTCTTTAACGTGCCCCTCATTAAAAATGTATAGGCCTAACTCTGCAGAGACAGCCGGCTGATTGATTTCCCTCTGCAGAACTCATCCTGACATTTTGACATGTCTGTCCGTGTGCTGTAGTTAGAACACAGAGGGAGTCCGGGCTTTCAATTATTATCAGCCAGGTCAGAAAAAAGCCACACCTGTAGGAGAAGGTTCTGCAGGCTGTGTGTAGCCTACAAACATGCGCTCTTCATTTTGGGCGTCAGTCTGACACAACATTAGAATTGCTTGCATTACACGAAGCAGACTTAATCGGTTTTTTCCTTTCCTGGTAAAAACATGATGCTTTTCCTTAACAACATAATTTACATTTTAATAAATATAGGAATGATAAATTCACGTTGCAAATGTCAGTGATGTCCCACCTGATCTGGTGTTGAATGTAACCACAAAGACCGATACGATCTGGTCCTTCTCCTCCCATTTCACCATCCTGTCTTCCAGCGCCACAAACTCCACCGAATCCGAGAGATGCTCAAACTCCTCGTCGTCGTCGTCGTCGTCGGGAGGGAGCGCTTCATCCTTGCCCGCCGGGGTGCTGGAGGTCGCGGGCGGGGCGCTGCTGCAGCCGTCTGGAGTGGGACCCCCCGCCGGACCTGCGCTCCACCCAAACCCCGGTGAGGCACGGCTGTTTGCGGGGCTCGTCAGTCGCTCCTTTGGGGGTAGCGCTGCTGCTGCCGGTGCCGCTCCGCCGCAAGGCTTCTCCGCGGACGGAACCTCCTCCCAGTCCAGCAGCGGGGCTCGGTCCGACCGCTCCACCATCCTGACGGTCGGCGGTCCCAGCCTCCTCAGTCAGTCTCACCGCCGATTGCAAATGCTGATGTCTCAGCCGTCGGGCACCAGGTCCATCCGTGTGTGCAATTCTCAGCTCAGAGCAATTCTTCCCGCATTGCAAAGTTATTCTTGACTGTTCAGAACGGTCGCATTTTGCATTAAATTACCGTTGCACCCTGCAGCATCCACATCTATCTTTATAATCTTTCTTGTCTGGGGTGATCATAAATTTGATGCTGTTGAGAGAGGGCAACTCCTTCGACTGAATGCGAGTTGCATTCAAAACAACTCACCAGTTTTTGTCACATTCCCTTTCCTAGTAATAGCCAGGTAATAGCTAATAAACAGTTGGGAACACGAACCCGTTTTGGGTTCTTGAATGTAACCTGCACCACAGCGTCGGGGTGAATCCTCTCTTCACGAGCGGCACTTTCGACGGATATATTTGTGTTTTAATAAAGCTATCATTGCGTTTGAAATCCAAACGATTATCAATGTGTTAATTATATTTGGGGGGCAAGTTTTAACTTGTGCCATCAGTTGCAACAGTTTGTCCGTTTATTTTTTTAGTGGCGAATGTGGCGAAAAATAATCTAAACGGAAGTTGATGACGTAGCTGAGAGACACGTCAGCCACACGGAAGGAGCTTTCAGTCCAAGCTGCCACCACCGCACTGCTGCTATTACGACCTTATTCTCGTTGAAATGGGTGAGTATTTAATTATTGGTCGAGGAAATTACAATTTTTCCTCAGAGTACCTTATAACCTACATGCGTATGGATAATTTATTACATAGTATTTGTGTTTTCAGTCTTTCTGCTTCTATTAAAGCACCGTGCGTCTGTTGCCAGCTAACTGGCTAGCGCTAGCTTTTCACAGTAAACACCCCCGTATGTTTTGCATCCACGGTGGTTTGGGGAGGACAGTTACTAAACGTGGTCCTTTCAACCCTGTCCTCTTCATATTGGCATAAAGCATGTAGGAGAGAAAGCACGACCACCTGCACTCTTTAAAGTTTAAATGCCGAACCCTCGGTTGACTTCCTGTACCACCTGAGTGACAACTACGCTGAGCCCACGTACGGAAATCGGGGAAGAAGCTGGGTTTTAAATAGTTTCACTAAAATGAAATTAACTTTTCAAGTCTTTGTGACTTCACGTCTCCCCGTTTTTGTAACTCTTCTATGACAAATGTTAACTGCCACATTGGCATTTGAGTCATTATTACATGTTCATTGTTTGATTTCGTTTGCACAGTCAGTGTGATGAGAAATGCCCATCATGGGTTACCAGAGCCCAAAGAGATGTGTTACACCCTAAGTATTCAATGAACGAAGACGGAACAAGCACACTTGTGCTGTTTTAAGACCAATGATCTGAAGTAGGCAGCCTACATGTTCTGCCCATCCATTGATCTGCAGCTTGTTTCTCTCAGTGCTCATATCTTCCCCGTGTGTCTGCCCTTCAGGTGGTTTCTTCTCTAGCCTTTTCTCGGGCCTGTTCGGCACCAGGGAGATGAGGATTTTGATCCTGGGTTTGGACGGCGCTGGTAAAACCACCATTCTGTATCGGTTGCAGGTCGGAGAGGTCGTCACAACAATCCCCAGTAAGTGAATTTTTCCTCTTCATTCCCGACTAGTGTTTATGTGAATGAATGGAACCTGGAACCTGTAAAGCGCTTTGAGTGCACTGAAAAGCGCTATATAAATCCAATCCATTATTATTAATCCATTATTTATATTAGTTACACTACGGCATTATCGGTAGCACTACGTTTACACATAGTGGTGTGAGAACAACCTATTTATGTACAGTAATTAGATTATGAGTGGTTCTGAAAAGTTATCCTGCAGGCAAACTCTTCTACTATGACACAGGACAATCAGACACAAAGTTTTGATTGGAGAGAAGCAAAGCAAAAATACAAAACAAGTTTATCTGGTTTTAATTGCATGCATTATAGCTAATGGAATATATGTACTGAGAATGTACCGAACCGGTACTAACAGTTAGCAGTTAGCTAGGCTGTCATTGAGGATTGCTGCAATACCAGTAATAACACATATTTTGATTTAAGGTAAACAAAATAAAATAAAAAGATCAGAAACATGCACCATGTTTTAGTCTCTTTAGCCAAAAAGATTCGGCATAATTTCTCTCCCACTGTGTCCCTTACATTTAGGGTTGCAAAGGGGTGGAAAGTTTCCGGTAAATTACCGGAAAGTTTCCAGAAACTTTCCACGGGAACTTTCGCTCGGGAATTTTGGGAATATTCAAAATTGGAAATTATAGGAATTAACAAAATGGCGGTAATTTAAATTATTTTTTTTCATAACCAACCATAAATCTAAACTTTTAAACACTATGTTTGGTCATAGGCAGACATCCATGCAAAATAATACAATCAAAAAACATTACATTTGAACAGATTTATTTGTAAGAAGAACTTTATCAAGTTGATTATTTTATGAACAATCAATAATTTCACTGAACAACAAAAAGATGAATGTTGAGTAAATTATTACTCATCTGTCTGACCCAACCCATTCAATAAATAAAGTCAAATGCCCCCCCCATGTGATGGAGGAATGCACAGAGCATGTAGGGGACGTGGCCTCAGTACCCCTGCAGTAGGATGTGTGCTATGTGCAATTTGCCAAGTGTACTTGCATAAAATCTGGTTGTTTTAGTCAAGATTATGCTCAAATATATTGTCCCCAACTATATTTAAAATCAAAGCTTAAGCCTCTGTAAACCTGGTCTAGTAAAAATCAATTTATGATATCAAGTTGGGTATCTCAATAAACTTTAAAAAAAAATCTGATTTGAAATTAAATGTTCATAAATATATTAAAACTTAGTTGAAAAAACTGCTTTTTACAGTCTAGAACGTTTGCCAGGACTGAAATAACATAGTTAGGAGAATTTAGTGCATTTGGGTTGCTTTAAATTTAGTAAATTCCCGTTAATTCCCAAAATTCCCATTAATTCCCATAAATTCCCGTTAATTCCCATGGAAAGTTTCCAACTTTGAAAATTCCCGGAATTTTGCAACCCTACTTACATTACATAGCCAGATAATAGGAATGGAACGTGTTGTACTCAGCAGAAGTATCACACCGTACATGCAGCTAAGATAGTGGTGTTAATCAGATCATGTTCTGTGCCCTCATTGTACTTATTTGGATCTTTCTGTGCGCAGCAATCGGATTCAACGTTGAGACAGTCACATACAAGAATCTGAAGTTCCAGGTATGGGATCTGGGCGGACAGACGAGTATCAGGTAGGTGCAAACTGGACGCTCTTTGAGCCTGACCCATAGTGAATATGCCCATCAGAGTCTGACAGTTAGGAAGTCTGTAGTCTGGCTAACTGGATATAGACAACTTGTATCTCACTCACAGCAGATACTGCCATCAAACTCCGCCTCTTCCCAGCTGTAGCCTACCGTTTATGCTCTGCTCAGAACGGGAGAAAACAGACTGTGCGCGTGTGTGTTTTAAACGGTTTGATAGTATCCAGCTCATAATGTTGCTGCACACAAACGGCGTGTATACACACATGGTCGGCACAAAATTGCACTATTTTGAAAGGACATGTTGAGTCTTCCTGGGCTTAGTGCTGCCCAAGACCATTGTAATTGGATAAAGAAATTAAAACAGGACAGACCACTTTCTCCCCCATACTCCAAACGAGAAAGCTTGATTCCAGACCATTGTACTAGCTGTAGTTTGGTAAGGCTGTGGAGAGGATATGGAGGCCTAGGAGGAACATTATTTTATTGTAGTCTTTTTTTGTCATACGTAATGTCTTTTTGTTGTTGTTCAATACAATAAGGTAACTAATTTGATTACTATGTCTATTGGAAGGGTGTAGAATTATCCTGATCAAATAACTGCTGTATTCCCATTTTATTCTACCCTGAATATTCCCAGAATTTTGCAACCCTAGTCATAGCGCTTAACAGTTTGTGCCTCAACTAATATCTTGGATATTTGAATGTCAAATTAAAAATATAAATTTCAACGTTTTTTTTTTGTACATAACCGTTCATTTCTGGTTTAATGCAGGGTTAGGCTGCTGTAAAATCATGAATTCACGTCTCTCTCTCTCCTCATGTATTCATTATTCACGTTTTATTTGACCTTACTCTTTAAAGTTAAACTAACCTTTTTTTCCTTATTGCTTCTTTGCACAGTCTCAGCCACTCGTGTCTTCTACCTCTCCATCCTCCCCTCTTGTCTTATGACCTTTCTGCTCTCCTCTCTGCTCGTCAGGCCCTACTGGCGGTGTTATTACTCAAACACAGACGCAGTCATCTACGTCGTTGACAGCAGTGACCGCGACAGGATGGGCATCTCAAAGTCTGAGCTGGTCGCCATGTTGGAGGTAAGCAGAAAAAGTTTTTATATGGATATAAGCTATGAAAGATTGATTTTTATATTATTAGCTGCTACTTGGAAAACCAGCCTTTTGGAAATTCTATCTCAAAATGTCCACTTTTCATGATTTCATTTTCCATTCTCATGTTTTTGTCCAGGAGGAAGAGCTGAAGAAAGCCATCCTGGTGGTATTTGCAAACAAACAGGACATGGACGGCTCCATGACGCCCACTGAGGTGGCCAATGCTCTGGGACTCCCCGCCCTCAAAGACAGGAAATGGCAGATCTTCAAGACATCAGCCACTAAGGGCACAGGCCTGGATGAGGCAATGGAATGGTAGGCCTATACGCTTTCATGCTTTTAAAAAGCCATTAGAAATGTTCTTATTTAGAAATAGGTCAGAAAATGGAAAATGAATCATCCTGTTGGATACCTGGTGTAGCAGAAAGACAATGTGGAGGGCCCATTAAAAGTTGTTGACTCTAGATTACTCATTCTCTCCAGTATTGGGTCATATTTAAATATTGCTCAACGTTTGATCTTCTATGTTTGCTCTCTGTCCCTGCAGGCTGGTAGATTCACTGAAGAGTCGACAGTAAAGGCTCCCACTCAGTCACTCACTCTGTGTATATACTCCTGACCCTTGACCCTTCTGTATGAAGCCTTGTGACTGTCCCCTCCCCATGTCCCACTCTCCACTGGACCGGTGATTGCACTCCTCCCCACCCAAAGCCTTGGCCAAGCCCCTCCGATGCCTAACGCCTTTCAAGCCTGGGACTTAGAAGCGAAGGCTGCAGTAACGTCTGGACTGGGAACACATACATACATACATACACACACACTACGACCCATCTCATCCGACAGCGGTGGCCAGAGGGAAGGTTTTAGAGAGCTGTATGACTTCAGTTATGGATGGGCTAGGTAATTAGTATATTATTTAATGTGTTTTGGAGATTGAAACACCCATGGATATCCGTTAAATGTTGCACATTTTATGAATCCATTTGTGTCAACGCTACCATCACAGACGAAGAAGAATAAATACGGCCTGTCCACCCTGACCCGATGTGGCATTTCTGATCAGGTGCCGGCACTGGACAATGCATCTGTCAGTTCCATCTGAAGTCAGAAAGGGATGGACACCAATGTCAGCAAAGAGATGTTATAAAGATCCACCGGGGGGCAGGGTTTTCCCAAAAGGACACAAACTGCACTCCTGTTCTTGACCTAAGGCCCAGAGAAGGACACATCATGAAAGAAAAGCAGCTGCTCCATTGCCAAATTTGACAATTGCTAATAGTATGCAAGACTATCTATACAGTATTGACCTTCAATGTCTAGTTCAGCAAATATGAAATCCAACTGGATAACATACCGCTCTGTAAACAATCCGCTTGTATGAACTGCTCTGGGGAATTGCAAATTTTGTCTCAAACAGGTGTAGAAAAAAATACTCCGTATCTACTATATGTCCTCTGGCCAAGTGTTACTGCAGCTTGGGCTGTTTTTGTACTATATTCTGAGGCAGATTCTATGTCATTGATTTTTTTTCTTCTTGGTTTGAGTTTCTCTAACTCTTTTTTTAATAGATTAGTAGCTTTTTTTTCATTGAAATCCTTCAATACAGCTTTAGCATATTAGTCATTTAGTTACTGAACACTAATTGTATGCTCAAAGTTTTATGGTTGCATATTTATATCTGCTTGTACAGTGAAAATTATTTCTCAGTAAAGATTGCTATCGGTGATTGTACCATGTTGTGTTAAGATTGATTTTTGATTTTAAAATTGTGATACCAAAATATGAATGTTCGGTAAAAATGTCTTATTTTTAATTACAAAACATTGTACATTTAACTGCACGGGATACACATCTGAGGACAATTATATAGTCCAGATTTGATCTGCAATTCATATGAAGAGATGCTGGTGCCAGCTGTTACATGATGTCTCATTTCCAATTCCTCTCCACACACACAAGCTCATTCGCAATCTAATAGAGATGGATCAGGTTCTGTGGTGGTGAAAACCACCAGAGAAAAACATCTATTGTCTGTCCTTCTTGACCCAATGCTACATTTGCTTCGTCAACTTACAAAAGAAAGGAGAATAGCAAAAGTCCTTCGTAACATTAAGTGACACTTGTCTGCAGCCAGGTAGCCCACCAGATCCTGGAGAAGTGGGATTCTTCCAGTCCCCTTTGTGTCTTTGATGAAGAGATATGGCCTTACTTCACCATGGCCAGGTCTTTAAGGGTGTTGCTCCGGTGCCTCTTTGCTTTATATCCCGGCCGCAGGAACTCAATCTTCCTCTTCTTGGCTTCAATTTTGTTCTTGTGCTTTTTGAGTTTCTTCTTTGCTGCGATGTCTGGGTTAGATACGGCCTGGGGGAAAAAAGATGTAGGTAAATTGTTTGCTAGGAATAAAGTTGTTTCTCTTGCTTATATTTAAAATAATAACTGTTTCTATAGTGCCTTTCAAAACCAGGGTTAGAAGGTGGGTAAACAATGCTTTTTGGTTTATATCATACCTGCTGGGCTCTGTGTCGTTTGCGTAGAGCTCTCCTCTGTGAAAACTCCCTCTGGACAGCGGAGAAGGCCAGGGAGAATTTGCCCAGACCAACTTGTTTCTTTATTAACTCTATCAGCTCCTGGGCCAGGTTCTTCAGTGTGGGATCTGGACACAGACAGAGGTATCACTATAATATTTTTGTCCGAAATTTGAGGGTTATTTTGCCACATGTCGAGTTAGTTTTTCAAGCTTTTTAATACGGGTAAAGAGTGTTTACTTTGGTCAGCGTAGGTGCTGTCCAGCTCCCTGTACAGAGGGAAGATGATGGTGGTCAGGTATGGACCGAGCCGATCCTTCCCCAGGTCCATGGCTATCGCTCCCAGGAACTTAAACACACACGTTCTCTGTTGGAGAGAAGAAGCTAAAGTTATCCAACGACTAAAAACAATGGGAAGACTGACCGCTTTAAATGTCACAGTAAATGTTCATTTGAAATTTAACAGTGTTTTCACAAAACGTTACATTTTTAACATTTTGTGAAAAATGGATGCAAAGAATTACTAAGGAGACTAATTATTAAATCTACTAATATGTGCCCTTTCAAATATGATAGCGAGAAATACATTTTGGTACAGTGGCCTGATATTACACTTAAAAAGTCATTATAGGAAGGAATATGCTGACGTTGCAATCCGGCGTAGGACGTATTGTTTTCTAAGTGTACCTTGAGGGGAACTTTGGGAGTGTTCGCTGCCTCTCTCTTGGCCATCAGCGACAGCTTCTTCATCAACCACAGCAGTGAAGGAGGCTTGTTGTCACTGTCATCTTCCTCCTCTTCTTCTTCCTCCTCCTCCTTCTCTTTCTCTTCCACCTCCTCTTCATCAGGAACCTCTTCCTCTCCTTTCTCTCTGTGCACTTCCTCCTCCACTTCCTTGTCTGTCTGCACTACGTCTTCCACTTCCTCCTTTGTTTCTGCCGTAGGGGGAGTGACGTCAGCCTCGGGGGAAATGAGGTAGATCACCTTGCCGACAAACAGCAGGTTCTTGATCACCTGTTGGGGGGAAGCAGATCACAGCTGTCAATCATCCGTCATGCCTGATTTGAATGAAGCCTTTGACTGAAAGGTGTTGTCGGTGGAGTTTGGTTTACCTGCTCTCCTGACGCCGTGTCCAGGAACTTGGACTGTAGCTGACTGCAGAACGACAACGCCAACTCTCTCATCTAAATGTCAGAAGAGAGAACATGTGTTACATCATGTAAACCAGATGGTATTAAGGGGTTTAAAATCCTTAACATAAAGATGAATGTGGTTTGAATGGTCAAGACTGAAGTTGAAAAAGACAATTATATTTAAGGGTAAAGGTTAAGGGGTGAAGGTATTACATTTATGTCATCAATATGGCCCAACAATGGGCTGAAAGAGTCAATTAAATTAAGACAACTGGAGGAAACACAACAGGTCCTTGTGGTCACCTTCTTGTCCAGGCCGTTAGTGATGAAGGCTGTGGTTGGAGACAGATGTGTAGCGTCTCCTCCCTCTCCTCTCCACACAGAGACCAGCTGCTCTGCCTGGTGGGCTGCAAACAGCTGACCAAAGAGCTGAGAGGCCGTCAGCCACACCCAGCAGTGAGGGTAGCGCAGGTGGGCTTCTATGTGACCTGCAGGAAGACACGTCACAATTTAAAGAGTGATCATCAAGTGTGGGGAAAAGTGTGTGTAAGATATGTGGTGTGTGTGTCGGTCCTTTACCCCAGATGGTAGTGAGTGTGTCGTGAGGCTTGTTGAGCTCCAGCAGGCCACAGTGTTTGCTCAGTTTGGTGATGAGGGTGAGGAAGCTGAACAGCAACCTGTCTGCTCCTCTCTCATCCTGCTCCTCCTCGATCTGAAACACAGACATCAGTTTAAAATGCTTTCTTTTTGTCCTTAGATTTCAAACTGGTGGTCGAAGCTGGTGTGAATGTGAAGCCTTACATCTTCATAGTTGTCTGGGTTTATCCCTTTCTCCAGCAGGGGCAGCAGGTCGTCAAGACGACGGGCAAACCTCTCCCCCTCCACCTCAACAAATAGACCGCAGATCTGAGCCCCGAGACGCCGCAAGCTGGCCTGGGAGGGAACAGACGTTTAAATGAGACCTTATGGAAGACTTTTAAAACATAACAAGTACTGAAAATGTAAAGAGGTGTGTGTGTGTGTGTGTGTGTGTGTGTGTGTGTGTGTGTGTGTGTGTGTGTGTGTGTGTGTGTGTGTGTGTGTTTTCACCTTTTCTGAGTTGAGCCAGGTGTTGATGAGGGAGTACAGGCTGTTCTGGTGGTCTGTGTCCAGCTGGGCTAGCAGGGCCTTGATAGCCATGGCGGCCATTTTCTTACAACGTGCCGAGTCGTCGTTGACAACCACCAGGGCCAGCGGGGCGAAGAACAAGCCGCTGTGCTGCAACAGAATGGTCTGAGCGGAGAGAATAGAGACAAGCTTATGGTTAAATGTGTAATGTTATGACGTCATCTTCTGAATGAAGTATTAAAAACAGTATTGTATATGCAGACTTCAGAGGATTTGTACTGACCTTGGGGAAAGTCTGGAAGATGTATGCCAGCATCTCCAGCACAGACTCCCGGCCTGTGTCGTGCTCGTAGTGCAGCTGGGCCACCACAAAGTCCAGGTGATCTCTCAGCTTCTTCCCCAGAGGGTAGTCCAGCAGGTATTTCAGATAGATCTGACACACACAAAGCACCAACACAAGAGATTTTCATAAAATGTTGTCTTTCAGTGTACAGCAGAGAGGTAAAATGTGTCCTTTTGTTTTTTTTTTAAGTGTAAGCACCTGTCGACAGTGGATTCTGATCATAGCGTTGCTGCCGGTGACGGACAGCTTGGCCACTTTTTTCAACACTTCCTCCATCTCTGGAACAATGAGTTTCCTGGATAGAATTGCCTGGATGGGGACAGGTACAAATGGAGATTGCCATGACATTTTAAACATATTCCATCATATTTTTGATCTTCGCAGCACTGCAAACACTCTAGCCAACATTTGACTTGGTTAGTTACCTTGAGCAGGCCGAAGGCGGTGGCCTGGCGAGACTGATCGTAGATGTCCTCCTCAGCGTATCCCAGCAGCACTTGCAGCTGAGTCTCTGAGATCTTGTTGCTTTTGACATTCTTCACCAGTATGGTAATGGCCTGGGAGACAGACATACAGAATCAACATCTCCATTTTAGCATAATGTAGGAACATGACAACTTCCTGTCCTAAGCAACTTTATGTATTAGAGCTACCAAACTAAAGGGCATCTCCAGTTTATTTCAGGTGTGTGCATAGAGATTATTTGTATTTCTTATTCACGGCACCTTGAAGCAGTTCTGGACCAGGTTGTAGTTCTCTCCACGAGCGGCTCCAGCCTTTGAGTAATCCTTCAGCAGGACGAAGAGCTGTTTGGTCAGCTGGTCTGCATTCTGCCCTATTGCTGGTAGAGGGAACTTCAACATCCAAGTGAAGGCAATCAGAGCTTCTGTGATCACCTGGGAGGAGACAGAAGGAGCATCAGAAGAGAGTGGACGTAGCACACGTTATAACACCCATTTTGTTTATTTGAGAGATCAGACTGGTTTGGGGCTAATGGAAGGTCCCCATGCAAACATAAAATGCTGGTACCTTGACATGCATGGAGTCCAGGCAGTCGAGCAGCAGCAGTATGAAGGGATCCAGCATCTCCAGAGCCGAGGCATCGGACGACGTCACTTTAGATTTCTTCATACTCAGGTGGAGCAGCTACGAAATAGATGAACATGAACACTTGTGCTTGAAATGAACCCTTTCAGACAGACAACAAGGCATTCTTCTTCTCTTAACAAAATGTCATGCATGTTGCTAAAGAACTACAAATAATGCTTATACATTGCTATAAACCAAAGCTATTAAACAGGATATATTGTAGCATTTGGGTGAGTGTTTGAATGTGCACCTTGAGGCCAGCGTCCACCAGGATGTGCATGTTGGTCCGGCTGCTGACGGGAGCTTTCCGTCCACCGCGCTTGGGAGTGGGCATCAGAAGCAGGCAGCTGGGAGGGGGCAGTCTGGGGTCTGGGGGAGGCTTGACTGAGGCTTTATCTCTACACATACACACACATACACAGTGTCAAACATGCTTGATGGAAATAAGCATTAAAGGGATGTACTGTGTTTTTTTTTGTTTTTTTTAAGATATTTTTTGGGCATTTTTATGCTTTATTGATAGTGCAGAGAGACAAAGGTGAAATGGGGCAGAGAGGGGAGTGACATGCAGAGAACGACCGCGGGTGGCAATCGAACCCGGGTCCGCTGCTGGGCCCGGCCCGGGAGGGGGACGCCTTACCAACTGAGCTAAAGGCGCCCCCGGGATGTACTGTGTTTTGAATAATAATATTAAGTGTGTGAATTAGAGAATGAGTGTGTACCGGTCTCTCTTGGTGAGCAGAGGCAGACTCTGGCTGACCAGGCCGTGGCTCAGCAGTAAGATGTCCTGTGAGGTCATGCCTCCATTGACCAGCAGACCCAGGACCAGTCGACGTAGCACAGCTCCCACCCGGATACACACCTTCAGACTGGCTGATCCCTCTAGGATCTGAAAGGGAGGGAAACATTAAAAAAATTCAAAGTAATGAGGACTTTCATGTGTTGTATAAAAACACACACAAAAAAATCTCAGCTAGTGTCGACCGTTCCAAAAAATATCTGTCATATTGTCAAACTTTTTAAAAGTACAGAGTGTAATATCGGAGTATTTAGCGGCATCTAGTGGCATTTAATGAAGCTACGGTGGCCTTCATTGAACAAAAGGTAGTTACTAAAGATGGCATCATCCACCACTGCCTCAAGTCTTTCCACAATATTAAGTGATGAGGTGAAGATGTATTTAGTTATTTATTATATAGTACTTCTTCCTCTTCCAAAAGGTGTATTTCCCCAGGACATCCACTATATATAAATTACACGTTATGCCGTTAAATTTGTCCATTCTGTGTTACTGTAGAAACATGTCGTGTAACATGGGGGCATGCCCTGCTGCTGTGTAAATATAAAAGCTTTCTTCAAGCAATTATAAACTTATTAAAACATACTTATGAATATTTTATTCCATTTCTAGAAAGTCTGACCTGAATTGTTGAATTGAGACATCTTTAATGCTTTATCTGTGAAGTCTCTTTCGTCTGTACTATAATTTGCTTTGAGGAAGACTCTATTGAATCATCATCTGAGTTTAAATACATATTGATTCTTGTATACATCAAATCCCCCCCCTCTCACCTCCTTGAGTGGCAGTATGAACTTGGTGATGCTCTCCTTGCTGCAGAACTGAGCCAGCAGCTCATAGGAGTCCATGCTCTTGCTGTGTCGAGCCTCCATCAGCTTGGAGACGATGCCCTTCACCTCCTTCTCCTCAGCCACCGGCCCAAACAGCTCGTTGTTGAAGATCTGAATCCACAATGAACATCAAAATAGTATCTGAGTAACATTTTAACCAAAGCTTTAAACACATTTCTATTTATTTTTTGCAATAGAAGAGTCAATGTGGATTTTTTGTGATGTGAAAGGTGCTTACATCAATGAGCATATTCATGCATGAGTCCAGGTCCCCGCTCTTCAGGTTTGGACTGACAACAGTCAGCAGCGCGTGAACTGTGAATGTTAACACATGGACCTGGGGAGAGGGGTCCACAAATACAGAAGGAAAGAAAAAGAAAAAGAGACATGTTAGGATTTTGATGAAACATCCATTTACAGAATCCTACTTTTAGTCAAATATTCTCTTGGATCTCACATGTATTATTGGTTTTACAGAACAGATTGAATTGTAATGCGTTATTGCAGCTGTGCGTGCTCATACCTGGTAGCCCTTAACCAGGAGCCCCTGCATCTCTTTCAGCAGGTAGTGCAGGTACTTCCAGCCCAACGTCTGGATGATCTTCACTAGAGTTCCCCTGGCAACGTCCCTGATCTCCTGGAAACGGTTCCTCAGCAGCACACACACCTTGATCAGGATCCTAGACCACACACACACACACACACACACACACACACACACACACACAAATGTTTACAACAAAACAGACAAAATATACATATCACTAAAATAGCACACATTTCAATACACCCTAAGCCAACAAATTAAATGGTTCTGTCACATATGTTCAATGCAAGATTGAAGAACTTATTTTTTTTTATCCGCTTTTCATATAAAGTATATCACTCACAACTGATACAACTAATAAACAACTGGAAGGACAGTAAAGTGCTTCCAAACAAGCCTTTTTTCCATCGCCACAAACTTAGGAAACCCCTCCATCATCCAGTGGGCAAGCGCACACAAAAATGCGCACATACAGACACACACATACACAGTTTACACACACACACACACACATTACACTGCTTACCCAGGCAAGTTGACCTCCATGACGTTTGGCGGCAGAGTCTGCATCAGTTTGACCATGGCGAAGGCTATGGGGACCCTGGCCACCTCCTCCTCCTTTACATCCTTAGACTTCATCGCTTTGTGTTCCTCGTCACGCTTTATCTAAACGACACACACACACACACACAGAGACACAGACACAGACACACACACTATTACACTGCTGCTAAGATATTTCTGAACAGATCAACACTATATATGTGTGTGTGTCTGTATTGTACCTTGGCATTGAGACACTTGTGCAGGCGAGGCAGTACGCTGTTATTAACGGTCTGGTGGATGGCAGTGATGAGTGTCTCCAGCTCCTCTTTGCTCTGTGGCAGCCCGCTGGATATGACAGGGGGTTTAGGAGCAGCTGGACTCTTGGCTGTGGCTGCTCCCTTAGAGACCACAAGCTTTTCTCCACTGGTTGTGTCTGTTTCCATGGCAGCGTCTGATGGAGCGGCCTCTCCATCCACATCCATTGCCTCCTCATCGTCACTTGCTTCTGATTGGTGGGCTTCAGCCGGCTCCTCTTCATCTGCCTCGACCGCAACACTCTCGGCTTGATAAAGTTATGTTTGATTTAGGATGTGACGCAAAATCCAAAAAACTGAAACTACTTTGATATAAACAAACAGAATATTAAATGTGATTAGAAACCTACCCTGTCTGGCCTTAGCAGCCTCCATTTCTCTGTTGAGGGTGTCATGGTCAAAATGAAAAGCCTCCAGGACCGTGACCAGCAAACTGTGTTTACGTTAGGGAGGGACAACACAGAGACAAAGGAGAAGGACAGTGAGTCTCTTAGCACAGAATTTATGATACCCTTCAAAAAAACATAATTAAAAGGCAATGCAATGGTTAAAAAGAGTCAAACAAAAAGGGTGATTTATAAGCAGACAACCCCCACCTGACAGCCAGTTTCTGCTCTGCTTGTGCGGTCTGCAGGATGTGGACAAAGTGTTTGAGGTAGTAGAGATACTTGGACCAGGTCAGCCTGCGACACACTGCACCCACCACCTCCACCGACGCTGTTATCATGCCCTCATGCTAGAGTGTGTGGAGAGAGGAGGGGTCAGATACATAAACAGAACAAGCACTATATATTATGGACTGTATATATTATATGTGTGTGTGTGTTTGTGTCAAATCACCTTGAGCATCTTTTCATCCAGCAGTGCGGTCATGGCGTAGGGCATGATGTAGTTCTGGAGGGATCGAGGGCTCATCACCACCTGGCCCTCAGCCAGCTGCTTGGCCAACTTCCTCAGAGCACGACCCCGACGGTGGATCTAAAACACACGGATGGGAGTTTGTGGAGTTAAGTGCAAAAACTACAGATACAACTTGAAAAGTAAAGATAGAAGAAAGTGTATTTCCACTGCGTCTCTCTTACCTGGATGTGCTTCATGTGCTCAAAGAAGTCAGACTCCAGGTCGTTGTAGTCGGTGAGCTGAACCAGGTCTCTGAACTCCTTCCTGCAGGGGAAGGTCTTCACCAGGCAGGCCAGGACCGTGGTGTAGTCATGCTGCACGCTCTGGTCCGAGGACATTTTGAAACAGAATCTAATTAGAGTGTAACTCTTGATATATAGATTATTTTTAGGCCTTTTTTAATGCTTAATTAAACAATGTGGAGAGACAGAGATGAAATGGGGATGACATGCAGAGAATGATCTGGTTGTTGTGACGAGAATTGAGCCTCTATGGTTTGCGCTCTAACCACAACACCCATTAATGTTTTTTTTAATGGGAAGAAAGTCAAGTTTTTCCTACCTCTGTCTTGCTGGATAGCCCCCTGTGCACAGCGTCCAGGATGGTGTGTTGCACTATGTCCTTGTAGAGCTGCTCTCCAGGCCCGACCGCTGCCAGCTGGGTGATGACTGCAGACAGACACAAGGTGGCGTTGTCTGCCAGCGACATGTCAGCAATCTACAGCAAAAGAAGACAGAGATTGTGAAAATGTTCTTTGGCTGTAGCTTTTAGTTTAGTCAGTATATCTGTATTATGTATCTGTTTACTTCATATGTGTGGAAGCAGTTGTGCATGATGGTGCTGATGTAGTCCATGTCCAGAGTGGTCATCTCTTGGACTCTCTTGGTGGCCTCTTGGAAAGCTGTCAGACGCACGTCAAAGTAGATCTCATCCAAGTGTCGACTGTCAAATGCGTTCAGCTGGAGAGGGAGAGGAGGAAACAATGATGTTGGTTGTAATACTCTGAAACAGGTGGAAGAGTTGATTCTATTTGACATGTAACAGATTACTTGGGGGATCTAGAGGAGCTGGACGAAAAATTAACCATTTAATGCATAATGGTCACTATAGTGTTCTTCTGTTTAAAAGCTGTTTTCTTATATATGCATGGGGGGTTTTTGATGGTATAGTTTCAAATCATCCACCACAGCCGATTTGATATTATTCTTATTATCATATCTGTATATTGCATGAAATATTTCTTCACATAATATTTTATTCATTGGTTTGTTCAACATATTTTCATTCAGTTGAAATTGAAGTTCATTTTTTGCATAACGGGGAAACAATCCTGACCAAGTTTGATGGTGAATGCAATAGCTTCTTACCTTGGCTGCTAGATCTGTGATGTATAAGAGGGAAGGATTCAGATCTGCCAGAGTCTGAAAGAAGAGCCACACAGAAAAGATTGTGAAAGTGGATTGTGCATTATTTAGAACTACATTCACAAACTAGGTGTGATTCCACCAGTACAGTCCAGTGTATGTAATAATGTTAAGTTCTCTCATGTACCTGGAAGACACTAGTGAGGGCCTGTCTGGGCAGCTTGTTGTGGATGATGGAGAAGAGTTTGCTGAGTGGCCGCAGGAAGGAGGAGGGCTCCACACACTGTCGCAGCAGGTTCTGCACCGTGGCCAAGACGTCGATTTCTGTCTCCTGAAATAAACATACAGTAAGGTCATTCATGGATCCACAATCAATTTAAAAAGACTATTGCTCTAACCCCATTGTTAACCCTTCATATCATTTATTTGGTGGAGATAGTTGGAGGTGACAGCCATAAAGGCCATATTCAAGAGAGAAAGCTTTTGAAGTTTAATTCTATATGGAATTCTTACAATATGAATATCATTAGACCTTTCTGGATCGTAACGGTCAAATACATATAATTCACTTCAAAACAGACAAATATATTGTTTATCTTACTTGAGGATTTCTGGCTTTCTGGAGGTAGGGCAGCAACAGGCTGATGAGCACCGAGCTCTGCTCCTTGTCGCTCACAAATCGGCTGACCCTGACAGAGAAAAGTCACATATTCAGAAACGTGTTTGATGAGACGAGGAACACTGCATACACAGTAGGGTTTTTTTCTTAAAGAAAAAAACAGTGAAACAGAAAAACAAATGGAGGATGAAGAATCCTGAAAGACTTACTTGGAGAGGATGTTGAGCTCTTTGGCCACCTGTGTCCTGAACCTCTTCTTCTTGAGTCTGTCCGTGTTGCTTACGATCGCGCTGAGGTAATGCAGGATGGTGGAGATGTGAGGCAGCAGCAGACTGGAGCCCTGAGTTAACGGGTCTGGACCAGAAACAACAACATGCACATTTAACTTTATCCTTCAAGGATTTAATAGGGAACATTTAAGTGACAGCATTTGGAGAACACCCTAGGCTAACCGCTAACCTGCAGTGGCGAGAGCGCCCTCTTTAGGCTCGGGGAACACACAGTCATTGACGCTCAGTTCTGTCTCCGTCTCTGTCTCCGTCTCCGTGGCGACAAAGTCTTCAGTGGTTGCCAGGGACTCAGCTATGTCCATCACCATGGCGATGGTCCCCGTGGAAGCGTTCTTGGCTGAGAGGAGGGCAAAGACGTTGAGGAGGACGCCGCGCTCCGGCTCGTTTGGTCTTTGCTTGGCCAAGAGGGGGAAGTACCTGAGAGACATGGACAAAAATGTGAACTTCCTTTAACCCAATCTGGATGAAAAGTACCATTCACTGCTAAACATTGTTGTGGTTGGCAGACTCTGACCTGGCATTTTTGCACCACACGTAGATGAGTTTGAGCAGAGGGGTGGGGGAGTAAGGGCTCTCTGTGGGGAGGCGACACACCTGCACACAAAGAAAGTTGAACCAGAAATGTAAGGACCGAGAAGAACAGATATAATAAAAGCCCTAATAAAAACACACAAGTTGTTTTCCACACGTACCTGAGGCCAGACCACAGCCTCAAAGACTGCGTCCAGCTCATCTGGGGTGAAGCTGTAGGAGTCAAAACCGTCAAAAAAGTCCTGGATCCTCAAGATGCCGAGTCGCCTCAGGTTCTTCAGGGGACTGATGCAACCACCACGCAGCTGCAGAATGTACAGGTTTGACATTTTTATTTAATTCAGAAGGTTTTGTTATACAGTGTTGTCACAAAGTAAAGAGATGTTTAATGGCTTTGGGTAAAGGTTAACATAATGCAAAGACACACAGCTGTAGGTAAATGTTGGCAAGTTAACACTGGAAGAAAACCAAATCAAGACACAGTTCAGTAACACATTCTTAGTTTCCTTACACAGCCAGCTGTTAAGTTGTCTCAGTAATTTGTACCATAAAGCAAGAATCCAGGAATGTGATCATGAGAAATGTTTTTTTAGAATCCCTCTCCTGCTTACCTTGTCCCTGCTGTCCAGGATGGTGGAGACAGAGGCGGTGACACACAGCAGGATCTGCAGTACTTTGGGCAGGTGCATGTGGATGCGATGGCCCAGTTTCTGGATCACCACATGGATGATGTTCAGCAGGCTGTGCTGACGGCCCAGAGGCAGCACGGCACCAGTGTCTGTCTCCGCTATCGCCTTCTGTACTGCAGCCAGGCAGGAACCTGAGGACATGAAAGGACACCATTGACAAGGGAACTTCTACTACTAAAGGTTGAGTTAGCGATTCAGGAGAATGATTGTTGTCAACATCACTTTTTGTCAAAGTCAGTGAATAGCTCCTCACAATTCGCTACCTGTATTGTATGTGAGCTGAGAAAAAAATATAGTGTTATAACACAGCCAAGAGTCTGTAAATGGGCATGTTGCTATCTGCAGTGGGCCCCTTTTGTTAACATACCCATTTACAGAGCATAGACTGTGTATTAACACATTTTTTTTGAGCGCACACACAGTACGGACAGGTAGCGGATTGTGAGTAGATATTCACTGATGAGTGTCAGAATAGCAAGTCACAGAGAGAGACTTCTTTTCCAGTGTATCAACAGTGAGTCATATGATGTATTATAAGAATGGTTCAAGCCTACTAACCCATCAGATGTGCTGTCAACATGTAGGTTAAAAAATGAAACTTTAGGTCTCAGAAAACCTTTTTTTATTTTATTACCACAGACTTGTCCTACCTTCACTGTAATGGATGACGGGCTCCAGCAGCAGGTCGATGAAGACTCCCAGCTCCTCAGCATGGCAACCAGCCAGGAACCTCAGGATAATGGAGGAGCGGGTGGTGGCACTCGCCTTCCCCTGGAACTTACTGCCTGCTTTACTGCGCAGACGGCCAAACAGCAGCCTGACAGATCATATCTAAGTGTTAGTTACATCAAGTGACTTTGTGGTGAACATTTTTGGAAAATGTTTTTTTCATACAAAACAGATGCACTGTAGAGACAGCAGCTTGGGGGTTCATTCATTGCCTTGACTGGGAAGCTTCCTCGTTATTTAACAGAAATGCTGCTTGTTTCAAATGGGCTTTATCAGACCCGCTCCACTGACATGCTTATGCTTTATGTCCCACAAGCCCGGTCTGAGCTGGGAAAGACAGCTTTTAGCTTCAGTGCACCTGACTCCTGGAACAACTTACAGCTAAAAATTAAACTAAATACATTCATATCCTTTGGCCAATTTAAACAGACTATCTTGGATCTGCCAAACTCTACTTGTAACTGTTTTAATTAGACTATATTGTACTTTATGCCTTTTAATTGCTTCCCCACTCTGTAAATGTTTCAATCGTTTTGTTTTTTCTTCTCTTCACTTGTTGTGTATTTGATGTTTTTGCATTGAATATTTTGTTTGTACTGTTGTTTTGAATTTGTTTTGACTCGACGTCATTGAAAATGAGGGTCACCCCTCAATTGGTCTCTCGAGGATAAATAAAAGTTAAATGAAATGAAATGAAAATTTAAAATACAGGTAGTAAAAAATTACATTGTTTCAATCATTTATGCATGAACACATCTACTGTTCCTAAAGTGTGTCTCATGCCAGGAGAAATGTGCAGACTGCAGTAGAATAAACAAGTGATTTAGTACAAACCATCGGATGAATGGAACAGAACTAGTATGATAAAATAAAGAAGTCAACAATGGAAGAGTGGGAGACAGACTGGCGGGGGACAGAGAGGATATAAAAGAACATTCCTCTTTTTTAAAAGCCTTTTCAAAGCTATGAACCGGCGTCTTATTAGCTAATATGTAACCAGTGGAAGTTATTTAATAGTTCAATAAAATAAACACCCCTGAAATGAGCAAAGTGGTTTGGCATTTTGGGAGAAACACTTGCCACGAGCTAAATGAGAAGAGCAAGCTCAGAAAAACTAATAAAATAAAATAAAAATCTGCAACACACACACAGACACACACACACACACACACACACACACACACACACACACACACACACACACACACACACACACACACACACACACACACACACACACACACACACACACACACACACACACACACACACACACACACACACACACACACACACACACACACACACACACGCACACACACGCACACACACACACAGTACCTCATGAGCAGTGGGATGAGTCTGGCTCTGTGTGAAGCATCAATCACTTCTGTCTCGTCAGAAATGTTGAAATGGACGATCTCCTCTTTGAAGTGTTTGTCATCCAGCAGCCTCTCCAGATTCTCCCTGAACACACAGACACACACACACACAAACACAAGTCAAAACACTGCAACACAAATCAACTTATTTGCAGTTTGTATAGTTCAATGTCTTTTACCAAGAAGCATTCAGTGCAGAAATTGGCCAGAATGTAGCCTCATAATGATGAGCCAGTTAATAACCAATGTACTGAATGTGAATGTTGCACATCCTAAAATATTTAAAAATCTAATCACAGTCTGCTCACTACAAAACACACACACACAGCATCTGTAATGCAGAACTAGCTCGGAAATACACGTCTGTCTGCAGGCGGGCTACAGCTACGGTAAATGGATAAGTTTGATAACAGACAGTAAAGGGCATGATGCCAGGCAGAATCAGCACTGAGGTGGAAGTGAACATTCCTCTGCCTGTAACAGTAGAGGGGCGAGGGCCAGATCTCTATCACACATGCTCACAATGACTCCCATTGAAGAAGAGGAAGAATGGGAGATTGTTTCTTGACGAGAAATATTACTGAACATGCGTTTTCTTTTCAGGTAGTGTTCTTACTTGTATGGCACTATGTTGGGCTCTTTGTAGGAGAAAACACATTCCAGAGCTACTTTCTGAATGTTCTGGTCCTGATGGCACAGCAGCTGGAAACAGAGACACGGAGAGAAACAGCTTTACAATGCTGCTGTGATGACCTTCATATATTCCAAATAGAATAGTTCCAAGTGTCCCAAACATGACAGCACAATGTGTGTGTAAAGAATACCTGGTTATAGAGCTCACTGAGGCTGCTCTCCATGTAGAGAGAGCGGGGGTTGGTGAATTTGGCAAAGACCCTCAGATGGGCAATCAGCTGTCTGTGAGAGGAAAGACGATTCCAACATAGGGTTCAATGACAGGGTTTAAGGATGACCATGTTCAGTTTAGCCATATATTCATATTATATATTTAAAAAAATAAATAAGCAGGTGCAAACATTCATTGACATTCTTATATCTTACTTGGCAGCATCTCTCCTCGGAAGAGACTTCCTCTGGCGTCTGCCTCCCTCCTCTGCCTCCTGCTCCTCTTCCTCTCTCTCCTCCTCTTCCTCCACAGCCATCCCAGAATCCTCTGGGGCAGCATCAGCCCTCTTCCTCAAGCTCTGAGTGGGGGCTACCAGCAGGTCGGCATTGTAGAACTCATTCCTAACAACAAAAGACATCCGGAGTCCATACTTAGACTGTGATTGCAATGTACAAAATGCTTCAAAAAATGATCATTATCGTAAACACTGACTTGATGAAGCGGAGCAGCAGCGGGCTAAGCTCTCGGCTCCGTGGCTCCACTCTGTCTGGAAACAGGGCCATGGCTTTCCACAGCAGGCTGCGGAAGTTGGAGAAGTCTGTCCTCTCGTTGGGGTTGGAGGTCAGCTTGGCCTGATCCAGGAACAGCACGCCCACGTCACCGCTCTCGATTACATCACAGCCCGGCTCGCCTTGAAGGCTGGACCCTTCTTCATCATCGTCGTCATCTTCGTCATTTTCCTGCAACTCTTTTTCTAAGACACACCAAACAGCATATTTCAATCAATCTGCTGCTAAGTAAATACACTATTTCCACAATGGGTTCATGTTTTAGCAGTGTGGGTCTAAGCTTTTTAGAACATAAACAATTGTACGTGTGACAAGTGACAATATGATGCTCAACAATCCTGCAGCCTTACCAGAGACTCCCGCCACCATCTCCAGATGTTCATGGTAGACCTTCCAGAAGTCCTTGTTGTCCATTCCTCTGGCGTGGGTCCTGTGAAGAGGAGAGAGTTGCATTTGTGTAAGTAAGGAAATGACTCAATGAATCAAAACAGTGTGCTCAATGCAGCGGGGTTCTTTCATACTCACACAAGAAGCTCAGTGACTGCTTCCCACAGTGTCTTGAAGTTGACAAACAGCATAGCGATGAGGTAGCGCAGAGGCACCTGAAGGAGGACAAAGCAAGACTTTAAAGGTCGTCATGAGGGGAGAGAAATCTGACTGGGGTTTTTGAACACAGGTTTTCAGAAAAACAGAGAGGGTTGTTTTTTTCTCATACTTTGGGAGTCTCTAGACACACCAGAAACGTAATATTAATGTAGAAAAAACCTTAATAAGTGCACTTTACATAATAGATGACCTTTAAACACTTAATCTGAACTCAGGTGACCAGAATGAATGACCAGTTAGACAGTGATGTGCTATACCTGTTGGAAGGCCCCTGGCGGCCCCTGCGGCAGGCTGCGCTGCACCAGGTCATGCCTCAGCTTACGGAGGTGAAGCAGCTTCTCTCTGTGGTCCTGGACTGTAGCCGGCACCAGCTCAGCCTGCAGGCAGAACGCAAACACTGGCTGCACCTCCACAAGCTCCTCACCCTGAAGACATAGGATTGAGAGGTAAGTACATGTTTCCTAGATTTGATAGACTTTAATGAGATTCTGCACTGACAGTCTTACCTCAGCCTGTGGAGGGAGCTCTGCCTCAAACTGAGAGAGAATCCTCAGAGTCAGCAGGCGGATCTGAGATTTTAAAAAAATTGTGAAATTTGTTGTATAAATGTGCATATGTTAATATTATTCTACAGGTATGCAGGTTGTAATGACAAACTCTGCATTTAGGTTATCTCTTTCAATCTAGCTGTGGCTGCAGACGTACCTTAGAGATGTGTGAGGAGAGGTTGGCGTGCAGTATGCTGTAGAGCTCCAGCAGTGCATTGTGGGACAGGTGCTGCGAGTCGCCGCTGAGTGACAGGCGAGAGTAGTACAGGTCTCCTAGCAACAAGGCAGACAGGTTTGTGGGAAACTTCCTGTAACAATAATGATAACAAAGTCAGACGTTAAACCCTTCAGTGAAAGCAAGAGGGGCATTAATAAACAAGAGACTCCTGGTTACATTGACAGCACGTACCGCAGCATACAGTTGATCTTGTCCACGCTGAGCAGTGAGAGCAACTGGGCAGAGCCATCCAGAGCCAGGAGGCAGCACAGAGCCTGTCTGGCTACAAACAGACCAGCTGGAGGGAGAAGAAGAGGCTTCGGTCAGTATTGAGAATGCCATGTATTCATGCACAATTCAAAATGTTGGTTCTAACTTTACTTGTTTGTCTAGACTTTTTTTTTAAAACACAGATTTAACACATACAGACAATTCTATGTGTGGGTTTGTGGTTCAACTTCTCAGCTTGATGTTTGTGATTGACTTCAAACAAACCTTTTCCCAGTTTCCCCGTCTCAATCTCAACCAGGAGGTGGTTTAACAAAGCAGTCACAGCGGGGACAACACTAGCCGGAGCAATGGGCCTGAGGGAAAAAAATTAAAAAGGTAAATACAATAAATCAGTATAATCCATCAGTCAGACCTTTAAGCAATGCATGTATGCAAGCGAGTATGTTTTCTTCTAACTAAATTCCAGCTAATTTATTCCCATTTTAAAATGAACCACTTTAAGTTGGAGAATACATTTCGATATGCTAAAAACTGATTTTTTTAAAGATTTTCTTTTGGCGTTTTCGATGCTTTATTTTTATAGTGCAAAGAGACAGAGATAAACAGGGTCTGCTGTGAGAACTGACCCTCATGGGGGGGACACTCTAACCACTACTCCACGAGCCCTCCCACCCCCCCCCCCCCCTCTAAAAACTGAATTAACCATTAAAATTCCCAATACATTTCATGTTACCTGAGGTGTGGCAGAAGCATGAGGGCGGCCCACGGCAGTGACAGGTCGGTGATGGAGTGGTTCTCCTCTTCAGGAAGCTTGATCAGCGACAGCACCAGCTCTGGCACCGCAGGCTGCTCTGAAGCTGGGCTGCTGCTCTGATTACTGCTGAACACTCTGATGGAGGACACACACATTAACCTCTTGAAAAATAATACACTGTAATTGTACACACACCAGATCATTCAGTACAACTGAGTGAATGCTGTGTGCTGTTGTATCTCATACCCTGTGGTCTGTCCAGTAAAGAGCAGTGGGTAGGTTTCAAAGGCCATGGAGCCGTCTGTTGGGGGTGGGGCTTTGGCCAGGATCAGACTGACCAACACATCCAGGCTACAGTGGCGAGAAAGGGCATCACCACAGCCAAACAAGCCCGCAGTGAAGCGCAGCAGGCTGGGGAGGAAGATCTGGAGGGGGAGGAAGATAAGTGAGTGCCAGGGAACAGAAACGGGATGAAAAACCAAACATATCAATGTAGCCATGCCTCACCTGCTCAAACTGTTTCATGGTGAACATCTCCTTGGTGAACTCCAGTATGAGATCTGACCCCATTGTGCTGCCAAACACCTTGAGAAGAGGAAAAGTAAATGTAACTCTCTGATATACAGATGAAGGGTTACTCATTATTTTGGGGAGTCAGCAATTCTTGTTTTCAGAATCACTATTTGTCAAAATCTGTAAATATCTCCTACTTGTCCGTACTGTGTGCAGGTTTTGTAAACGGGCATGTTGCTAGCTACGGTGGGTCCCATTTTGTTTACATACCCTTTGTTTACATATCAGTTTACAGTGCCTAGGCTTTGTATTAAACATACAAAAAAAACTGTGCACTCACAGTACGGAGAGGTAGAGAGGATCGTGAGGAGATATTCACTGATTTTGACAAAAAATTATTTCCACCTTTAACACAAACACACACCTTCTGCACTGTCTCCTGGATGAGTGCTCTGGGCAGGGAGATGTTCTCCCCCAGGAGCAAAGAGGAGGTGATCTGGAGGACCAGACGACAACAAGATGCTGACAGAGACGAGCTCTGGATCAGCCGCAGCACCGTCTGCAGGCACAGGGGAAATAAAGGATAAAAGCAGCACTAAAATACACAGTACTTGGACTTTAAAGTTGTACTATGTAAGATTTGCTTTTTCAAAAAGTCTATTTTTCAATTATTTTTCACTGGCATTTTGTCCACAATAATGATTCCATTCCATCGTAATGCCATTTTGAGTCCCTACTGTACATTGGCGCCAGAATCAAGCAGACACTCGGGAAGTAATGTGAAATCAGAAATGTATTACTAGCGACGAAAATAAAAATAAAAACATAAACATAAACACGCTTTGGATAACTAAGACATGGCAGAGTAGTCAATAAAGAGACCACAAATTCCTGTTACATAGGACAACTTTAAGCGGAAATGAAATGAGTGCTTATCCTCTTACCTGGCATACGGCGTCTGGCTTGGTGATCTTAGACCCGTTCTTGTGGGACACCAGGGTGTGTAGAATGAACAGCAGCCTCTCCAGGTGCTCTGCTGCCTGCTCCACCTCTTCTCCTTTGGACTCAGCCACACACAGGACCTCCACCACACTGGCCTGTACACAAGGGACCACACCACCATCAGACACAAGGCCGGAAGACTACCAACACAAGCGAAGAGCTTTTCCAATGATCCTACTAGGGATGGGTATCGAAAAATTATACTAAATTGGTATCAGTACTTGACGTTGTGTAACTTCTTGATTTGTGCTCTATAATCATGGCTGACAGGGAAAAAAGTTCATAAGTGTAATTAATTTTACTATATTTAATAAAATGCAGCCAAATGCAATATATGTGGTTGCATGTGAGCAAATCACACTTGCAACCTCATGAAAACATACGAATAGAAAATGTAGTCTGAAGCAGTGCAGCGAGTTTGACAGCTTTAGCAATTTTACTCCTTATTTCTTGAATCTTTTCATATCGTGTCCTCATTTTTTTTTCAAAGTATGGAGAGTAGTATAAATAAGAGTCGATATGTAAGAGTATTGACAAGCGGTATCATTATTTTTGATGGTATCAATAAAATGCTAATGATACCCATTCCCTAGCTCTGACTGAATGCAAAACCAATGGGACAATGTGCTGTGTGTGTCTACTAGCCCACCTGTAAGGACTCCCACAGGACCAGAAAGTGTTCTCTGTAGACGTGATCAGCTGCAGACTGGGCCATGTGATCCAGGGCGTCCCTCACAGTGTCCCACGGCAGAGACACTTCAGGGTCCGCTGTCCCTGGTCCCAGCTTACGGAGAGCTATGGGGAAAGCCTGGAGAGACAGGTGAAGAGAAAAAGAAAATTTAAGATTATTATACAACTTTATTTAGTCCTCAAATCAGACGTATACACATGATATAGAGATAGAATTCTGCATCACATCCAATCATACAGACAAGGGGATCTGTTCAGTTTGGTTGATTTGTATCTCTATTTTTGAGCGAAACCCACATTTGCAGCGCAGGAGTGAAACATGTTGCGCACTCCTTTGCACATCTCAAACAGCAGTTGACCGGCTCCCTCGGCCTTTTCGGGGTGCTGCTCTAGATCTGAGAACACGTGGGTCAGGAGGGCATCCAGATCTGGAACCTGAGTGACATATCAAGACATCATTTTATCAATGAAAACAAACAACTAAATACACCAAAAATGATGAATAATACCTAAACAGACATATCGCATAACACACAAATCTATTATGAATTGATACTCAATTCAACTTTAAGACACAGAAAAGTAAAGCACAAGCTTGTCTTTGGTATCTGTTCATATGCCTATAACTCACCTTTCTCATCAAATAAGAGAAGCTTTCAGCGGCAAAGTTGCGGATGTGCTCTTTCTTGTGCGCCAACAGGGTGCTGTATAAACTGTGAAGGGGGAGAACAGGTGTTTATTTCAACCCGCAGGTGACGTGTGCTGTTCAATTTCAATTTTCAATTTCAATAGCTTTATTGAAATGAATGTCGTGTCAACAGTTTTGCCAAAGCATAGACGAGAATAATGCAATTGAACAATAAACAGTACAACACAATTAATTCCCCAAGTATATTGAAAGAACAAGATAATGGCAAAGAAAAAATGAACAACACTATATCAACACTAAATTGTAAGTATCAAATCTCAAAACAAATACCAACAATAACAAAACAACATTTATAGCAGAAATAAATCAAATGTGTGCTCTTCCTTTGCCACTCAATAGGAGTTTAGTCCCTACAACAAGGGAAAGAATACCACCAGTAAAACCTACTCAGAGACAGACTCTGACTCCTTATATCTCACCTGTATATGTTGGTCATGTCCTTGACCATGAGCCTCCACAGGTACTTGTAGAGGTAGGAGAGGCAGGTGAAGGCCCACTCCAGCACCTCCGTGTCCTTTGTCTCCAGCAGGGACACGATCAGAACGAAGAAGTCAGGGAAGTGTGGGTAGAAGTCAGTCTGCAGGTCTCTGGCTAGCTGCACCACCAGGCTGCAGGCAGGGAAGAGAGGGGAATGACACAACTGGAGTTAAAACACTACAAGTACACAGACTAGTAATACTTTTGCTGCACAAAAAAAATAGCCTTGACTTACTCTAGCAGTGGCTCGTAGGCCAGACTGTTCTTGACTGACAGGTGTGTTTTCAGACTCTCCACTATGGCCTTCTGATGGAAAACCATCATGTTGAAGGACTGGCTCTTGTTGGCCACCTCTTTCACGAATGCAGCTGTGAAGGAAAGGAATTTATTTAAAGTTGAGTAAAAATAAGTTAAGCTATGTTCCAAAAATGCCTAAAATATGGCAAATTGTGTTGTAGTTGTTTTTTTAATACATACTGAAATTCTCCGTCAAGTTGAGGTCCTTCCATTTTGTCAGTCCCTCGGAGAAGTAGGTTTCTACTTGCTGCAGTGGGCGAAAACAAGTTATTAAGAATAAGAAGTGTAAAAACACAGAGGAGCTTGTTTTAAAAATGAAAGGAACAATTATGCAGCCAAGATTACTAAGTGTACATACCTCTTCATAAGCTCCGGTCCTGTCAATGCGATGGATGACATCGATGTTGACATTGGAAAGTCTTTCAGCAAAAGTGAGAAACTGAAAGAGACATGTTACAGAGAGGTTGAACGACAACAAACGTGTAGTTGTAATGGACCTATATTAGGTGTCAGGTTAAATGCCATCTTTAACATAACTTGTTACACAGTGAAATTGACAATAAGACCCTCCACACGCTTGGCCATAACTCCAAAATAGAATATATGTTTAACAAACTGGTGGTTCACTAATACAGTTGTGTTTTTATCCCCACTTTGCCCCATGCCATTAGCATCACGTTGCAGTTAGTGTCTGGACTCTCACCCTGTAGGTATTCTCAGATTTGTGATACGAAGACTTGGATTTGATCTTCATCTTTGCCACGTTGCTCGATAAGTTATTTACTGTATTCCAATGGTCGTCGTGCGATTTAAATGATTCATGAAAGCCACAATTTGCTTCTTCTCTGGCTCTTGACTACAACTGTTTACACACACGCCGACAGCAGGACGCGGCCATGTTGAACAATGCATTGTGGGTATTTTTTTTCCAACTCCGCGTGGTGGGCGAAGAGAATGGAAGAGGCAACAAGAGCAATACTGCCCTCACTTCCGCCTTCGTTTTAGGCTTCACAGCTCTCTGCTTCATTATTATACTATCTATGGCTTCAACATTTGTTTTAGACAAATACAAAAAATAAAAACACAGAAAAGTAAATAGGTAAGAGCATGGAGCTGGGCGAGAGAAAACGCAATCCAAAAAAAATTAAGAAGGTTAAAAAAAAGCCTGCGTAGTAGGCTAATAAAGAATTGAGATTAGTTAATAATTTAGCTTAGCAAATAAATTGTTAAATAATAATAGCTAACAATTTGCCTTGCTCTTAAATGTAAATTATTTGTCTTTTTGGAGCAGCATTGGCTTGTAAAATAGAAACAGTTCGACATTTTAACAATTATGACAATAATTTTGACATAAATGCTTAGCCTAAATAATGTATGTCATTCATTACACCTGTGTATTCTGTTCTGAAAACACTGCCATAATAAATAACTTTAATTAATGATGGCTACATTAGCCTTCATTTAGGGTTCTCCAAGCCCTAGGGTCATGACCTACAGGGACATTAATGGATTTCCAAAATGTCTTTCCTCACTCAACATATTTTGACATGTCACAGTAGTAAAAGCACAGTTGCCCATGGAAATAATATTAGACATAGGGCCTATTCCTAATGTTGGGTTCACTTACACTTTAAAGGCATATTGCTTCACCTTTATGAATTTATTGAGCAGTCCCTGTATACAAAATAAGGTAGCGTAATGTCAGTGGAAAATAGAAATTTAGAAAAAGAAATTGGCAGGTGGAATGTTACTGTAATTGACACATTTGTAATCATAGGAGAAAAGAAGACGTTAGCTTGCTATGGGGACCATATCATTTTTGTCTGGGGATTGTTAAGGGTATATATTACTATACATTTTACAGAAGTAAAACATTTTAAACTTATACGGGTACAATTATCTATGTTTACTAATATGAAGGAGAAATATGTGAAGTATTCATGTGTTAGTTTCTGTCTAGTTTCTGCAAAATACTGTTTGTCCCATGTCAGTTTGACCCAGCACAAATGATTTAATTTGGTCCTAAAGTGAATACCACACAAGGTTACACCTTTTATATACTATCTATGGTTACACCCCACAAGGCATGTAGATAAGGCAGTATGTTTGATAGGATTCTGAATTAACTCAAATTAAGACACCTTGTAGGTTCTTCTTTTGACTAATATGCAGCATAATAGGACAAAAAACTTGTTACATATTCACATAATATATCTTCTATTCCTTCTATTCTAGTATGAACAGAGTCAGTATTTACATAGTATAGAGGCTATAGGCTATAGTATTATTCTGTGCATGACTGTCTGGAGTCTGAACTGATTATAGACTTTATCCGGTGGTCAGGTGAACAATTCACTGTCCTTTGTTCACTCTGTGCCTGTTGACTTCACATGTACCTGCCAGGAATGCTATCTCTCCCTCTCTCTCTCTCATACACACGCACGCACACACGCACACACACACACACACACACACACACACACACACACACACACACACACATAAAAGGTTTCGGTCCGTGGGTCCTGCTTTCAGCTCATTTATGAGTCAGAAGGCGATGTATCAGAAGGAGGACTTCTGCTCATTCTTAAAGTATCTGTTGTTCCTCTATGATCGGAAAACGCATCATATCACTTTATGAAAAGTTACATTTTGATCTAGTTTTGGCCTCACTCCCAAAGTTATCTTTTCTTGGTCTTACTCCCACCAAAATGCCGGGGCACTCTCATGTACCCAGCTCTTTTGTAGCAGCAGACTATGTGGTGTTTGTGCTCATGCTGGCTGTGTCCGCTGCAGTCGGGGTCTACTTTGCCTGGACCAGCAGAGGCAGAGGAAGCTCCAGGGACTTCCTGACAGGGGGACGAAGACTGACCGCACTGCCCGTCTCCCTGTCCCTCACCGCCAGCTTTATGTCAGCCATCACCGTGCTGTCCAACCCAGCCGAGGTAAGGTCATAGGGACGCATTAAAAAAAAACATCTCGACTGATACTGTATGTCCTCTGTATACAGATGGCATTTGTATCTGCAGGATGTATTTTCTATAGCAGGAACATTTTCTTTAGTAATATGATGCTTAGATGCTTGAATTTACCACATCAAACCAGAGACATAATGGTTGAGGCAATGAGACATGTAGGGGACATAGTGTACATTTAGGAGTTGCAATAAAGGGTTATGCATCAAACGAAATTATAAGTAGTGACAAACTTAACGGAAAACCTAACTGCGAATAAGAAATAAAAAGGGAAAATTCAGTGTTCTCTTGATAACCTTGCCTGAAAGAAAATATTCTTTATCCCTCTGTAGGTGTATCGCTATGGAGCCAACATTGCATTTTATGGTCTCTCCTATGTATTCACCATGGTGGCCACATCCGAGGTGTTCCTCCCAGTCTTTTACAGGCTGGCCATCACCAGTACGTATGAAGTGAGTATGGTTTGCTTTCTAGATGACTGTTTTTGTTTGTGCGGTTATTCTGTTCTGTTCACAAAGACAGGGAATGTCTTCAATGTTTCTTTACCTGTAGAAATACTTGCCCTTTCTTGGGGTTGGTGCAGAGCAGTAGGTGTACTATATTGTGATAATGGCATGCACTCATATATTAGGATTTGGAGTCTTCACGTTTCCGCTTTGCTTTTTCAGTCACCAGTTGATTTCTTAATGGAAGCTCTGTTACTGTATTTTTAAGTTAAACTAAAGTGGGTTTCTGTAGAACACAGTATTTAGGTATCTCGATCAGCAAGTTAAGGTCATATAGAAGTGATACAAGAGCAGACATGAATAATGCTGGATATAGGGGGGAGTAAAATCCCCAATGAAAGCTTGGATTCTAGGGGGGGGGGGGGGGGTGGGTATGTCCTCCCTGCACAAAGGCCAAGCTTTAGGATAACTTCTTGAATTCTGATGCCAAAGTTTGTTATACATACAGGGGCGCTGTGGCTTAGTTGGTAAAGCGCCTGTCTAGTAAACAGGAGATCCTGGGTTCAAATCCCAGCAGTGCCTTATTCTATCATACTTTAGTCCATACTATATGACACTTGTAAGAAATAACTATATTCATATCTTCCCTTTACTGTTTAGTCTTCATATTAACACTAAATACATATGTATGTACATAACTGCTATTTGCACATCTGGTTAGATGCTGAATTGCATTCTGTGGTCTCTTTGTACTGTGTGCCAGGACAATAAAGTTGAATTGTATCTAATCTCATATGATTTGAAGTGTATCACCTTTTTTGATACAGTCCTTTTGTGTTGTCTGTTTATTCTGTGTGCGTCACGTCTGGCCACGGTCCCTTGCTATAAGTATCTGGAGCTGCGTTTCAACAGAGCAACACGCCTGTTGGGAACCGTGCTCTTCATTGTTCAGACTGTGAGTATAAGATGCCAGTCAACACATAATGACATGGCTTCAACCTCTATGGCTCATTTATCCCCTGTGTTATTTCTCCTCTGTCCATCACAGATTCTTTATACCGGGATCGTCATTTATGCCCCAGCCCTTGCTTTAAACCACGGTATGTGCAGGTTTCGGTTACCAGTGGTCAGATTCATGAAACATTCCTGCTTGAGGGCACTTCAAGCTGCTTGGTTTTGCTCCGTTGAGTGTGTCTGAAACCCTCCCTTTCGGTCTCTCTCTCTCTCTCTCTCTCTCTCTCTCTCTCTCTCTCTCTCTCTCCCTCTGCAGTGACTGGAGTAGATTTGTGGGGTGCAGTCATCTCCACAGGCGTAGTCTGTACCTTTTACTGCACAATGGTATGGAGAATACTATGCACAAATGAGTTCTGCTCCACACATTTAAATGTTAAGACACCTTCATAGTGTTTCTCAAGAGTTTGTGTTCTTAAAATTGTTTTTGGTCTTCATTTAAACAGGGTGGTCTAAAGGCAGTGGTTTGGACGGATGTTTTTCAGGTAGGCTTCTGAATGTGAGAAGGTGAACATAGGTGGTTTTTCTAGTATGATATTATTAGGATAAATCTAGTCAGATATGTTAGGGAATTTAGAAGAAAGCTGAAGGACCTTAGTTCTGTTTCATCAGTGAAACAGCAACACATGTATGATAGTTTAATTGAACCAAACTGGTAAAATTATAACCGATACTGAAATATCAAATTTTTAAACAGGTAGGATTGGGTAAACAACCTAAAATGATCAACATTTCCCCCTCCAGCTTGGCGTCATGCTGGCAGGCTTCCTGTCTGTCATCATCAGGTCTGTGGTCGTACAGGGAGGAGTCTTCCCCATCATTTCAGACTCACAACAGGGAGGGAGACTCAACTTTTGGGAGTGAGTATACCTCTGAGTAAAGTGGCTTTATTGAAGGAAAGAGCTGCAGATTCTAGTGCAGTACTCTTCTTCCTCCTCATCTGTGAGAAACAGTCTGCTATGTTTATGGGGCTGTCTGTCTCTCTCCTTGGTGCTGAAAATTTTAACTCTGTATTGTATAGTATGTAAGCCTCCTAAACACATCTTTTGTTTTGGTCTTAGCATTCTTCTAAGGTACACATCTTTGTGAATGGTGTTTGTCGGAGGAACAAGCCCCTGAACTAGGGGACTGATGAATCATTTCAGGCAACTGTGAAGGAAGTTATTTTAAGGTTGGAGGTCAACTCAGGTGGAAGAATATTTCATGAGACTTGGATGAATTATGAAGCGATATTTATTACAGACTTGGCCAAGGAGAACCGGACTGCAACTCGGGTGACTTGCACTTAAATTCTGACAAACCCTTCCTGAGAGCTGTGTATTAACCTTGTGCTATCTCTAACACCTCCCCGGCTCGGGCACCAAGCGTACCAATGTTTTGGTTCAGAGCTGAACACAGTGAACCATAACATTCTGGAGTAGAAGGAGATGAGACTTTATCTATAAAACTGACCTAAGTGTCTCCTAACAGGCTCCAGGGCTGACCTAGAGTCTGTGAGACAGACACACAAGATATATATGACCTATTGATCTTTCCCATTAATATTACAACTAAAGGCCCACAATTCCCTCACAGCAACGATTGAAAAACTTTTAACTTCCATGTTTTCACTGAAATTCAAGCTGTCCTCTTTTCCTGTTCCACTAGCTTTGACACAAACCCTCTGAGGAGACACACATTTTGGACCATAACCACTGGAGGGGCATTCGTCTGGCTCAGTATCTATGGGATCAACCAGGCCCAGGTCCAGAGATACATCTCCTGCAAGAGCATCACTCATGCCAGACTGTGAGTCCTGTTTTACAAACGATGGGGTATATAGAGTTTGATTGTTTTTCAGGATATTTATTATCTGTAGAACTTCCAACTTCAATGTTTGTCACTTCCTTTCCCCCCAGAGCTCTGTACATCAACCTGTTAGGCCTGTTGTCCATCTTGCTGTGTTCAGTGTTTGCAGGAATGTGTCTCTTCTCAGTCTATAAGAACTGTGATCCATGGAGCGCTGGACTGGTGTCTGCTCCTGATCAGGTACAGGCATAGCATGGCTTAGAGTTACAATCGATGTCTTTGCAAGACACATAGATGGCTGTATGCATATGCAAAGGAAAAGTCACTGAGATAGTGTGGGGGTTTAAACATACACACCTGTCACCTTTCCTCTGTAGCTGATGCCATATTTGGTGATGGACATCTTGGGAGACTATCCTGGCCTTCCTGGACTGTTTGTAGCAGCTGCATATAGTGGATCATTAAGGTTAATACACTACTTTGTTTTACACATTCACACATCATATCGTATGTTCAGTACTACGTAGACAGTGGGATTGCCAGGATCAGAATATGGAATGTGTTTGTGTGATGTGTGTGACTCTGTTGGTACATGGACCCCAGCACAGTGTCTTCCAGCATCAATGCGCTGGCTGCAGTGACAGTGGAGGACCTGATCAAACCTTACACCAACATGTCTGACAAACACCTGTCCTGGACCTCTAAAGGACTGAGTGAGTGGACTGCCCCTGTGTGCAGCCATTCAGCAATATGAGCTATCTGTCAAACACAAGTGCATTTGGTGGTGATTAAGGATAAGAATATCAAATTATTGTTTTGATGTTGTTTGCAGGTCTGGTATATGGCGTTTTATGCATTGGAATGGCTGGACTTGCTTCACTCATGGGAGGAATCTTGCAGGTATAGTGTATCTGTGTTAAACAAATTGACAAAATTGAAGACAAATTGAAAGATGTATGTTATTGCTTAAACTATGTTATGTAAGCTTTAGCTTCAGCTGGTTCACAATGTATTATAGCGATTTAAGTGATATGTACTTCTTCATACAGGCAGCCATCAGTATATTTGGTATCATTGGAGGTCCGTTACTTGGCCTGTTCTCATTGGGTATCCTCTGTCCATTTGCCAACTCCAAAGTAAGCCTATCCTTATTTAACTGTACCTTTTTGTTATTATTGTGATGCCATTAACACATACTTATATTAAAAAAGGACATTAATCCAGCATTGTAAATGTATTTTACTTGGTCAAAAAATGTTTTGCAGATGAATTATTTATCAAATGTCAAAATCACTGACTATTATTAATCTAGTCTTCTCTGAAATTTCTTTTTTATTATACGTATATATCACCAGCCCAACTCCACACATATCACATAATAGCACATTCTCACACTACCCCTTTAAAACATAAACATAACATACCATTGAAAAGGCCATTTCACACTGTCTTGTATAGGGAGCGTTGACAGGTCTTTTGTCAGGCTTGGTGGTGTCTCTGTGGGCGGGCATCGGAGCCCAGATTTACCCTCCCAGTCCTGAGATGTGCCGACCCCTATCACTGACCACTGAGGGTTGTAACTTCTCCACAGCGGGCAGCCTCAACTGGACATCCACTGCTCTGCTAACCCAGCCCACTTCCATTACCACCGCCCCAGTATACAATATTGATGGCAAGTAAGTGTGGAGCTGACTATGGATAACGGTTTGATATTATTTGCCATATTTAACATCTTACATTAGGTAAGACTAATTCCCTACCTATGAAGATGCAAAAGGGGAATAAGAACATTGGGAAGTTAGTGACCAAGTCTAATAAACCTTCATAAGGATTTTGAACTGTATGTTATGTACTTGCTCCCACATACAGGCCACTGCTGGCAGATAACTGGTACTCTCTGTCGTACCTTTACTTCTGCCCTATTGGAACCATTATAGCCATCAGTGTGGGACTATTAGTCAGCCTGTTTACAGGTAAATAACATAATGTTTCTATATTGAACTTTTTTCTGAATAAAGTATGGTTATGAAAAATCTGATTTTGCAGTCCTACTGTAATTGACTTTGAGGTTGTTATTGTGCTTTTATGTTTGTTCCTAATATATTTCTATGTATATATTATTTTCAGGAGGCTGGAAGCAGAAGGCGGAATCAAGGCTGTTATTAATGAAAGAAGACACATCTCTTTATTATCTCTTCAGGTTTCTCAAAGACAAGGTAAGGGCTGCAGGGTTCGACACAATATCTACGTAAAACTACACTTATAATGGCTGCTGACTCTCTGCTTTGTGCTCTTCACTTTTCAGGTCATGAGACGAACAGGAAAGCTCGACCTGACCGAGGACAGAGAGAAGAAATTCGGGAACACTAATCATGCGTTCCGTGACGTAGAACTGGACATTACAAAACACAGTACTCCATCATGAAATGCAATTTAATGTTTGTTATAACATTTCTGGATTAAATCTCAATGTGTGTTTTATCGAATACAATAAAGTCAATGGTGGAGTTTAATTAATGGGGGGGAATTGGTGTGACTGTCTACAATGTGTTACTATGTAGTATGTAGGCCTACAATAAAACCACATGTCAAATGTCATAATACTCAATAGTTGTGATTCATACAGTCTGAATTAAATGTAATGGTATAAATAATTCACAAAGTCTGTGTTTCTCTGTCACTGTCTGGTAAGTATTTGGAGCTGCATTTCAAGTGCGGGGAACTGTGCTCATCATTGTTCAGACTGTGAGTAGGAAGCCATTTAACACATAATAACAGGGCTTTGACATCTGTGGGTCAAACCTCAATCCTTTAACTGGATTCATCATCTGAGTCCCATGTCAGGCTTTAACCGAGGCATGTTTTCCTTTCAAAGCGGTCAGTCAGGTGCATGATTCACATGTAATTCCTACATGTGAATCATGCACCTAAAGATGAGGCTTTTGGATGGGGTAAAAAGCATGTGGTGTGGCTGATACAGTAATACCAGTATTCAAATAGCAGTGTTTGACCGATTCACACTTAAACCTTGTCATACACAACACAGCAGCAAGGAAATGATGAAAAATTATAACATTTTACAACCAAATTGTCTCATGTTTTTGAGTAATACAGTATCCTTTATAAAATAACTATCTAAGCTTTGTAGAAAAATTAGAGCCAAACATGGGACAATAATTATGGCAATTCAATTGTGGCAACCAAATTTGAAATATATTCCAATAGCTAATATAATCAGAATTCTGTCTGCTTAAATGTAGAGCTCAACATTGGTTTTAGAACAGTAGAGGGCACTAGATTCACATCTAACTTTCTGACTCAATGTTGTAAAATAACATTTCTTTTGATGACCTAAAGGAAAATGAATGAATGTAATGATCTACAAGTTTTGTTTGTATGTGCTCTGAAAGTATGTAAGGAAGCTGGAAGCAGAAATGGATGTGGCCCTTATATCAATGCAATAAGAGCATGAATAAGAGACACAATGCAATGAAAGTAAATCAATTAAAAGTGTTGGAGAACACTGCTGTGATTTTATTAAATCGATTATGACATCACTTTAAAAATATATTGCTTTTTTTCTCTCTAATAGTGCATTAATACATAGTCATGTACATTAACTCTTCGGGAAATGTTACCATGTATTTACAAATATAGACACTGAAATGAAACGAACAAGTTTGATACAAGTACTGTATCACAATTTCATAGGTGCTTCATTGCAACTGCATTGGCCATTGGCCATGAAAGCATGACCACAATCATTATCTGGAGGCCCTTTTCAAAAAATGGACATTGAATTAATTAACCTTGATAGATGACCTCTGGCTACAGTGACACAAACAACTGTTTTGGTTTAACATATATATTGACATATATACAGTATCTGTTATTTAAAGACGCTGGCCTTTAAGAAAGGCAAAACATGTGTATGAAAATAAAAAAGCACATTGTCTAACAGTTTCCTTCATAATAACCTCCTGGCACTTGCCGCAGATGGCTCTTGACACACATTGACCTGACTTTCCGCACAGCTTGCATTTCATTTCATCTTCAATTCATAAGGGTATTTCTTTCTGGCGTTGATTCTATGCGTGTGTGTGCGTCTATCTCTCTGGGTCGTAATACCTCTTCTTCATGGCTCTGTATTTCCTGAGGAAGTACAGAGCTTCCAGTTCTTTGATCACAAAGTCGCCCCGTGCCACCAACTTCTTGATCTTCTCCGGATCTGTCACGTCTTTGTTCTTCATGAAGGCGGACTTTAGGCGCTCCTTGAAATAAGCCGAGCCCTGTGGGTACTCACGGCCGAGATACAGCAGCTTTGGGGAGGAGTAGAATACTATTAAAACCCTTACATTTGCAGCACAGCACCACACATCTGAACCGTGTGTGTATTGGTTTGCATCACTAGCTTAATTTAGGCTACTTACAGTTTTGTAAAGCTTGAAAACCTCCCCCCTTAAAGGGTTGGCCATGTCACACACGGGGGTGTTCTTTCACTCTTCTGAAAACAAAAGATTATTGCAGAGAACATTTACTCGAAAAGACAGCACTGACAAAAAGACAAAAAAGATGGAAGACAGCCAATCACTAGACTGTGGAATTAGCTAGCTACAGCTAAGAAAGAATCTAGCGTTAGCATTGACCACATACTATTTATCACATTGTCCACGTTCAGCTGTAAGAAAAAGTACGCTTGCATTAACACGTGCTGTTTCATTATAGTGAATTTACTCAAAGCGGTGCGACAACGAAGAGACGTCTCCTTTCTTTTGTCCTTCCTAGCTCAGCTGTACTACTGTACACACCGCCGTACGTCGTTTCGTTGTGTCGCAAATACAAACAAATAACCACGCATGCGCGCGCGTTTCCATGGTTACTTGACGCTTCAGCTTTTTCTTTTCAGCATGGTGAGTTTTTCTCTCTTTTTTCTCACGAATAAACTGACACTTTATGGCGTCAACCTTATCACATTGAGATATAAAGACGCAGGGTTTACAGCTAAGTATGGTGAACTTATTTCAAACCCTTTTTTATATTTCACAGGATAGTAAATAATAGAATAGGCCTACTGCAGTAGGCTAAGCTACATTGAGTAGCTCCATGTTAGAAGAGAGTTCTTAATTTTGATTCTCTTTCTCTCTTAATTGTCCGACCCATTTCTCACCCTGTGCCTTATATTCCTGTTTTAACCCTCATTTAATTTTCTGTCTTGTTTCCTTCTCTGAATGATAGGCACCAAAGAAAGAAAAGGTATGAAAAGAGTCAGTCGGCACATTCATAATTCCACATTATTTGGATTATCAATTGGTAATGTAGCTGGAGTTATATGCCGGCAGCAGGCATACAATATACAGTTCTTTCCCTACATCAACATGTGTGTACCCAAGCTTCTCTTCAATGATGTCACCGTTTTTCAGCTTCACATAAAGTGTCAAAAACTCTTTATTTGTGATGGTTTTAATTGTTTCAATTCACCCAAAAAGGGAGGAGGGAAGAACAAGGCTCTGAAGGCCAAGCAGAAGCAAGAGGACGATGAGAGGAAGCTGAAAGAGGAAGGTAACCCAGATGTCTGTTCTCTAAACTTGTTAAGCACTTGTATTCAGCCAAGCACTAAGGGGGGTCAGTATGAAGCATTCAACACAGCAACTGATGAAGAAATGACCTGTTTAATAACTGGTTTCCGGCAGAGTCACTGCTTAGAGGATAAATGAGATTTCGGCAGCTATAGGAAAAATGTGTTGAGGTAGTGTGCTTTTTCTTTTATAGAGGAAGCACGGCTGCAAGCGGAGAAAGCAGAGCAGGAGAGGTTGGAAAGAGAGAGAAGGGAGAAGGAACTAGAAAGGCTAGAGTCAAAGGTAAGATGTCCCATATGGAATACAACAACATGTCAGTTATGTGATGTGCCATTATCTATGGAATGTGCATATCATTGTGAGATAAAGGTCTCTAAGTAAATATCCAGATGATTGAAGACCAGCACTGTAGATACTCAAACAGACAACTCAAGTGTTTCGTGGGTGTCTTTGGCTGACAGGTCAGAGAGCTCAGAGATGGTGAGCTGAACAAACTAAGCCACCTACTGGAGGAGAATCATACTGCAGTAACCAAATGGAAAGCTGAAGCTGCTGAGGAGGCACAGGTGTGTGTGTGTGTGTGTGTGTGTGTGTGTGTGTGTGTGTGTGTGTGTGTGTGTGTGTGTGTGTGTGTGTGTGTGTGTGTGTGTGTGTGTGTGTGTGTGTGTGTGTGTGTGTGTGTGTGTGTGTGTGTGTGTGTGTGTGTGTGTGTGTGTGTGTGTGTGTGTGTGTGTGTGTGCTCCTTTCTGTGTGAGTCATGTATTTTTAGCAATGATCAGCTTTTTCTGAGCAAACAATTCAACAATGATTATGATGTCTATAATTCTGATACAGAAACAACTAAATATAATTTGTATCCCTATACAGAGTGAGTACAAAATAACACAGTCAATATAAAACACAAATCACTCTAAACAAACCTGATCAGACCTCCTTAACTTCCATTCAAAGCACCCATAGCTGATTTCACCTGGCTGATATTACACACATCATATTTTCTGTTTCCAGTGGCAGAGATACATGCGTTGTGAATGTACCCCAGACCCAGCAGTACAGCAGGATATTAACACATACATCAGCTTATGGAGAGATGACCCAGAGGTCAACATTACTCGCACACTCAAGAAATGTAACCTCGCTCTAAAGGTGAGTATTTCTCCTTTAAAAGTAGGGGTGTGAAGTCTGAGAAAATTAATGCATTTGCTTTATTTATTTGGTGCATTCTAGTGTTATAAAAATTGTAAATGCCGTTTCTTAAAGCTGACAGAGGAGCTGGAGGATATGCTCAGAGATGCTACAGATCCACACAAAGGTCTGAAGTACCAGGAGGCGCTCATACTCTTACAGGAGTTGATCCACTCCAAACACCACCTCACCACTGAGGAGATCCTCAAGGTACACAAGGCATACATTCACTTGATCACGTTGTAGCTCTCCAAAAAAAAAAAAATCGATGTTATATATTTTTATGTATTCATAATTGTCTGCATGAGTTGCTTTGTAGTAGGAATAAGCAAGGTCCAAAGCAAGATGTGCAAAATTTCTCAATGGATGCGTTCCTCTTTTTTTTTGTGTTGTGTGTGTCGCTGGTCATAGACTGCCAGCTCCAACATCGACACAGAGACGGGCAACATGCAGACTGTGGTCAAAGATGACAACATCACACTGTGTCTGTGGGCCAACCTCAAGAAGAATCCAAGGTTTGAGGAACAAAGTGCTGATGGATTATGTTAGAAAAGAGTGAGGTTTGCAGCTGATTTATGATGGGTGGGGGATTTTCGTTCATACTTCACATTTACATAAGTAGTGGGAATGAAACAGTACACAAATTAAATCTCAACATACTGTATATACCGTAATATGTTTCTCGCATGAACCTTAGCACCAGTATTTCTATCATTTTTGTTACCTCAAATGTTAAACTCCTGTGCCAGGTGTTTTCATACTGATGCATTTTTTAAATTTTTTTATTTGGGGATTGATACTTATCCATTCAGGTTTAAAGGTTTAAACTTTGAAGAGGCGGGCCTGGGCTTTGAGTTTCCCAAACAGCTGGCTGTGAGCGACGTCGCTGTACGGATCCTCCACACACGCTATGACCACCTGTCTATGCTGGTCAGGATGGCTCACCTGAGAATGCACACACCCAGCCAGAGGTTACTTATCTGACAGTACTCTCACTACAACTAATGCTACTCATTCTATCAATACTTTTACAACAATAATAATAATAACAATGTATGGGATTGGTCCCAGGTCTCTGGCAGGCGGTGAGGACATTCCTGCAGACATAGATCCATCAGAGCAAGGGCAGGAGGAGGTGAACGAGGACAACGAGAGCCAGAAGCAGAGAGACGAGGAGGTGCAGTCCATCCAAGAGTCTGAAGGGAGAAAGGTAAGAATGACTTCATGATCTGGGTCACTATATACACCCTGCGTTTCAAATCGCATACTAGTTAGCTGCTAACTAGTATGCAGCATGCAGTGGGGACATACTTTTACTTATTTATTTCATCATAACATTGCGCACTGACTACTGGTGCCCACTGGATTGAGGGTCAGTATCGCCCAAATAGCATGCTGATTTCAACACTAAAAAACTCGGACGGATGTAGTAGACATCCAGGTATTCTTAAGCACACCAAGTCTGACCACAAGAATTGGGACATCCTAAATCTTTTTTTCTAACATACTAAATAGCAGAAAGTATGGGTATTGGAACGCAGCCTATGTGTTGTTTTTCATTCTCATTGTGTGTACATCTACCAGAGTACAGCCAGTGAGATGTCGACGAGAAGCACTGCCCTGCCTTCAGAGGAACAAGGAAGTCAGATACATACGCAGATGGAGGCACTAGGCGGTAAAATGGCTTTAATTTACTAATGTCGAATGTAGATAAAGTTAGATTTGCATTGATTACTGTTTTACAAGTAGAAGCTAATCAAGTTTAAAAAGAAATAGACACAGTAGAATAACCAACCGCACTTTTTCCTTTGTCTTCAGATGAGGGGGACTTAACCTCATCCCCAGTGCAGCTGACAACAGAGAGCAATGTCCAGGTGGTGGACTTAATACAGTACACACCCCTGGGTGGGGTATTCTACTATGACGTGTTCCACCTCCCGCCACAAGCCCTCCATGTCAATGGCTGGGAAATGAGACAGGTAAATAGAAAGGGGTTCCAGTGTTTGTTGCATATATGCCAGGCCCAGCAGCTAGTCTAAATCACACAACACCCTTCATGCCAATGTCTTTCTTAAGCTGCTGGACAAAGGGCTACAGATATTCCCCTACCCTATGGAGAAGTCCAACTTGGATGACAACAAAGCTCTTAGCTGCCCTCCCGTTGGCATGTCTGTGACACTGCCAGACTACGTGGTGTTCTTGGAAACGCCCCAGGTGGCTCGCTGGGATGCTGCAGGTAGGGATGGCAGCCAACACATGCTTTATATAACATAAGAAAAGTATACCCATTTGGAAGTGATACATCAGGTTTTGAAATTAAGTTGAAAGGCACCAAAAACTTATGGACATTGAAAATGCTTTTTATTCAAGGGAAGCAGTGGAGGATGGATGGCATCACTGACGTCTCTTACGAGGAGGAAGAGGCTAAGATCTCATTTAAGATGGACTCCTTCCAGGCCTTTGTGCTGATGCAGGAAACATATGCCAACTTCCCCTTCCAGAGCTGGGAGCTCAGGCCTTTGGGACAAGACTCGGCTCTCCTAACCGTCAATGGGGCACTGGTTAACGTCAGAGTCACAATCCAGGTGAAGTACAGAAAAGCTCTATGCACACTTGACAGAAAAATATATCAAGAGATGTAATTATTTTTATTTGATGTTTTTGCCTATTTGACTAACAGGGTAATCAGTGTATGTTGGCATCAGAGCAAGGGAGAGGTCTCTCTCAGCTCATTGGGAAGTGGATGAGTGGCCCCGCCCTGCAGAGAGCCATGATCAATGCGGGGATCAACATCTTTGTCAACGAGTACACAGACAAATACGTCAGCCCCTGCGGCAAGGTCTGCCTCTTCTATTGTCAGCATTCAGAATAGAGGACAAATAACAAAATACTAGATTTAAGTCAGGGTTGGCATTATTTGGTTATCCACACTATGTTGACTGAAAAAAAAAGTAAAAAAAAGTGCAGCAGCAGTGACTGACATGCATCCACATCACAGAGTGTCAGGAAGCAGATGATGAAAAGTTATTCACTTCCTTCAAAGTATCATTTGAATGACTAGAGTGTTGAGGCTGGTGACACTCAAAAACAAAAGTAACACATCTTAAGAAAAATATTTTTGATTAAGTTCATTTGGCAGTAGCTTTCCAAATATGCAGTTTCATTGATAACCAATGTGGTGATGTCACAGATATTGTATAAAGGTATTTATTGATATTTTTGTATACCAATCGCCAAAACACTGCTATAAAAATGTGTAAATACTGTATAAATTAATTATGGAATTGGGACACATCTGGGTCTATAGCCATGCTAGCACCTCTGTGGGGATGTACCAGGCACAGCAGTGCTTTAAGCTGAATGCTAACATCAGCATGCAAATATGCTCACAGTGACAATGCTAACATGCTGATGTTCGGCAGCTGTGTTTACCATGCTCATCTAATTTTAGTTCTTGTTTTTGTATCACCAATTGACAGTCCAACATTGTATAGAGTTATACCTGTGTTGTGGTTTCTTTCCTTCTCAGGACCCACTCACAGAACAGGCTGCTTATGAACAAATGGCTCTCTTTGCCTCTGCCTGCGCTTTCTCATGGAGCCAGTGGAATGCCAAATCTGGAGCTGAGCATCTTGTCATGCAGGTATTGTTGCTTATACATAGCATTCCAAACCTTTTTTTCCCTCCCAATGTCCAACAACCTATTCCCCATTCCCTCTGTTGGCCAAAGGAGGGTCCTGACCTGGAGTAACAAGAGGCTCATCACAATCAATTCTACACTGGCACCTGGGGGTAGCAACAAGCCAAGGGTATAATTACAGCTGGTAATTTGCTGTGCTTCCTGGTTGCCCTTAACACAAGTTATTTTTTTAACATATACACACCAACAGGGAAGGGCAGAGAAGTCACCTTTCCAGAATGAGGAAGTTGTTTAGTGCCAAAGAATATTAAAAAAAACATCCTGTGTCTCACGCAGGGAGCACCGGGTTCTCACTAAAAGTTACTGGTCATGGTTTAGTGCACAGAACAGAGATGACTGCAGTAGTATGGAGAAAAAACATCCAATAAAAATGCCAAACTAACTTTACATTTTTGTTCCCGTTTGTACCCCCCTCCCCCCTCCAGGTGTGTGAGCATGTGGGCCCCGCCCCTATTCCTAAAGACTTGTGGAGTGTTTACCTGCTGGGTGCTCAGAGGAGTCAGAAGCTGCAAATGACAGAGATGAGTGAGGCTTTCTCTCAGGATCATTATCCAGACAGTGAGTTTCACTCCACCTTCATCCACATGCTCCTGGACAACATGAGCACCGATGGCATAGCTAGGACCAGAGAATCCAATTATCTGTTTGTGAATACAGTGCAGAGTCTGCTCTGTGCCACCAGACCCCTCATGTATTCATAACATGTGTGGAATTTACTTGGGGTTGTAAATAAAGATATTTTTAACATCTGAATTTGAAATTTGGATGCACATTGGATAAAAACACACAATTTCTATCGTAGTATAGCTACTTTATTTGTGCAAAGGTTCACACATCTTTGGAACATACAAAAGTGTATTAAGTTGTATACGGTGACAACCACAAGAACTTAAAAATAAAAAATAAAAAAACCTTTGGTGTTCAGACAAACAATGTAGGATTATAACTTAACAAATAAACACAAAAACATCTCCCCACTCAATTAACAAACCCATAAATATAGAATCCAAAAATTTAAAAACAATTAAATTTAAACTTTTATTACCAGTGTTATAGACTTCAAATATAAAATATCACCTGCAACCGACAAGGAAATGAATGGAACATTTCATTCAAAATGCTGGCAGTCCCCGGTTTTCTCAAGTGCATGAAATGTGTTTACAAAGCCATGTGGCACAATCAGAGCCATCGTCCATGATGATTGTCAATGGAAAAACTGCACAGAGGTGGATCCTTCTGATGAAGTTGTGACATGATTAGTCAACTTGTGCCAGCTCTGATGACTTATTAGGCCGGATTTCACTAATTCTTGCTGGCAGCACTGATAGAACTGCATGTGTACTAATGATGTGTTAAGGTTGTTGAGCAGACCACCAAAAAGGACATTGGTTGCCACCACCTATAACTTAGTTTCTTAAAAACACTCATACACACACAAACTAACTAATATAGCAAACGTGATGTGATGCATAAAATCCTCCTTGGGTTCAACTATCCCAAGGCCTTGCCTGTGCTGTCAATGAGAGTCTTGTTTTAGGGATCTTCAGGCACCAGTACACACTCCAGCAGCCTCTGCGTTGGAGTTGTACAATGTAGTTTCTTAAACACGAACTCCGTGCACAGATAACTTCTGCATAGGACTGTTGGGCAGTAACAACATTCTAAAGGGTATCGGGTTCTAAACGGGAGGCTGTCCGTTGTGCCGGAGCCCTGCATAGGGCCAAAGCAGCTGCTGGATGGTCATCCAGGAGTCCCCGGTCCCCATAGGGGCTGCATCTACCACTGGCTGCATCACCAGGCTGGCCAACAGTGCCAGCAGACCTGCAGGGAAACAATGACAATTTAGCAGTATTAGGGAAATGTCTGTTTACATTAAAGAAGTATGACACCTATAGTCAGTATATAAATGGTCATTTATTTCCGCTGCAGTCAAATCCAAGCAGGGAATATCCTATACTCAGATTAAAAAGAATGATATTAAAATCAAACCGAGTGTACCTGCTAACACCACCACCATTGCCAACCAAAGCCAGAGGCCCCTGCCGCTCCTGGCTACTGCTGCTGCTGCAGCCGCCCGGGAAGACGTCAGGCTGTGGGACAGAGACTGGGCCATTCCTGGGTCTGTAGACGTGGGGCTGGGGGAAGGGCTTGGACTGGAAGACGGGAACCAAATGTTAGCAAGGGATGGATAGAAAATAGGGCATGAGAGAATTTAAATAGTCCAAGGTCAAGAGATTGAATGAGTTATCAAATGACACACAAGGGAATAAGTCATTTTAGTAACACTTCTGAGCAAGAACTGTGGGTAAGTTGTGGTAACTACTAGAGCATTGAATTAGCTGAAATCTCGAGTTTTCTTCAATGAAGAACATTTTACCATGTGTCAAACTGTCAAAGATGCAAAACCATTCACATATTCATCAGCATAATGAAAAAGCTGTCAGTAGCAGTTAATAGAGGTTGGCAGGAGTTAATTTAAGCATCAACTGGTTAGGCAAAGGCAGCAAACCGATTTTGGCCTGGAATCGGTCAGCAGTAGGAGTGCTGCTTCAAATCACTTTGCAGTCATTACTAGAGTCAGCATAAGGTTGTAAGTGGCCTTTGTTTGGCACTTCTACCTGATAAATTCAGGCCTTTTGCATGCATTTATTGTTTATTTTGGTCACATGCATAGAATCCACAAGCACTTCCCACCTTACTGTCCTCCCTAATCACTTACAGCAATACAAACAGCTCATCCTGACTCCTGAGCAATGTGGAGGGACGAAAAGAGGAAAGGAAAGTTCAGAACACCACATGATTTGCTTGCACAAAATACTCAGTTGCCCCAGAGAAAAAAAGTCAAAGTGCAGCAGTTGGTAAAAACAATTATTAGGGTTGCTGAACATGTTAGTGAATGACAGATGGCTGAGCATGGTAAGCATTAACTGGCGATCAGTTAGAAGCTTTTGTTAGCTGCACACTGCAAATCAGAACATGAAACCCAAACACACAATTCATGAAGCTTCTAAAACGAGTTGTTACACCAACGAGTTATTTAGCTGTAAACTGATCTCAAGACAGTTAACAGTGGAATGAAAGGCTTGACTTCCAGTGAATGCTCTGTTAACATGATTACAGGCTGCAGAGCCCCTGGAGCAAAGAAAAGGTTGTCCAGCACAGACCCAAAGAATGAAAGAGTTTCATCACTTAGGAGGTTCCATATTTGCACACAACGTTAAACAACAGAACAGGATAAAAAGCACATAGGTGATAATCTCATTTAAAATAATTAAGTAAGATTTCTAACTGTCTTTTACAAGGTTATTATTAGAGAAACTAGAAATTCAGCCAATATGTAGAGCTCATGGAAATGTTTAACGAGAAAGAGAAACTTCAAAATAAATTCCAATCTGTCAAGATGTCATATTACTGGTCACACTGATCTCTGAGGTGCAGTGAACACCACAGCATTTATGTTTCACATAGTGATAAAAAATTTAAATAAAAAAATATTTCAGAGATAACCTTGGACAACAGATGGAATTTAGTTTTCAACTACTGGAACCTCGTTACAGCTATATGATGAAATCTTTCATTATGCAGCTAGCCGTTTTAGCGTTGCTGGTAGAAAGCAGTGCTGCAGTAGGCTAGTGGTGCGTATTTGTTTGGACTAACGTCTTGAGTGGCATAATTAGGGAGACCAGTTTGTTTCCCAGCTCACTGAGACTGGACCTCCTCCTCTCTGCCACCGGCTCCTCTTTCTGCTCGTCCTCTGACGGGCAGTCGGTGTCGTCGCAGGCTGACCTGTTGGCACGCGTGGGTCAGGCATTCACAAACACACTGTCCATTTCAGCACATCCAAACGCACCCATTCCATATGTGCACATGCACACATTTCATGCATATGCAGCCAGCAAATATTCACTGATCAACATTCACCTGCTGTACACATGTTTTAGAGAAAGCAAGTTTTTTTTCTGCAGTATAAAATTAGCCCCAGTAATGCCAATAACATGCTCAAATATTATATTATATGCCCACAAAGCAATTTTACAAACTTTTAGATATTTGGAGAGAATTAAAAGTGTTTCATTCGTATCATCTAAGCTTCAATTTGGCTTAGCTGATCAAATTCTACTCCCCATGCGAGAAGGGACCAGATGCAAGAAAGATGGATGCTGTGTGCATTGATGTCATCATCACTGATTTTCCCTTAAGGATATACACTGTTCTGAGTTTGTGCCAGCAGTCTCCGCTTACCCCCTTGTCTGAATTTCCTTCGGAATCAATAACGTATCTATCTATCCATCTGCACAGTTGGACTGTTAACTTACATATTTGACATTTTGTTAGTTTGTGGCACTTATTTTGTCATTTATTAGTGCGGTATAATGTTGCACTCTCTTCCTGGGACTTTAAGATAATTGACAAAGAAAGAGAAAAACATTGCTTACATGTTTATTCTCTCAATGGGCACATCATTGTAGGGAAGGCAGAAGTGGATTGCAACCTCCTTTTTTAAAAATGACATGTATTCTCCACAGTCAGAAAATAATAATGTCACACAAGAAAGCCTCCATCTTAACACATCTGGGTCCACTGTCAAAGGACTTGTGCAATGCAACCTGCGTGGTAGCCTTCTTCTTGGCATGTCTTACCCCTTCATCATGAGCGAGGGCTCTTCAGTGTCAACCCAGGCCGCAGAGCTACTAAAGCGCTTTAGTGGGGGGCGCGCCGTGCTCTTCCCTGCCACATTCCTGGAAACCACCGTAATCACATAGGGGCATAACAACAACAACAACCCTCATGTCATGGTGCAGCACGCTCTGGTGGCTTGAGAAAGGCAGCCACAGCCAATAGCTTGCCACACATCAGAGACAACGCTGGTGTGTTTTAAATGTAGATTCATTTTAACTGTCCTCTTACTCCCCTTCAAAGACAGACTAAATATTGTTTAACTTTAGTCAACATATTAAAATTCAGACAACTCATCTTCAAATACCTACCATGGGGATCGCCTGGTCAGTCTCTCCATTTCAGCCTCTGAGCCATCTTGTGTTTTGGACTGTGGTGGACAAATCAAACTATTTGAGTCATGATCATGTAAAAAATTAATAAATTCAACTTTGCACAACCTGAAGCATAACACACATATTTTACCTAGAGCAGTCCTAAAACTAGTCCAAAATCTTACATCCATTAAGGTACACTGTAGACTTGAATTTGCAGGTTAACCATGATCTGACCATTTACATGCTTCGACTGCACTGCATTTAATTGGCAATGGAAGCAATCCTAAGATAATGGAAAGTGCAGCATCAGAACTTTGTGAGTGCAATTTTCTTTTCTTTTTTTAAACTTACCTTTCAAGCAAGCTGCACTCTAGAAAGCAGGATGCTAGCTTTCTAGTAAACAAATCTTTTTATAAACCGTATTATATTAAGAGTGCAAGCCCAACTGACTGTATATAAAAACAAATTGTACACTACTGATTGGATCTCTTGTTAGTCAAAAACAATGGCAGTGTTGTCCTCACCATGTCTAAGTGCATGTTGCCTCCACCAGAGCGGGGTATCGCCGCTATGCTGACCCGCCGAGCTGACGGCTGTATGGGGGACAGAGAAAAAAATCAAATGAAAACACACATGAACATTACTAACACATCAAGCCAACATCGGTTTAGAGAAGGGGGAATGAAGAGACCTTCAGCTGACCTTATAGTACTGTGAGTTTGCCGGTTTCTTGCCACGGAAGTCATCTGGAAAGAGGAACAGTTGAGTTTAGTGGTATGTCAACATGAGGCATACATATACACAAAAATACTGTATACACACATGCATACAGTTTAGCTAGATGATATGTTCGTCACTATATTCAGCCAGCGTTATATGGACGCTCAATAAAAAAAATCACAACTGAACAAACAAATGAAAAGATATTGAATTTCAGAATAAAGTACTCGCTAACTGGTAACATCTGTCGACAATTGCGCTGCACCTTGATGGTATTCCAGACGTGTTTCTATGCTCACATTCTCTACCTCTTTCGGTCTGTGATCCAAACGATCTCTCATTCTGCATGAGTGTTTCTCTTAGCTCTAGCAGCTCAGCGTGCTCCTTGGTGTACATCCGCCTCAGGTTCTCCACATGCTGGATCATCACCTCCACGGCCTTACCAATACGATTCTCCTGACATTCACAAACACACAATTAAATCATCCATAGTTAGTATACATGTATATCATCTACATCATGGTACAGCTTGATTGTTCTTGGTACAGCAAATCAAACTATATTCAGTTCATGTTTTCATTCAATCACAAAACAGCAACACACACACACACACATTATCCCACCTGGTGAATAGCTCCCAGCATCTCAGAGCGACTGGACACCCTTGTCATGGACTGGATGAGGATTTCCAGGTTCTTCTGCAGCCTCAGGATGATCTCCATCGACTGGTTGTCGTCTTCACACAGAGGAGTCAGAGCCTGGGATTATACAACAGAAGCAAGTTGATTAGAGGAAAAATGAAATAATTACTGACAACTGATTACAAAAAATGATTGTTCACTCACTAACACATCTATTTACTTACATTTACAGGTTAATTAATACAACGTAAACGACGAAAGATAATCGTCTGCAAATTATTGTACCAAACCTGTAGAACAAGAGATATTCCCTTTTCTGTATTGTGACCATAGATAGTATATAAAAGATTGTGACACTTGCAAGAGTCATGCAACTCTCATTCAAAACAGCCAATATTAACTGTAGAATAGTCACTAAATACAAGCTATCGATTCCACTTCAAGCTATTCATACCTTTATCAGACTGACAAAGCGAAAACAGCCTGCATCAGTCTTTAACATGGTATCATAACCTATCTTTTGCATCTTCTTTTGCACTTTTGTTTACACTCAGTAGCAGTGTTATGTGATCTGAAACTTGTTCTCACATGAAGCCACACCAATTACCATAGAGGAAATAGCAAAACGCTACACACAAATGGTCAATGGTTAGTTTATCAAAAGTCCACACTTCTAAGACTGAGGATAAAAATTAAAACAATTAAAGTCAATAAAGTAATTTGGTCTGATCCCGGAGCAAATGACTTCATACGTGGACTGACCTGCAGTAAGCCCTGGCAGCTGGACACCTCCCTGCGGACGTTCTCCTCAGCCAGGTCACGTGACCTCTCCTCCAGCTTCAGTCTCTTCTCCAGGGTGAACATGTCACACTTGAAGCCCAATGCCAGGCGCTGAAACTCTGTCTGCAACATGAACGACACTTGACTCACTTTTTAAAATCATTGCCAGACATTTACCGATTGTGTCATTATATCCTGCTGGGAAATATGAAGATGAAAAATTCCTTGTTCGATTAAGATCAAAAGACATCATTGTTCAGGTGGAAAGGTGACACTATAAGAAACTCCCTGATCTAGAAAACTCAGATTTTAAGAAAAACATCAGTTTTGTTTTCTTACAAAGTGATGCATTAACTTTGTATGTGTGGTTATAGGTGTTATATGGTTTTAAAAGACATGCTAACTAAATTTGTATTTGTCATATATATTTCTGATGGATGCACACTGAGAGAAGCCTGAGAGGAAAGGTTTTGTAACCAAAGAATTACTCAACTTTGTATTCAAAATAAGAATTCAAACATTTGGTCGCAATTTATGGAGGACAAATTATAGAGAACCAGTTGATGAAATCTACTTAAACATTTAATATCCTAAAAAGTTTGACTTATTTATACCAAAGATGGATCAAAAAGTGTCCTCAACACACTCATTTCTGGCACTAATTATGAAGCAGCCTAAAGGTCTGATGGTGTACATACCTCAATCTCCTTGTCATTAGGGGAAAGGCTGCAGATAAAGAGACAATAATTATCTTATCACATGTATAAAGTATTAAGGACTATAAAGTTGTTTTACTGTGATAATTATTTGTCTTACTTGTTCTTGTCCTCTTTGTTGTCACTTGTGTCAGAGATCATTGACGTCTCAGCTAGAAAGGGAAATGATTATCAAGTATCATTGCACAAAAAATCCCTAAAGAAATGGTGCAATCACTATTTAGATTGTCAAAGTATCAATGTGAAAGTACTCAAAAGAGAAATTACATATAGTATCAAAAGACAGGTGACAAATATTATAGAAAGTATCTAGTACTTAGCAGTCTACAACAAATACATGACACCTACATTCCTTGTCAGTGGCCATGCTGGTCTCACAGTGGTCCTCCTGAACATTGTGCTCCTCGATGGCCTCCATGCTTAGAGACAGCTCCTGCAGGGTTTGGGCAAACATTACTGCCTCTGTCTGCTCACTCACCCCCTCCTGCTGCTCTCCTTTTAACTCTGATGCATCCATGCTCACGTCACCCTTAACATCCATATTGCTTCCCTCACTCACTCGTTCCCTACTCTCCCTTCTCCTTCAATAGTTTTTAAAAGTTGCAGATTCAAAGCAACTGGCAGTGTAGTTGGCTCCCAAGTCCAGTTGAATCTTAGATGAAACTATGCACTCCCTTTGCCTCTCTCTCTCCCTCCCTCCCTCTCTCTCTTTCATGGGCAAACACACACACACGTGCTCGTACACTCACTTAGCTGGAAATACAGCATTTTTCTTCAATGCCATGCTGAAGAAAAGAACCAATGGCCCAATTGTATGGCCGACCAAGAAATATAATCATAAGGAAACCAGCTCCATACAACATGATCCTGTTTCATCAAATCTACACTAATTTATTTAAACTAAAAATAAAATTAAAAGAATAATCTAATTGAGTGCAAAAAAGAAAACAAAAAAACACCACACTAAACTTATCACTGTATATTTGTAAAACATTATAGTCATTATTTTTTTAGATTGTAATTATAATTTATTTTTAGGATGATTTTTTTGGGCATTTATGTGCTTTATTGGATAGGAAGAGAGATGGGTTTGATACAGGGAATAGAGGGGGGAAGAGAGGCAGTAAAGGGCCAAGGATTTGGCCTTAAACACAATCTACCATGTGACCTACTGGGCTGCCTCCAAAATTTGACAGCCACATCATTCAAATAAAAACTGATAAAATGGCAGAAACTACAGTTCAATGACCCTCTCTAATACAAAAGCCATTGATTTACTCCAACAGCAGTCAGGAAAATGGCTTCAAATCCATGTCACCTTAAATATGTGGAAATACTAACCCAAAAGGTCAGTTGAGAAGTGGGAGTGGAGCAAGTCTTACCAGTTTTTTCTTATTTTTGCCACCAAGGGGGAGGGATTCCTTTGTGGCTGCGCCATCCTCCGAAGAGCTGGGGTCAGAGGTCATGCTGCCCATGCCGCTCTCTGATTGGCTGGCATGTGTGAAGGATGATTGTGACTGAGGAGAGCTGCTGTCAGAGAGGGTGGTCACTCCACTGCTGGTGAGCTGGTCTGTGCCTGGAAGGAAGAGTTGGTGTGTGGGTGGTCAACGTTACATATCCATGTAAGAAGGCATAAACAAACAAACATTCAGCTAGAACCAACACGTTCTCTATTTATCTCCTTCACACACACAGATTTCAGAGTTTTTCTTCCTACCTTCCATGTTGGCGGCTACTAGAGAAACCTCAGCTCTACTGTCCTGCACACTCTCCTCCTCTTCCACCAACACAGGTAGCAGACACGTGCTGGAAGACGTATACAGTGCACCTTCAAATAACAAGTCTCTTCAAAAACAATCTCAGCCTAAATGTCACTCCCAAAAAGGCAAACAGTTGGCTTTTACAGTTGATGCAGAGGAAACAGTTTGAGTTATAGTCACTGATGAAAGGTGAAGTAGTTAGAAAACCTTTTGAGGTTCCAAGTTACCTGATGCGACAGTTAACAGTGAATCGCTTACCTGTCCTCTGCTGCTGATCTGTCTGCCGACTGGTCCTGGCTCAGGCTCTGAAAAGGAACATAAGTAAAGGAAGAGAAGGAGGGAGGGGGTGAGAAAAAGACAGGTGGCCTCGCATAACATTTTTCTGTCCAACCTAGAAAGAAATGGTCAATGATTAAAAAGACACGCACACACATTACGTACCTGTCCCATGGCAGTGAAATGCTATCTAAGCTGGCTGTCAAAGAGAAAGATTGGGCTCCTTATATAACATGGAGCTTCATGGAGAGCCCTGCAGCTCTGAGTGTGTATGTGTGTGTTGCTGAGAGGGGTGCTTAGAGAACACGTTAACACTGGCACAGTGCTAAGTAGTGGAGGCGGACTGTGTGCGTACAGTCGTGTGGACACGCACACACGCACAAAATGGAGAAAGGTGAGTGCTCAGAACAATGCAATGGGATATTGTGTAATGATTGCGCATAATATCCGTTTAGACACTGCTCCAAATAAGAGATGACTGCTTTACAATTTCACTGAATATATAACCTAAAAAGGTAGCTTCAATACAATTTTACATCCAAAGAAACAGTGAAGCAAATTTAAACTGGCTGTTGCAGCATCATTGGTTGACATCAGCTTGATACATTGTTCATTGATCCAATTTAACATTCTTCCTAGGGAGCTTTATTTCAAATCATCCCAAATGATGAGAATTTGCATGTCAATCTTTTTTATTTGCTTAACAAAACAGTTATAACACCATAACAACTTTGATTTGTATTGCCGACAATATCTTTAGCAATACAATTGTACACATCAAATGATTCAATGAGATACCCAATACTGAATGTAATGTGCTCAGTTAAAAAAAAAAAGTTAAGTTGTAATTGAAAGTTAAACATTAACAGCAATAGTTAGAAAATGTTGTGATAAAAGTAATTATACACATTCTCTTCCATTTACAAGTAAAACTGCTATTTGAATATATCCAAATTGATTTGTTCACAAGAAAATCTGCTCATTGTTTTTGCAGGTAGTTTAAAACAAGGCAACATTTGTGAAACCAGGATTTGGATGAAAACCTGCCTTTACCAAACCTCTGAGTGTAAAACAACATTTCACTGACATAATGAAGACACCAATCCACCATGCCAAGCAGGTAGGACACTACATAAACCAAGCTGATCGATCTCTCAGCAGGATACAAAGCAAGCAGCAACACAACACAAGCTATCTCCAACATAACAACCAAGCACGGCCATCTGAGGCTGCGGCTGGGCAGAATTACCATGAATGAATCTTACTGTATAGACCGTACATCAAAGCAGCTCATTGTAAACACTAATTGGTCCAGACAGACTGAAGGTCTCTGCTAATGGGGGTCGGAACATCAGTTATTTTTTTATGAATTATTCTGATTTTACTCAACTAGATGTAATCACATTTGGTGACTTGGATAGAAAAATAACATTTTTCATAAATTCATCATGTCTCATTTAATCAGCTAAAAAAAATATCTATAATAATTGCTGTTCAAGCTTCATAAAAGCTGAAATGTTTTGGTTTTAATAATATTCTTCACTTTAATATCTGGAGTAATAATCAAACTAAAAAACAAGCTTTATCAAAGCGCACCGGGCATTTTATATAATAATAACGCTATTCAAAGTATGCCTATGCCAACCTTCTCTTAACGGAGGATCTGCTCTAATTTGATATTACTTTTTTATTGTGTCAAGTAAAGTACATGCCCAAGTTGAAAATCTTCAGATTTCCTAAATCGAAGTAAATTTAGCAATAATCTAAAAGTACTTCAAAACCAACACTTTAGTAAGCCATATAAAGTATTTTTTACTTGCCTTTTTAGGCAACAGAGTTCAGGGAAGCTGATAGCCCATGAAGTTACTTCCTCAGTCATTGGCTTGAGCAGTGAGAACTAATTAGAATGATGGCCACCTGATTTTCTAATCGTTCCTAAAATGTTCCATCCCTGCCCTCTCCTGTCCTTGTCACCCAGAGCAAGGACTCCCTCTCAGCATTTCTGAAATAAAGTCAAGCCACCAGCCTGCCCACTCATTCCCCCTCACTTTCATAACACACCTACTTTCACTGAGCTAAGTCACATCAAGTGGCAGACAGAGAGAAAGATACAGGGTCAAAAACAGGAAGAGGAAACAGCGTGGAGCTGATGCTAAAAAGAATAAAGGAAGTCGTATTCCCTTATGCATTCAAACACTTCCCCCTGCTACTAACCTTAGCACGTCTCATGGCTCCTGCACTGGAGTCCACCTCGCCTTCTGTCACTTCTTCTCCCCTCTGGTCTTCACTGGTCGGCTGGGTGCTGACAACAGAGCAAAGGTCAACAGTCAAGCGCGTTCTGTTTTCTCATTTTTGATTCATACCTTAAATACACTTTCCTATACTATCCATCTGACAGCACTTCTGTAAAGAGAATGAAATGCTAAGAGAGATGAGGAACAGCCTTGGTCTGTGTAGGTGGAATACATCTATGCAAAGCACGGCTGTAGAGATACTAATTAGGCTGCACACTCCTCCCTCAGCCAGGAAAACACCCATTTGACTAGCAAATGTGGACCAAGTCCAAGGGAAATGACAAAACTAAGTAAAATGTGACTACTGTGGCTATTGGTCACACCTTTCAACTTCAAATCTAGCAGTGACAGATTATAGTACTATGAAAATTTAACGGGATGCTGGGTGAGGCTATGCAGTAATGTCTGATTCTTGACTAAGGAAGCTTCCATTTTGTGACCCTTAGGTAGGATTTGCCAATCCAAAACACCAACTCAACAGGTACACCTTTTGGATAAAGTCTGTTTAGTTTGTGTTGGAGAGAATAAAGTTATGAAAAACACAAAATGCCGTTGCCCGCAACGACATTTAAAAGAAATATTGCCAAAGGGTTCAAGTTTTTCTGATCCGGATGTGGGCTCTTTGCTGCAAATGTGTCCAGATAAAAATATTTTATAACAATCGGATACAACAAGTACGCTCCAAAACCCAAAACCGTACATATAAACATGTGGTGACATATTGAATGACAAGAAGCAATCAAGCCCAGGGTCGGATCTTTTGGAGCAGTGCGAGTACCGGCTTGGCCAGGCCTGCTGGAGGAGGGACAATCGTGCCTAAGCACGGCACCCTATCAACCAGGCCTTAGTGTGCTTTTCTGCCCCGTCTACATCAACCATCTTATGCAATTCTCATCAAGTGATGCAATTCTCAAGTGATGCATTTTCTGTATTTAGAAACTCCCTGCATTATTTTCTGTAAGTCCTTCTTGCCAGTCATTATTATAGAAGATGGGTAATAAGAATGATTCGATGAGGGTTTATTAAGAGAGACAAATAAAAGAAAAAAATAAGAGTACTGTGTGATTAAAGTCACAATGCAAATGGTTGAAATTGAATTTAAATTCCGAAGTATGAAAAAACGCCCTGGCAGACGGCAATAGGTTGTTTAAAATGCCAACAAACAGAATACCAACCACCATCAGCAATATATATATACTGTATATCATTTGGAATTTGAAGACGAGAAAGGCTGATTCTCTGAACTATCCAATACGATATATCTCTTCATTCACCTCTCACTCTGGGAACTGCTCTCCTCTGGTCCATTTGATCCGCTGTCTGGAGGAATCATCTCGACTCCTTCAAGAGGAGTCTTACTCAATGTGACTGTTTGGTCTTGTCCAGGTGTGCTGCTCAGATTTTTGGATGGACCACAGGAGTGAGACGCATCTGCTAAGGCAACAGAAAAGTTGGTATATCTATAAAAATAACAATACACTTCAGCATGACGTGCCATCAATATACGATGGTAAGTGCATACCAGGCTTACAGTCTATCAAGTTATTTAACAATGTTGTTCTTTACTCTAATTATTTTCTACATTGCCCAAGTGGCATTTTGAAAACATGAGCTCAGTATGTCCTGCATGTAAATGGAACCATTGTATTAAATATTTAATGTATTCTTTTAGAGTAAGGATTCTAAAACCTTTTAACATCTGAGAGAATGTCTCTCTCTATGCAGGGCATATGTAAAGTAAAATAAGCAGTAAAAAACACAAAGAGTATTTATAATTGACTTATTCAGTTAAAAATTGTCTTCAAATACAATAGTATGAGACATAACAATCAGTAATGCAGTAGCTAACACAGAATTCTAATAAGCAACAAAACAATTCTATTTGCATTTTGTAGAGACTACCTCTTTCGTTCCTCTAAACAACAGCAAACATACAAAGTGAGTCAGGAAATGACTCACTCTTTGGTTAAGTAGCAAATGCTCTAGCTGACCAAAGGGGGAGAAGACAGTGAAAGAGAAATATAGTGCTTGATCCACATTGAGAGAGTGAATTAAAGTGAGAGGGGGAGGCGGAGATGTTACTGTTGTTCTCTGAGTGGGACAGATCAGGGAGAGCATCCGCCTCTGGGTGTCTAATGCTGACAGATTGTGAGTGGGCGCTCAATGGCACTGCTGCCTCTTCCTGAAATCACACACACAACCACACAGTATTATAAATATTCAAAAAGGCAAGGGGTGAAAAGCTCAAATAAGCAACATGCATTAACCATGTACCAAACAGGCTCAGCAGGCCCACATATCAGTCAATAGAAACAATTCTTTGTCAGATGGAAAGACATTGCTTAAGAAGTCAACAAAATCTAAAATAATGCACAAAGCATCTGTTCCATCAGTGATGGATTGATGGAAAAAGAGGACAATTATTGTCATCATCAAAGGAATTCAAAAGCAAACATCACTTCCATACTTACTGCAGCAATGATAGAGTGTAGAAATTGGTTTTAAAAAACTTGTAGGCAACAATTTAGTTAAGCATTAAAGACTGCAGAAGAGTAGAATGAAACACCCAAGAACAAAAAGTTTGACAAGACATTGAGATTATAACTTTGTAACGTGTAGTTTAGTATTTAGCATGAATCTTTAGTTGGTTAAGAATTTGACTTCAAATGAAGGTGCTTAGTAATACCTTCTTTTGCCAATAACACCAAGCCATTTCTTCTTCACCTCTGTGTGACCTAAAACCTTGTCACTGTCATTCTATATAAGGAAACAAAAGCATGCAGACTGCTGCCTGAGGAGTGGCTGTGAATAATGATATGTGAAGCACGATTTGGTAGGCAAATGGCAGAAAGATATAGAGAGTGTGCAGAAGCCTATAGACAGGAGAATACGAGAGTGAGAGAATAGTCCACATAATGTCATAAAATTATTCTATTAAGAGACTTGCTGACATAAACGTGTTGATTTAGAACACATGAGCAGTATATTGTGCACCTGTATTTGGAATAATGTTGTACCTTCCAGACAGTCATTGCTTTCCATTCATTTTATAGTTGTAGGAAATTATGGTGGTGTTGGAAGTTTTGGTGTACATCCCAGTGACAGGGATTGTTTTTAAAACCCTTACTTGTTGATGTGTGCGTTCAAGGATATTCCCATACGTATACGAGTTTTGAAACTAAAGCTCTCTATGATTACTTCCTTGAACCACTGAATGCATTGCAATAGAAGTGTGACAGAAAGTTTTATAATTTGACAACAATGTAAGGCAGACTAAATGAGCACTTCATGAACGGTTTGTCTGTAATATTAATTATAGCGAATTTGTAATTCATGTCATGGGTTAAAAATATGCAACAACGGCCAAGCATAGTAATTTTCTCTAGTCCCCCTTGAAATTGTTAAACATAATTTTAACAACTTCCTATTTCCGTCCCTTCATGGCAAAGGAAGTATAAAATGATATTCCCAAAAACAGCAAGATCTCTATGCCAACGGAAACATTAAAAAAATATTTCTCTCCTAAATATAAAGGGAAGGTAAGCTGATCATGAAATCAGTGTTTTTATAACTTTCCTGCTTCCTGCTTAAAAACAATTGCACGCCTGTCACACACTTGGCAGATTCCCGGTAAAACTACTGCCATCAAGAAATCTTTTCAATTTTAAGAGTTAAAGTATAATACACAAATCTTGACAAAATCCCAAATAGAGATTCCATTAGTGGTAATATAACAAGTCAATTTACCTGCAAAGATTGACAGTTCACCTTTGGCTCTGCCTCAGTGCAGTCTATGCAGTCTGTAACAGATAGAGAGAAAGATCAGGAACCAATACTAATTTTAATTAGGAAAGAATGGCAGGATGAAAGAAAAAATTGAAAAAAAGACAAAACAAAGAAGCTGTTCATTAAAAACCCTAAAACCATGTCAAATTCATCTACAGGGGCGAATAGCCTTCCAAAAAAACAAGCCCACCTTCTACCATAAAGGGCCACACAGCCTATTATGCAAGGCATTGAGCTGAGAGAAGGGCAGAGAGGTTAAAATACCAGGCACAGTATGCATTAATGACCACATTTGCACTCTGGTTTTCTGTCTCTCTGCCTGACAGCCGCTCATGCAGGCAGAGGAATGGGGGATTACTGAGCTTACTTCGTGGCCTCAGGACCGGTCGTACACCTGGCCATACAAGGACCTTGACGAAGACAGGATCTCACATACTGTGTAGACACGCACAAAAGCACTCACACACAACATTTATAAGACCAGGGCCACACCAACCATAGAAGGCAGGGGTCTACTTCCAAGGGCCTCAGAGTGTGTGTTTCCTTACAGTGAGTGAGTGTGTTTTCTGTACTGGTGCTTCAAGGGTGGCTGAGTGCCCTGTGACTGCCCATGGTTTACAGGGGGATAATCCACACCCTCTCCCTCTCATACACACATAAATCAACACTCAGACAATAACTGAGTCTGTAAATATTTGTATCATTTTGTAATATGTGTGACTGAATTTATAGTCAATAATCAATACAAATAATGCCCATAGTCTCTTCCTGTTGATGGCAATTTAATATAATATTAGTTGTGGGTTGGTAAGAGACAGTTATGTTCAGTTTAAGCATTAATAAATACACACCAATCTAGGCTAGGAATGTGGTAGAACCGTAGGTTGATTCTGTATTGCCATGTACTGCAACCAAACTAAACCTACTTGGGTTCACACAAGTGTACCAATTTCCATACGTATAGCTAACATACTATATAAAGTGAAAGGAAGGAATTCCATTATTCCATTTTAACAAAACCAGCAGAAATAATTGTTCCGAGTCCCTTAGAACAATAAAGTTGTAGTTGTGTGAAAATGTAAAAAAGCTTTTGGTTGAAATACTATTTAATTTGGGAAATGTTCATCTTCAGATTTTAAATTAAAACTTATTTTAATATTCTTTCACCACTAAGTCGCAGGATGTATGAGCTCACTTATTGTTGCATAAAGGCTTTTTTCTGCTGATAATCCTACTGAGTAGCATCCAGAGCTAGGGACAGGGTAAGAAGGGGTCGGAATGAGGCTACACAAACATTTCACCAACATTAGCTCAATCTGATTTGGTTTTTAGGGTTTCCTGTTAGCTACTTCAGGTGTTTACTAGATTTTAAAAGCTCAAACAAGTTCTCAGCCTTTGCAGAGAATAAATTCAGCAGATTCAGTTTGATGAAAGCCATGAGGTTCTTTATGAATAAATCTAAATCTAATCCATTGAGCTACTTTATTCAATATTTATTAGTAATTGATTTCATCAAGTCATATACCATTGGAGAAATAATGTATTACAGTTGCTAAGCTGTTGAAGTGTTTAGATGTTAGTTGTTCCGTCCACTTTGTTCTCTTCACTCACCTTGACTATCTTCTGCTTCACAGTGTCCAGGCTGGGCCTCCACAGAGAGGACAGACAGAGGAGTGGACGCATCTCTTATTTCTCCTGCTCCCGCTTTGTCCACCACTGTCCACCTCTCCTCCCTGTCCTCCTCTTCTCCTCTGTCTGTTAATTTATCGGCCGTCTCCTCAGGCCCGCTGTCCGTTCTTCCACCCTGTTTTCTGCAATCCCCATCCACCGACTCATTCTTCAGGAAGTCTTGAAGGGCAAACTCCTCATCCCAGTCCAATTCATCCCCAGGCTGAACAAAAATAAAAACAAAGACCAATTCTTGATTAAAAGAACGCTAAGATGAGATGCAAAAACACTTTCCATAGCCGGACTGTAAGAAATCTTTTTTTTCCTGCCGATAAAAAATAAAAAGCTGTTCCCTGATCCAGAGCTACACAATAAATGATTTCAAAGTAAGAACTGCATTATTGGTAACCGTATGCCAATCTATCTAATCAGAACAAAACTTATTTTTTATATTAAAACAATGGCGATGTGATATAAATGGTCGGTCACTGCACTTTGTGTGATGAGTAGTGCGTAGGTGTGTGGTCGCATCTGATTCTGTTTGTGGTCGTGTGTGGGTGCACATGTCCACTTCAGCCTCCAACTCGCACTCAGCTCTCTTCTACCAGATACTCCATCTGTCTGAATACAGTACGAGTTCTGTAGTTCAATATTATTCATTTGTGGTAACTGAACGTTAATACATACAAAAGCACAAAACATGTCAATTATTAAAGTTGAATGTATTGCTTAAGGTGAAACATTTCATTCATATATTCTATATAACATTATATATTCTAAAAACAATATATACAACTACAGACTACGTATGTAGCTATTAAATATAGGTTTATAGATGTATGCCCTATGATCCAGCCTCCTCACTGACCTCTTCCTCTGGTGCAGGTGTCTGGCATGAGGCCTCTCTGCTGTCCTGAGGTGTCTTCAGCTGCTCCAGCTCCTCACCCAGCTGGCGCTTCTGGTTCTCCTGCTCCTGCACCCTGTGTGCAACCAAACAAAATCCTGTTCATTAAAAATAGATGAGGGATATATATGCTTTCCAATAGATATGGGGAAGTTACACACAATTATCAAAGCACTGTCCAGAGATGGAAAAACTGAGTTCCTAGAAGACGGTACAGTGGACATACTGTACCCAATCCGCAGGCCCATGCAGTGTCCCATTCTGTTGCCCAGGGTGACCAGCTCCAGTTCTCCGACTGGCCCAGTAACGGTTTCTTCACTTCACAGGTTTTAAGATCCAGTCCAGCCCCACTGTCTAATACCAGGTTAGACACAGAACCTCTAACGTGTTCTAAAACCAAACCCTGATCCTAGGCCAGTCTTATGAACAATCTGTATCAGCCCACAATCTCCAGGCCAGGAGGTAGAACCATACGTACAAAAAGACCTCTTGAGCTTTCTCTTCTTCCAACCAATATTAAAGTTTTTTGAGTTTAGGCTGGCAACTTAGCATCTGTAAATCCCAGCTGGTCAGCGAGAGCAATTCTGCTTTTCTGGTCTGTTAAAGCTCCACACTAGCTCGGTTATATATCTGAAGGGGATGGCCGTCACCATGAACACACACACACACAGCATAAGGCCAACCCATCCTCAGTGAGTCCGAATGAAGTCCAGAATTGGCCTAAACCCAGACCTAGTGAGGCGGGCCTTTTGGGTTCACTGAGGTCAGGATGATGGACAGGTCTTTCCCCCACTCAGTACAATGACTGGCCAACTGAGACAGAGCACTGGAGGGAAGACAGACACACGTTTGAAGGGACCGGACATGAAACAGTTGTTGGGCTATTTAGAGTATAATTTCACCTTCTGCATTTCTCTGACAGGCAAATCTCCTTTAATGGCAGAAACAACCCTAATTTGCCATTGAAGATCCTGGAAAGTCTGCAGGCACAATTACAAACTTTTAGAGACAGTTATAGGCTTGTATGGAGCTTGACGGACTGAAGCAGACATCTTTCTCAGGGGCATCAGTATTACCTTAGCCAGAAAATGAATTATTTAGCTCTGCCTGCAAGAGCATCTACACCTAAATAAATAAAAATTCCCCTACCTTAGAGTGAAGCTTTGAGTCAAGGTCCACTGGCGATCAATTCTCTTTCATCGTCCACTAGTATTTATATTTCGCCTTCCTCTGGTCTCAAACATCCATCACTGAGATGAGCAGCTCACACATTCCTTACTGCCCTCTTGATTTTCACATACACCGCCACACATGCACAGGGAGTGGAGACAATAAAAAAAGATTTTCTCACCTGACTGAAAGGTGCAGGATTTCAGTGCGGGACCTCCTCATGTTACTGGCCATCTTGATCAGCTCCTTCTCCAGTGAGTCTGTGTACTGGGCCAGCTGGTCCAGGCTGAGGGCCCAGTCTGCCGTCCTCGCGTCCAGCTCGGCCTGCACTGTCTGTGGATAGGCAAGGCCAAGGAGGTCAGCCTCTCGCTACAGAGAAAGGCCGCAGCTTGAAACTGAGCCTGAATAGCTGCGTTGTAGTTTACACCTCCGAAAACTTCTGACACCTAACTGGCATAAAAATCCTTCCCCTCAGGCAACAAACAGAAGGTAGACGTGCACTGGTACAGCTCTGCTCCTGTAATGATTTCTCATTTGGTATGTTTACTGCTGTATGGCAGTACGTGGCTAATGAATGCAGAGTGGCAACAATGCAGGAGGAGGGGGGTGAAAGAGAGAGAGGCGACCGAGATACAGACAGTTGGAGTGAGGGAGGAGGGGAGTGGGTTGCGTTCATGGTACAACACACTGACTAAACAGCACTGCTTGGATGGGGCCCGTCAGAGAGTTATGTAAGTGAGATATCTCTAGAGACGAGAGTTAGTGAGTGGGAAGGAGAGAAAACAGCAGATAGGGAGTGATAGAGATAGAAAAAGAGTGCCACAGGTGGAGGGAGAGGATGATAGATATCGCATTACATAATTTTATGAGTCATATAAAAAGAAAGAAAAAAAATAGTACTGAGATGGCCCTTTAAAGCCTAAAATCAAAGATGTCAACATCAAGTGCCGTAGGTATGGCCGAACACTGAACACAAAATGTAAATGCGTCCGTTAGTGTGTGAGTGTATCTGACCTGGAGATTGGGGTCTGTGTTGCCCCCTGGCTGTGCGTGGTTGCCCAGCAATCCTCTAACGGTAGACAGGACCATATCTGTCTCCTCTCCAAAATTCCTTTTCTGAGAGGCATAAAGAGGAAGCATGTCAATGATTTTAAACAATATACACACAATTGTTTAAGACAGACAATACGTTTACATGCGTTCATAAAACTAACATTCTATATAAATGTTCTGAAGTCACATGAGTAACTAAGCAATCTAAACCTGGTATTAGCTTAGTGAAGCTCGACAAACACCACCAAAAACGTGGAGCTTTTGATTCTTGCCGAGTCAATTCCTAAACTTAAAGCAAAACTGTAAGGTTGTAATTTAGTAGGCTGCATCTGAAGCAACAGAATCTGAAACATTTAAATGCCTTGCATTATCGCTTAACTTAAAAAAACAAATGTCTTTGTACCAAAGCACTTTCTATATACACAACAGCTGACAGTTCTTGGGTTGACTGGAACAGAGCAGTTACAGCAGTCATTTGCAAGTCAAACTGAACATATAAAATATTTTTATACAAGAGGTCAAAGTGATCGTTATAAAGATGCCAATTTCAAGTCAACAATCTAGAGTCAACTTCAAGGATAAGTGCAAGTCAGGGCTTTATACACACTCAATCCCATTGGTTACCAGTTTGTTTAGGAGGTACTTAAACTCCAGAGCCAAGTGTTCAGGGCTGGGACCCTGCAGCATCAGCAGCACCTCCCTGTCCAGAGTCTCATCCAGTGGAGAGACACAGCTCATAGTGGTGGACAAATGGTCAACTCCATTGGAAGGCTGCAGGACATAGCAATATATTAAAACAAATGAGCAAAAGGGACTTAACACAATGAGACTAATAATTACAAAGAAGCTCCACTGTTAAGTACACAGCATGTGATACAATGCATGTAATCTTCAGACAGAGCATTGTATTGTGTGAAATATAAGAAAAGCCTAGTCTTTGGATGAAAAATCTTCAGGTTCACCACCTTCCAGTAGGCTTAATACTTCTCTTAACTGCAGCTGGGATAAGGAAAAGTATAAACTGAGAGTACATAACATTGAGCTTGTTTGGTGCGAATGCTGTATATGTGTTAAGTGTATTCAAGTATATGTGCAACAGTGTGGCTGCTACAAGGAAGGTCCAAGAGATGCATGAGCCATGAATTTGAATGCATGCCAGAATACAGTAGCAAATGAGGAGGCACAAATGAATAAGATATGAGAATGAGGGCATTGAGGAAGAACAAAAATGGCGAGCATAAAAGAAAAGGTGAGCAGATGAAAGAGAGAGAGTAAGGGAGTGCTGACCTCCAGTGGCGACTGTGCCAGAGCAAGTTCTGTCTGTAGGGACCCTGAGCTGCTCTGGTTCAACCTGTAGGCCACAGACAGGGACAGACTGGCCCTGTGAGACAGGAGGACGAGGGTGCAAATGAAAGACATTAGAAAAAGGTGGTACAAATCTCTCCCATGCTTTAAGACAGCGTAAAGCAAAACTCAAATCATTTGAATTAAGACATAGTTCTAGGATGTAAGTGTTAAAAAAGGTGGATAATGCTTCCTTAGTTGTCCCTTCACTCTTATGTTATTCTTAGTTCCCCTTACCCAGCCAGTTCTGGATGAATCATCTGCATCTGGTTCTCCAGCTTGCTCTTGTCTGCCCTCAGTATCTGGAATCAACAGAAGAAACACCCACGACTCAGCCATAAGCTATGTAAAGAACGACTCCATTCCCTACCCTTTCTCCACTAGAACAAATCTGTCCGCTACAACAAGACTTGTATATGGAAGGACTGCGGCCGCAGGTGATTACATTTTGACGGTGAGACTCCTCAACCAAAATGCAAATAAACTGTACCATCACACAACAGAAGAATTTGTCTGTAAACAATAGCTTTTATACATATAGCTTTAAAAATGTCCCAAATTACATTGTGGAAAATAAAACCCAATCCTGAAGTTCATGCTAGTTTGTTCAAATCTTATTTATATGTTACCTTTTTTCAATCAAGACTTAAGACATTTGATATGCTTTAAAATTACCAATTTATTGTGTAATTAAAAGGAACAAATTTAACAAGAGGATTTTCCATGCTGGCCACAGGAAATTCGAGTATCAATTTTCAACAAAAAAAGACTTGGCTATAACAAAACAAAGTAATAGAAGCAGAAAAATTGTTTATAACAAAGAGCATGTACAATGGCTGTATTGACCGGAGGCAAAAGCAGGGGAAGAAAACAAGAACATTAAATCAGAAAAGGAGCATCTTTGTTTTTCTTAGAAATGGAAACAATAATATGAAGAAACGTTCAACACACTGACCTCTATAATGGCGGTGTATTCCTCTACCCCTGACTTTAGCTCATTTATCTGTCTGTGCTTCTGTAAAAGGGGGGTAAATGACAGTTTGACATTTTTAAAGAAAGAGGCAGAATTTTTATTTTTTTTACTTTTCAGCAACAAACTATTCACTCAACCTTAGATAGATAATGGTCGGATCAGCCACAATAAGCTTAACATGGACAGTAATAAATAATAAGGATGATAAAACAAGTTAAGGCACTGACCTCTTGTAACACAGCTTCCTTGTCATTAATGATAGAATCGAAAGAGTGCGTTTGGACCTGAGGATGGGGAAAGGACAGTTACATAATATCATAAGGAAAGCACAGTACTATATTGTACATGTTTATCTTACAGTATCTCTAATGTGTCTAAATTAAATTTGTGAGGAAGAAATAATTGGAGGACACTGTGTGAAAATGAGAGTAGAGTAATAATGCAGAGCAATATATGAAAATTATTATTGACAGAGTAAAAAGTACCTGAAGGTCAGCGTTAATGTCACAAAGCTCCGCTATTCTCCTCTGAAGTTCCTCGGTCTCCATGGTGACCTTAAAGTTCTGGGGAGCCATCAAAAAGGGGTTAGGCTATGCTATCTATTAAAGGGTGAGCACTACTCATTCACTTTGAACTCAGATCTTGGTTTTACTGTCAACTGGTGAGTTACCTCTTCCTGAAGAGAAGCAATCTTGGCAATTAGACTCTGGTTCTCCCTCTCCTGTAAAGAAGAAAATATTTTAATAGCAAGAGTGGAAACGCATGCTGAGACCTAGATTTCCTGCTTTAACATTAATATTTTGAATAATTTTGCAAGTTAATTTGAAAGGAAAATGGAATCTAGGATGTAAACTTCTATTGGGGGACTGCCAACTGCTAAGACACAAGGCATGGTGGCAAACATTATTTGTGTTCAATGGTATGTTACGTGTATGATGTTTACTTTCATTCTATCTGTAAGTTGGATAACATTATGTGCACTGAATATGTGCCAGAAACAAATGCAAGTCAAAATGTTCGCCTTTCCATAGGGATTTTCTAAAAAATATTTCAGTTGGATGTTATTCCTGCAATCGATTCATAGAAAAACAAGGAAATTATTCTATTTTCTAGCCATAAGCAGTAATGCAAGAGAAATGAAAGGCTCCGCTGAACATCAAACGTTTGAATCCAAATGAGGTCAATAACAGTTGATGCCGAAGTAGTTTTTATAGATCCTCTTTATACTGTTTTTCTTTCTTTTTTTAGTTGACTGACCACATGTTTGCTGTGTGCAGAGGCACGAGCTCGGCCTTCCTCCGTACAGTTCAGTGTGGCTTTCATCTCTTCCACCTCGTCCTTCAGCATCTTCTCCTTCTGGGCAAGCTGCTGGGTGCTGTGTGAGAGGACAAACAGATATAGATGTCAAGAAACCCTTGCATGCCACAATAAATATATGCAGTGAATTTGCTTGTAAGTGCTTCTTACACTTTAGCCTGATTGCGTAGATCCTCGTTCTCATCGGCCAGCTTCTGGTTGCTGTCCTCCATTCCCTCCACCACCTGCTTCAGCTTCTTCACCTCCTCCTGGAGCTTTTGGTTGTTCATCTGAAGGTCGGCAACACAATTCACCAGCTCTGATGTCTCACTGAGGAGAGACAAGAACACAAAAATATAACAAGTGGTTAAATCAGTCCAGAGCCAACCTCTGCCTTGTGAAATCAAAATCATTGCACCCTGCGGGAGCTCAGCTCTCTCCTTTAACAGCATTGTTGCCACCTCTCACCCATTAGGAGCCGTCTTTATTGTTAGCAAAAGCCTAACATAATTTCCTTTAGACAATTATTTCTTGCTGGTCAAGTTGATTACTACAAGGAGTTTTCCTTTCCTCACAAATCTCAATCGAACATAATGCCACTTAGCTTTATAGATTAAAAGCAGGCATCTATACAAACACTGAAAGGCATGGTATTGCCCATTTACAAAATTACACATTAATCACTTACAATTCTGCTCTGGATGCGTCGCCTCCAAAGCCCTCCAAGCTTCCTGAGGTAAAATTGAGCAACATGGACCTCTTGGCTAAAGAATACGCACAGGTACAAAACACAAAAGTAGATTTAAGCTTCAGGTGACATTAAAATAACAGCAAACATTTGAGTGAATAATATATGCACACTCACCAGCCAGGCTGTCTCTGATAGAGTCCTCCTGAGTGATGTCCTCTTCTGTTTCTTCTCTGAGAGACAACAGAGAAACCAATCAGCAAAATGTGTAAGATTCCTTGATATTAGGTCTTAAGATCCTGCAGTCCTGCACTATGCCGTGTCATTTTAGATTCCTAGAAATGCTCAAAATGATTTGTTGAACTGTTTAACTTTTGGTGCCTTGCACACTGAGCACTAGAAGCCGTCAGCTCTCTGCTTAGTCTGAAACTCATCCTCTATGCTTGCCGGTGCACTTTTCTCCTCACCCATTTCACAGTTATACTAGTGTGTGGTTAGCAGTGTTGGGAATAGCGCCGTTTAAAATAACGGCGTTGGGTAACGCCGTTCTTTTTTCAGTAACGGGGTAATCTAACTAATTACTTTTTCCGTCATTACAACGCCGTTATCGTTACTGAACGTTAAATGCGGTGTGTTACTATGAATTGATTGAATAAACTGTGTAATCCGAACGCACCCCTGGCTCCATACTACACAAACTGCTAGTGAGGAGACCGGTGTGTTTTAAGTTGTGTTTTATTCAATGTGGATGACATTATAACTGTCAGTTTGCGCCGTCACGTCAGTCAGCCGGAGCGCATGTTTAGTGAAGTTTATTTTTCTTTCTCTCTCTCTGTTGTGTGATGCGTGCACGTTGCCACAGTAACCACCTATCAATCCACGGTTGAAACGTGCTCTCCCTGAGTTTGTTTGCATCGCCCTTGTGAGTAAGTGCATGGAGTCCCGATCTCTATAAATTATAATTTATGCACGTTATTAAACGGCCGCGATTCGCCGGTTGCAACAGCTGTTTAGCATGTCATCACGAGCCGAATATTGCTATTGTTCTTTTCCTGGGATCTGTGTGCTGCTGTGCATGTTAAAGAAGGAAATAAACATAGGATAAATCCTTATTTCTCCTCTCATCGTCTCATGCTTCATAGTCTGACGTTTTTGGCCTTAAATGGTGTTTTAGCCAACACCCCTGAAGTGAATCCAGTGATATTAGCAGATCAGCACGGTACATTCAGCAGTTTCCTCTACTACTTTTGTTGAGAACAAAATACTTGAAGTGCAGGATAAACCTCAACATGTCTGTTGATGTGCAATAAATATTGAAGGTTATTTAGCATACAAGTAGGCCTACCTGTCTGTTACTCATTTCAACCGACTTGTGAAAACTGTTCAGAAAAATCCAAATTAGTTGACATAGCCTATAGCAACTTTTTTTTTTTTTACAGTAGGCTAACGCAAATAGTTACTTTCCCTGGTAACTAGTTACTTCTATTATAAAGTAATTCAATTACTAACAAGTAGTGAGTAACTATTTTTTATTTTTTTTTATTTTTTTAACCTTTATTTATACAGTTAAATCCCATTGAGACCGAAGACTCTTTTTGCAAGGCAAGGCAAGGCAAGGCAAGTTTATTTATATAGCACAATTCAGACACAAGGCCACTCAAAGTACTTTACAGGGGCAAGATTAGAATACATAAAACACATTATAAAACATTTAAAAGCGAATAAAAGAAGCAAATAAAATAAAAATTGCAGGTTAAAATGGAGACACATTATAAAACATTTAAAAGCTAATAAAAGAAGCAAATAAAATAAAAATTGCAGGTTAAAATGGAAACAAAAAAGTCTTCAGACTCGATTTAAAAGAACTGAGAGTTGCAGCAGACCTCAAGTTTTCTGGGAGTTTGTTCCAGATTTTTGGTGCATAATAACTAAAAGCTGCTTCTCCTTGTTTAGTCCTAACTCTAGGGACTGTAAGTAGACCTGTCCCAGACGACCTAAGGGCTCTGGACGGTTCGTAACGTATCAGCATATCATTAATGTATTTTGGCCCTAAACCATTTAGTGCTTTATAAACCAACATCAGTATTTTGAAATCAATTCTTTGAGTGACAGGAAGCCAGTGTAAAGACCTCAGAACTGGGGTAATGTGATCCACTTTTTTGGTCCTAGTGAGGACTCGAGCAGCAGCGTTCTGAATTAGCTGAAGCTGTCTGATAGATTTTTTTGGAAGGCCAGCAAGGACACTGTTACAGTAGTCAAGTCTACTAAAGATAAATACATGGACAAGTTTTTCTAATACTTGCTGAGACATAAGCCCTTTAATTCTTGATATGTTTTTTAGGTGGTAGTAGGCTGATTTATTAATTGATTTAATGTGTTTCTTGAAATTCAAGTCAGAGTCTACGATTACACCAAGATTTCTGGCTTGGGGTGTGGTTTCTAACATAACGGATGTAAGCTGTGCGCTGACTTTTAATTGTTCATCTTTGGCACCAAAGACAATTACTTCAGTTTTGTCGTTGTTTAATTGAAGGAAATTTTGGCACATCCAATCATTGATTTGTTCAATGCACTTACTCAGTGCCTGTATCGGACTGTAGTCTCCTGGTGATATGGTTATGTAAATTTGTGTGTCGTCTGCATAATTATGATAACATAATTTGTTCTTGTTCATAATCTGAGCTAGTGGGAGCATGTAGATGTTGAACAGAAGAGGCCCAAGAATGGAACCTTGGGGGACCCCGCATGTAATATTTGTTCTCTCGGATGTGAAATTGCCTATTGATACATAGTAGTCTCTGTCCTTTAAGTATGATTCAAACCAGTTTAGTACAGTTCCAGAAAGTCCAACCCAGTTTGCTAGTCGATCTAGTAATATGCTGTGGTCAACTGTGTCGAACGCAGCACTGAGATCCAATAAAACTAATACAGAGCTTTTGCCACTGTCTGTGTTTAAGTGGATGTCATTGAGGACCTTAACCAGAGCGGTCTCAGTGCTGTGGTGTTGACGAAAACCTGACTGGAAAACATCAAAGCAGTTGTTCATTGCCATGTAGTTATTTAGCTGCTGATAGACAGCTTTTTCAATGATCTTGCTTAAAAATGGCAGGTTAGATATGGGCCTATCATTTTTCATGAGTGATGTATCTAGATTGTTCTTTTTTAGGAGTGGCTTGATGACTGCTGTTTTCAGGGCCTGTGGGAATACACCTGTCTGAAGGGACATGTTGACAATTTGTAGAACATCTGAGGCCATACAGCTAAAAACTGTTTTAAAGAAGCCTGTGGGCAGAATGTCAAGGCAGCAGGATGAGGAGTTCAGGTGTTGTATAATGTCCTCCAGGTTTTTGTGGTTTATAAGATAAAATTCTGTCATTGTATTTGAATTGATTTTAAGAGGGAACACATATGTTGAACTTGGTATTGATGCAGTGACAGCTTGTCTAATTTTGTGAATTTTCTCAGTAAAGAAGGAGGCAAATTCATTGCAGGCTCTCGTGGAGAGATGTTCAGACGCTACTGACACAGGAGGGTTTGTTAATCTGTCGACAGTAGCAAACAGGGCACGTGCATTGTTGTTGTTTTTGGTGATTATGTCAGAAAAGAAAGACTGCCTTGCATTTCTCAGTTCTGAGTTAAACGTGCACAGTTTCTCTTTGAAGATGTCATAATGAACCTGGAGATTTGTTTTTCGCCACCTGCGTTCTGCTTTACGGCACTCTCTTCTTTCTATTCTGACCTGCGGGGCATTTCTTCAAGGAGATCTTTTCTTACCAGAGACAGCCTTCATCTTAGTGGGCGCAATAGCATCTATAATACTTAAGTTAAATAAATACATAAGTTTGCCGTTAAAGTTGTCTAAGAGCTCCTTAACTGAGTTACAAGGGAGGGGTGGTATTGAAGAAAATGCTTGAATGAATGTTTCACTGGTGTTTTCTGTAATATACCGTTTTTTGATTACTTTTGATTGATCAATTGTGTGCACAGACATTTTACTCTCAAAAAATAAACAGGAATGGTCTGAGAGGGGACCTATATCTGCCACTGTTAATTCTGAAACGTTCATTCCTCTGGAAATGATAAGGTCCAGCGTGTGCCCTTTGTTATGAGTTGGTTTGTCAACATGCTGATTTAGTCCAAAGTTGTCAAGGACACAGCACAGTTCTTTCGCACATCTGTCCTCTGGTTTGTCAGTATGAATATTGAAATCTCCGACGATTAATACACAGTCAAACTCAGTACAGATTACAGACAGCAGTTCAGCAAGGTCATCAAAAAAGCTTGTATTGTATTGTGGTGGCCGGTAGATATTGATGAAAATTGCTCTAGAGGCTGAATTTAACTGTAGAGCCACATACTACAGAATAGCAACCCCTCCTCCTTTTTTATGCACTCTGGATTCACTCACAAAATTGTAATTTGGGAGGGCGGACTCTATGAGAACAGCTGAGCTGTTATCTTGGTCTAACCAAGTTTCCGTTAAAAACATAACATTAAGATTGTGCCTAGTAATAAGATCATTAATTAAAAATGTTTTACCTGCCAAGGATCTGATGTTTAATAAAGCTAAATTTAGTGTGTTCGAAGCATTGTCAGCCCGATTTATTTCTGCACACTGTGGCTGAAGAGGAATGCTTATCAGATTTGATACATTTACAGGATTTAAGAGTTTCCTGTTACTTAAGATACACTTTGAGAAACAGGGCCCCGGCAGGGAGACCTGTTTCCCTTTCCCACGTTACCATTCACACACACATTCATACACTGATAGCAGGCTAACTATCAACATTCACACGAGGCAAGGCAACTATAACTAATTACTTTTTTAAAGTAACGTTCCCAACACTGGTGGTTAGCCACTAGATATACATGAGCATGCCTTCAGCCTTAGTCAGATCACTATCACCAAAATTGTCCCTTAAATCTTCTGCTTAGACCTTCTGCTTTATTTTATAACACCAGAACATAATGGCCTAGATGCAAAGGTGTCAAATGCATATTTTATGTAGACCTGACAGAGCGCACTTGATTATGATGCAGAAAATTGCTTTGCAAGACCAAAGATGGGCTACTGCTATGAAGCATAACCCGCCTACACAACATCTACTTGCATAACTCAAACGCAACATATAAATGGCTCCGCTCTAAAAGGCTAAAAATATAAGCACAGTGCTGGTAAAAATAATGCAAGATGGTCTTTGTACACCACGTTATGCTACAAATCAAATGCACAGCAAATCATTTAGTCATAGTGTAGATCTTGATAAGCAAATTAGCCAGCACAATAAAGACAGTATAGAGTCACTACCCATTGTTGCGGCAGTCATCAATCCACTCCCTCATGACGGCGTGATACGTGTCCAGGTCAATGGAGACATCTTTGTGTTCTGGGTCGAGCATGTTGCACAGTTCCTCCAGTCCTCTGTCTTCTGTGGTGCGACTGGTGGTGTGCCGCAGGTAGTCCACAATGTGAGACACATACACTTTACCTGGAAGATTATGGTAACACACAGACACTCAGGAAAAGTCTCCCACGTTTAGATACTTAACACTGTTAGAACTTTTTCAACTCACCAGCCTTCACACAATAGTCTTATTAGTAGACTAGTTCCTTTTAAAAATAACCTGCGATACTCCACTGTATCTATCTACTACCAATTTCAGAATTATAAATATAGTATATGTATAGTAAAAATTCAAAATCTAAAAGTTTAATCTGACCAATCATTTCCGAATCCCATTTTAGCTTCAGACCTAATGTATGCATCCATTTTATTTCACTATTTTCCTATTTCAACACTTTTTCAATAAATATAAACTATAAAAAAAAAGTATTGAGGTAGATGGAAAGAAGAAGACATACCTGAACAGCTCAAACAACCAAAGCGAAGCGACTACAATCTAGTATGCGATATGATGTAAATGTTAAGGGAAAATAACAATTCTTGCTAAAAAAAAGAAAAGAAAATTGTACAGATTTTTGAAATTCAGGAGGAAAAAATAAAACATTTCTCTTTACTCCGCACTTCTTTAAAGATTCCATGTCCCATATTCTGCTGCACAAGATGGTTCACTCCAGAAAAACATTACAAAATGGCAAATACAGAGAAAACAAATAAGTCTGAACACATGAGAAGACCTCAAGGCTACAGATATAAATTAAATGTATGTCACCACAAGAGGAACACGCGGACAGACAATGCTGATACTGTATTCTGAATATATTGTACTGAATGGAAGCTGAGGGAATTACTTCTACACAGAGTCACAATTTACATAAATACTGGTTCTAATTACCGGTAACCATTATGCTGCCGTATTCAGCTTGAATGAAGACTTAAATAGGGGACCCAACTTCAAATGACCGTGAGGGTGTGCTTTTACCTCTGCGCTGGATATCGCAGGCATGGAAGATGGTATCAAGGAGGTTTTCCTCACAGATCAGACTGATTTCTGCCATATTCTCCTTCTTGTGTCCATCTGAAGTCGATGAAGGTCCTGAGCATGGATTTGGAACACACACACGAATTGTGTAACAAAGCATGCACATGATATGTTTTCCTTCAGGCCAAGCAACAGATGCGTTTTTTAAAACTGGAATACAGCCTCATCCTGGATTTACTTTTTCGGAATTTCATGTAACTTATTAAAAGGAAAAATTAAAGTTTTGAAATTGACACAAAACCGAAATATAGGCAAGACGGGACTCTACTTAAGGTCTTTATCATTTTGTAACGGGATGATCTGAGCTTTTGTGGTTTGTGGAGTTTTTGAAACCCTTGTGAATCTGTTAGCTTTGCCTGGTTGGTGATCCAGCCTAGCTTTTGGTTCAACTAGCAACAACTAACTGGAATTTTGACTTTCAATGGATTTATTTAAAAAAAAAGGTAGAGTCAGCGATTCTAGAGGATGTCAAATTCAATGAATATCTTCTCATGATCCACTACTACCTGTTCATACTGTGTGTGCGCTGAAAGATATCTGGTGTTAATACAGAGCCCAGGCTCTATAAAGGGAATCTAACTAACTACGGGGGCCCCCCTGTTTTACATACCAGTTTACAGAGCCTAGGCTGTGTAATAACACTGGATTTCTTTTTCAGCGCACACATAGTACAGATCGCTGACTCCACCTTTAAATCCAAGGATTAGCATGTCAAGCATTTTTTTGTTAATGCAAATAAAACACAGCAGCAAAATACACTGCTTCTACCCACCTCCTCCATCTCCCATGGACAGTCTTTTTACAACCAGAGTCGGGTAGGGAAGCTCGCAGTCTGTGGAGTTCTCTGTGTCCCCCGAGTAGAAGTTAAGGCTGTAGGTCAGGGTGCTCTGGTTCGGGGTGAAGGTGCGAGACAGAGGCGGGCTCTTGTTGGTCTGCCTGTGGCTCTCGGGCAGCTGCGCCGACTGGGGTTCTCGTGTGAACGTAAAGTACGGCGAGTCTTTGGACCGGCCTGTTGCGGGGGTCGAGCAATACCTCTGCCATGTCTTAGCTTGTCTTAAATCACTCCCGGCGGCACCTTCCCTCTCGCCCATGGTGCTCGTGATGGTGTACGTGCTGTTAGCCGGCGTGGGCTGTGGAATGCGTGATGGGATGGAAGAAGTGGACGGACCCAAGTTGTTTCTATGGGAAGCCACAGTGCTGGAGTTGGGCATGCCGTTCCCTTTCACCTTTTCCTTCTTTCTCTCCTTTCCTCTCTCCCCCTCGTCTCTGAGCACAGCCCCTTTCTTTATGATGGCTTCCAGGTTGTGCCTGAGGCCGCACTGGGGGCTGTCGTAATTACTGGAGGAGAGTTTGGGGATACCGAAGGGCGAGTGTGCCTCTCTGTCACCGCGCCATTGAATGGTCTGCAGCTTGCGGCAGATGCTGTCCACGGGGTTGTGGCGACGATTGGGCTGAGGCGTGACGCAATAGTCCATGCTGACGGCCAAGGGGCTGCGACACTTGCCTCCTGGCTAGAGGAGAGGCTGAAGTCTGTGGAGAGTAGCAGATTTTATTTTATTTTTTTAAAGTTGGAAAAATGGAAACATATCTAAAAACACTGAGATAATCCTGTTGATGGATGAACAATCCTCTGTAGCATAGGACTATGCTGAACTGGATAACTGGGACATTCACTGTTTTCCCTGGTTGGACCAACTACAGAACATACACAGAGGTAAATTAAGAGTAATATGGACTAGCCCAATGTGATCATTGGCATCTAAACAATGATACAATACACCTAATGCCAAATAATCATTAGTTTCAAGACAGAGGTTATTATGTTGAAAAAATCAGGAGACAAAGACGGACTGACAAAGTATTAGGGGAAATAAAGGGGGGTTAGATGGGGTATGAAAGTTTAACCCACCAAAACAATGCAATAAAGCATTATAGGGACCAAACGCTAGCCTATATATTAGAAACGCACAGAAGTGGGTGTTAATGCGAATCAGTCCAGCATATTTCAAAATCCCAGTTTCTGTTTGAAGAAAGCCTAAAGGTAATGTGTTTAAAAAAATTCAAAAGCATAACCTGCGTAGGCTCCAGGTGTGCAAACCGGCTAATTAAAGTCTCGTTAGCTTACGAATTTTGAACCCAATGGTATTTATTTCACCAAATATAATATTATCTTGAAGACTCCCCAAATGTGTGTATATATATATATATATATATATATATATATATATATATATATAGAAACTGATATTTTATATAATGTGTAGAATAAAATACATACGCCTATAAAATAGCCTAATTAATTAGGCCCAATTAAAAAATGTCCGGCTACGACAGAAGCATTGACATTTTTTGTTTTAAATTACCGCCAACAACCTGTCTAAATAAGCCCACCTTCTTAATTTCCCCCTTAATGAGACTTTGTTTGCAGGCATATACATTTTTTTAGGGTTACCTTGTTAAGCTTTATGTGAGCAATTAGCCTATCCACGACGAAATGTTTGCTCAACTGTCTGGTCCGTCACAGAGCACGCGCACGGCTACTGTGACGCGCGAGGCAAGAAAGAGTTGAATCCTCCATCTGTGCTCACGACGATAAAAATGAGGCAGCAGTCCCTCCATGCGGCCAGAAGGCGACACAGCACCCAGTGTAGCAGGCTGGGGAAAACTCTAGTTAATGGTGCAAAAAGTTTTGAAATTACAACGTAAAAATGGCCCCTTAGCGTAGGCTAGGTATTTTTTTGTGTCTCATCTGAAACATGGACATAAACCCACCTAGTTTGTTTCCCACCTCATTCACAGAGAAAGCTCTAGGCCTAGGCTATATTGTAGCGAAGGAAAAAAGAAAAGAAAAAGAAAACAATGACCAAAAATGACATTTTGATGAATTGCTATTATGATAGGCTTTTCTTTAATTAAATATGGCATTGTGTCAACAGTGTTATTATTAATTGGGTTAATTTGGTTGCCTGGGGATTTTTTTTTTTTTAATTTTAACCTTTATTTATACAGGTAAATCCCATTGAGACCGAAGACTCTTTTACAAGGAGACCTGTTTTCCTTTTCCCACGTTACCATTCACACACACATTCATACACCGATAGCAGGCTAACTATCTACATTCACACGAGGCAAGGTGGGTGAAGTGTCTTGCCCAAGGACACAACAACCACGACACAGGTGGCAGGGTGGGGATCGAACCTTCAATCCTTTGATCATCAGCCGACCCGCTCTACCAACTGAGCCACAGTTGCCCACAATGACAGCAACCTGGGCAAAGCGGTTTAGCAGGAAACATTCGAAGGTGCAGCAGCCCGTGAATTTACCTTTCATCGCAACATCCTTTGGGTAAGACGTCTCTCGCCTGTTCTAAAGGTAACTAAACCACAATATTGATTAATTGACGGCAAAGGTGGGGGTTGAATAGCCTGTATTAAAAAGTGTTCATATATCCTATGTGGACGGTTATGCCTTTAGGCCTAGCTATAGCTTGCGAAGACAAAATCATATAGCCTACAGTAGATCTAATTTAAGTGTCCACCTGCATTTAAGGACATTGTTTGATAAAGTAGGCCTATACAATGTGGGTTTTCATTATGTGTACAATGTAATTGGGACAAATAAGGGATAAAAAGCTGTATTCCTTCAAGGCAATAGGCTATTACTACATTTAGCAGTAGGCTGTACACTTTTTTTCAGTAATAATATGTTTTCAAGTATGTTGTGAATGAGTTTTGAATCCTCTATGAAGCTCCCTAGCTCTACTAGAAATGTTATCCTGTTATGCAGTCCACACTCATTTTGGAACACCTTGTCATGCAGTGTTAATACGTATTTGTATGCAGTTGTTTGAGTGCTTGTTTTGTGAAGAAAAGAGTGAACATTTGACATCTGTATCTTTTTTGTTTACACTATTGTTAACCTTTTTCAAATTGTTTGCAGAGAAGCAGTCACATTTTCACCATTGTGATGGCTGACAACAGCATTCCGAGCTTTAAGGTATTGAAATTATTTTAGGTGTGTGGGGGTTGTTTGGTTTTAATGCACAGTATACTAAAATGTAGTAGCGTTACTGTCTGAATGCCATGATTTAGTAGCACCTACCCTCAGTAGCTGCTCCAGCTGCAGCATCTTGATAATTCCTTGACTTCCTGATACTTAAGAATCCCCTCTGTTGCTCCGCATCCAAGATAGTCTAGCACTGCCCCTTGTCCTCATGTTACCAAAGGCAGTAGTGAAAGGCCTTGAGAGCCAAAATTCATTCCATTCCATTCGCTGTCCACCTGTGAGAGCCTTTTCTAAGCCATCTGCTTTAGCTCTGGACTTCTCTTTCAACACAATAACATCCATGCTGTCGCCATTTTTTGAAGGGGGAGGGAAAGGACATGACAGTGTTCACTCCTGGACATTCGTGCTCCTGGACACTCGTGTTCCTCTTCCTCCCGCTGCAACCTGCTGTTCAGCAGAATCCACTTTCCCCAGCTCACGCTAAGTAGCCACAGCTTTGCTTGTTTTCTGACCCTGATCACCTGAACAGCAGACAGCAGGCTCAGCCAGAGATTACAGTGGACATGTGCAAACACAGACACACACATGCGAACACACACACACACACACACACACACACACACACACACACACACACACACACACACACACACACACACACACACATGCTCACTCACATGGGCTGAGTGCTGTCTTTGATTTGGAGATGTGTCACAACTTTCACTTACATAGAAAGAGTTTTAAACTCAATCATCTCGCTGAATCTGAATGCTCTTGTCAGTAAAACAGATTGACAATTCAAAATATACAAGTATGAAGGGGCTGAAGTTGTCATACAGTAGCAGTATTTCTAAGAAGCCTGGTGCAACCTCTCTCCTATGTGCTCTTTAACGCACTGGAAGATGGTTGGGATGCTCAGCCAAATTCATATTTATAGCCACCTAATCCTGTGTGTGACAAGGTAACAGTAAAGAAGGATTATGGCTCATTTTGAAGATGAAAGGGAAGGAAGGAAGGAAGGAAGGAAGGAAGGAAGAAAGACCACTTGGCCTGCTCCTCTCTTATTGTTGTGTTACTTTGTGTGAGATGTCAGAAATGTTTAGTAGTTATCCAAAGACGGCAGATACAAGCAAGTATGAGTAGTTGAACAGTAGCAGAGAAGACAAAATTTGAAAAAGGAAAATTTGACAATGACTGAATTAATATGTATTTGCCCATTTCTTGTGGCATTTAAGAGATCAAAGTGGGACCAATACAAAAAATACAGTATTCAAAATAATGCATCACTCTTTCACACGGTGTTACACACTCGCCACTGTAATCTGGGATTATGGCCCAGGAAACCTTGTGCACCTGGAGGGAGTGGATAATGAGCTGGTCTAATCCCGGCAGACCAGGAAAGGATATGTCTTCTTTACAAGAGGCTCACATAACTCAGTCTTTTGGCAGAACAGCAGGAAAGGACAGCACTTGTTCTTGACAAATGTGACACGTCTTTCTCAACCTGCTGTTACTGTAGCACTACTAAATGCAGAAGTGATGGACGCACAGACTGGAAGAGTCAGACCGGAGCCGGTGCTTTTGTGATGTTCCACATTCTGTATCCAACAATGAGGGCTAGTTGAGAGACACAGCTTTAATGCAGCTGTACATAAAATATCAACCTTTTCTTTTTCATTGCGGTTCCCATTCTGTGTATCATCTTGTCAGTCAGTTGATATGAAAAACTAAGTAGCAACAGTTGCTTATTTATGCAGTCAACAGTCGCAGTGCAACATTATCATTCATTTTGAGACAGGTACTGGCCAACTGGCAAATGCAAGGCCAACATTAACTCTCTTTTAGCGCTAGAGTTTGGGCCTCTAGCTGCCAACCCATGAAGGAAATACAGTAAATGACTATTAAGCTGCTCAATGCTATATTGAGTACTTAGTTGCTAACTGTGTCTGTCTGCTTATTTGGTAGTGTAACAGTGAGATTTTCAGAGCTTTCTTTGTGAGAAAAACCCCTGTAACAGTCAGGGATGGTGATTACAGGCTTTTGTTTGCATTGAACATTAAAAATGTATTGCTCACATGTCACTATTTTCTCTATTTCGTCTTGTTGTGTGTTCCTTAACCAGGCTGCTGACCTAGTTATCCAGCTGACATCTACTCCAAAGGCCAAATCAGACACTGCTGCCTTCGGAGTCATCTTCACCGACCACATGTTGACCATAGAGTGGAGTGCAGATGGGGGCTGGCAGGCTCCACTCATAAAGCCCTTTGAGAACCTGTCACTCCACCCGGCCTGTTCGTCACTTCACTATGCCATACAGGTACACTGACAAGGCTTTGGCTTTAGTCTTTGTGCTTTTCCTTAACTAAAGTGACTTTAATATTGCTCATCTTACATTGTGTTAGTAGTATGACTTTACTGGTCTAACGGCAGTACAATGAGTTCATTCGTTAGGGGAACAGAAAAGCCTGAGTGTTTTTAGTAACCTGGCAGCACGGAGAGGGTTTTGAAACCTTTCATTTAGGAAATTATATTTATTTTTATGGGCCTGTAAATTCCTAGTTTTGTTGTTGGATGAATTTCCTTGGAAGTACTGCTCCATTTAAGTACTCAATTAAATAATAATTTGAATCCAAATATTGAAAACATAATGTCTGTACATGTCCTATACCTCTGTGTCTTTTAAACAATGATTTTGTTCAGTCATTTTGAAGTGTTTTTTCTTTCTCCTCTCCTCTTCCCACCAGCTGTATGAAGGGTTGAAGGCGTACCGCGGGGATGACGACCGACTGCGTATCTTTAGACCGATGCTCAACATGGACCGCATGTCCAAGTCTGCCAAGAGAGCCTGTCTCCCCGTAAGACGGATGCGTGGACTGATGGCAGGACGAGTGACAATGATGAACGCAAATGACAGTTTTGTTGCCTATATAAAACTGTATCTTTAGCTACAAATTCCACTCTATCTTCATTTCTCCCTCCTCCAAGCCTTCAATCAGTCAGAGTTGCTGGAGTGTATCAGGCGACTGGTAGAGATCGACCAGGACTGGGTTCCTCACTCAGACGCAGCCAGTTTGTACATCAGGCCGACATACATTAGCACAGAGGTACGGATGATTGTGAAGAGAACGAGAAAGGTCTATTTCCCTGTTAAACCGAATGTAATTTTAAAATGCATTGCCACGCTATGTGCTTATGTGTCCTCGGTAGCCCTCCCTGGGTTTAAAGACGCCCACGCGCGCCTTGCTGTACGTGATCTTGTGTCGAGCGGGCCATTACTTCAACAACACCGGAGAGGCCCTGTCCCTGTGGACCGACCCAAAGTACACACGCGCCTGGAAAGGAGGCACCGGGGACTGCAAGATGGGAGGGTGGGTATAGGCACACACATCACAGTAAACTTTATCATTCAAATACAGATAGCATTATTGTGTAAGGTCCAAAACATTCACAATCAACACATACACACACACACACACACACATACACACACACACAATCAGTGATTTTACTTTGTTAAAGTCCTTTTCTCACTCTCACTGTACAGCATCACATTTGCATGCAGAGCTGACGTCGCCTAATTAATTATAATTGTAACTATTTCTATCGATTTCTACAGGAACTACGGTTCTACTTTGTCGGGCCAGTACGAAGCAGTGGATCACGGGTGTGAGCAGGTGCTGTGGCTGTACGGAGAGGACCATCAGATCACAGAGGCAGGAACCATGAACATCTTCCTGCATTGGATCAATGAGTATGGAGGTAAGTCACGCTATACCAGGAGCCCACTGGGCCAATCGCAGGCTGTGGAATATGTAAGTGTAGAGTTGCAGTGCATAGGGTAATTTGAGCCTGGGTAAGGTAAGGTTACATACTGTTATGTGCTCTGGATACAAATTGTTTTTAGAAATATGACCTTTACTGGCTGTATGCCATAGTTCCTTAAAGCATTTCCAGTAAGTTTCTTCCTGTTTGATTGAGCAATTCCTCTATTGTTGTCACAACTTCAGCCGGTATTTAGTTTGTTTTCATTTGTCTGTTTTCCTGGTTTACTTTCTGTGCCACTCCCTCCTGCTCTGCACTCCCAGTTAATTACATTCACCTGGTCTGCCCCACACTCACATGCTCCTCATTAGTCAATCAGCCTCAGTATATATCCCAGTCATTTCCCTCAGTTCTCTGCCAGATCGTCTAGTTTGTCTTATGTGTTTCATAGCTATCCAGCGTCCTTATACCTGCCTGTCTGCATACCTGCCTGCCTGTTCATGTTTTCTAGTGATGGCCAGATGAAGCTTTTTGAAGCCTTGAAGCCTTAAAACCAAACGGTTCACAAAAAGGTTCATTTCTCAAGGCTTCATTTGAACCGATTTGAACACAATTACAACCCCCCCTGCTGGTCAAACAGTGTTAAATAGTCAGATCATTCTATCAATGTGTAATACACTCAATACTGTCCTGCAACAGTGCAGCCATGGGAATGAGTGACTGACAAGTAAATAAATCAAGACACCTTAATAAATGCATTTCATGTAGCCTATTGTTCATGTATTAATTCATATACATACAACTTATATTTTGTTTGATGTATTATTATGGGTATGAAACATGATAAAACATATACATCTAATAAATCTATCAATAAATATTTTTTGTCAAACTTTGAATTACTCATAATGACAGGAATACTTATTTTCAAACTGTCGCAGTGTTATAAAAAGGTAAGGGGCAGTGAATGTGCTTGTGATTTGATTTGATTTTTATTGAGAAACAAAATTTGTTCAGACAATTTCCCCTTTTGGAAACAACTTCTCCTGCTTTGGAGAACACTCTTTCACATGGTACAGCGGAGGCAGGGGTGCACAATAAAGTCACAGCAAGTTGATACAACATCCACATCACTCCCAAACCAATAAATCGCCAACACTAACCCGCAAAGTGCGAGTGGATCCACAATACCCGAAGCACTTCATGAACAAACGAGGCTTCGAACGTCATCAGTCACGTGATTCGCCCTAAACGATACAAGCATCGATACGCGCTTCACCAAAAACTTCCGGGATTACTCGACACACGCTCCGAAGCCTCGGCACATTACGACCCATCACTAATGTTTTCGACTCGCTCCTTGGATTTTGGTTTTCCCTTTCCCCTGCCTCTATTGGACTGTTTGCCACGCTACTACCTGGTTTGTCTTCACATTAAAACTTTTGTTGCTGCACCTAAACTGTTTTGTGTCATGCTATTGGGTTCTCGTCTGTCCATCCTGGAAACCTGACAATTGTGTTTGTTTCCATTCATGTATCAATTTTTCAGAGGAAGAACTGGCAACTCCACCTCTGGATGGTATCATACTACCAGGTGTAACCCGACACAGCGTCCTGGAACTAACTAGGAAATGGGTGAGAGAGACTTAGATGTAAAAAGGTCCTCGCGTGCTTATAAATATTACAAATCAGGCGTCACATTTCGTCCCCCCCCCACCGCCCTTTCTGTGTGCCCAGGGTGAGTTTAAGGTGTCGGAGCGCCACCTGACCATGAGCCAGCTGTGCTCTGCACTGAAGCAGCAGCGGGTCAAAGAGCTGTTTGGCTCTGGTACGGCCTGCATGATCTGCCCTATAGGACACGTCGTTTACCAGGGAGAGGTGAGAGAGAAGCAGCAGACCAACCCTACTGCAGTTATCTCTTTGTTCACACTAATGTTCAAGTTTATTTGGTGTAATTTCCCCCATGAAACAAGTGAATTCCAATTCAAATGTGAATAGTTAAAAATGTTTTTCGAGGCTTAGCTCTTCGATGAATGAGGCTCACCGTCTCTTGTGACCACACTGACAGTTTTCATCTTTCCAAGGTTGTCTGAACCTTGTGTCTTCTCGTTTTTAATATCATAATAAGTTTAGGCTACATAATATTACACAAGTTCTCGTAATTTAGATTGTAAAAAGCAGTCTCACAGTGCATATTCAATTACTTAAAAGTGTTTTTTTTTTATTTTAGGACTTGTACATCCCCTGTCAGGTTAAAAACTCACAGTTGACTGCACGCATAGCAAAGGAACTCACAGATATACAGGTTGGTGGATGCACAGGCAGACACACACACACACACACACGCGCGCACACACACACACACACACACACACACACACACACACACGTATGCACATATGCAGACACACACACACACCCCACAGATGTTTCCCTTAGCTTAGGAACAGCTGGTTGAACGTCTGTGTTCTTTACACTCCTGTCACCCTCAGGACTCTGTGTTCAAAAGAAAAGGTGCGAGTGACAGTAATTGTGGGAACAATTACAAACTTCACTGAGAAAAAGACAAATAGATAGAAATATCCACTCCCTTAGTTTAAAATATGGAGGATGAAACGCAAGACCTACAAAAGATATATAAATATATACATTCCCTCCAAATAAGAACCCATCCTGCATTTCCATTATCGCATTACTGAGTGATTATCATGTAACTCAATTAGATAAAAGCATTAAGTTGTTATTTTGCGAACAAACCCCCATAGGTCCTCATTCATTGTACACCCACTGCATGCATTATCTAGCCTGTGAGTAGGATAATAAGAGAACTATCTTATTAGGTAATGAGTAATGACTTAGTTATATTGCACGTGGCTTACAAACACGCCACCTCTACGCCGCACCGCAGGTTTAAAGAGATTCATAATGTTCTTTGCTGTAGGCTTGATTTGTGTTAATGAGCGTGTTATGTATCGCAGACTTTCCGTTATTGTGCTGTGTAATGAGCCTATTATCAGTCAGACTATGGCCTCCGACGGATCCTATTTTCTCTCTTGTATACTGGGAAAGGCTCTCATATGATTGAGATCACTATAAACTATTCATCAACCCTACTCCACTATATTTCCAGATCATTTTTCTTTTCAAATACATAACTGGATATAAAGGGCTTAAAACTAGCTTCAGCTGGACTGTATATAACATATGTGTTTCCTTCCAGTTATGCAATGTACTTATGTCATATATTATGATAACGCTTTAGGTAGGTGAAAATACTTTGATACTTCTAGACAGGATTTTAATGCTATCAACATTGCTGTCTTGGTACTTTTACCCAAGAAAAAGGACTATAATACGTATTTTCTCTGCTTAGAATCCACGATTTGCATTTTATATCAGCCATAAAAAAAATAACAAATTATATATATATTTAATGAGCCTAAATCTGTGAACTAAGCTGAACAAATAGATCATTGCAAATAGTTTTGGAGACTCAGATTTTACCAGTGTTTTCACAAATATCCCTGACCAGGATCATTGTGTCCTTGCTTAGTTGCGAATGGTAAACTTTAACTGGATCTGCATGAACGTCCTCTAAACACTTTGCATAGTTGATGTGGCTTATCTCTGTCTCTTCAACTTGTGGCTTTTCTTTGTCTCTCTCTCTCTGCATCTGTGGTTTTGTTGTTTTGTCGTTCTGGTCAGTCTAGGGGCAGCAGCCATTAGCATATCAGCTCCCTCAATCACCCATGCCGTGTAGGGGAGAAGGGTGCGTGTGAGAAATGTGTCCACCACGCCCTCACATCATCCGATAGCATCTTCCTTAAGTCAACGGTGCTGTAGAGAGGGAGACAGTTGCCTGGGCCTTAATGGCAGAGTGTGGAGAGTTGGAGATAGGGAGCAAGACAAACTCCTGTATTCTCTCATTAAGCTCGTCGTAATTGCACAAACCCAATTATTGCCTCAGCCTTTTGTGATCTTCAAAGCCAAGATGCTGCAAATGAAGCCTGGAACAAGTGGGTAGAGGAGGAGGAGGAGGAGGAGGAGGAGGAGGAGGAGGAAGATTCGGGGGTGAAGCTTAATGAACAATAAAATCGACAAAACGCTGGAAAACGCTGCGCTCCTTCAGCGGCGCTGTTAAATCTGTTGACATTTCATTTGGAGGGAATCAGTGCAGTGTTATCCACCACCACCACACACACACACACGCTCCCCCCTCCCCCTCTTGAAGACAACATTGTGCAACAAACAAACGAGTGGTCTGAGGCAGCAGATGAAAGATGGGTTTACTAAGTCGCCCTGCTGTTCCTCTTTCAAGTTAATTAGAAATCACATTCTTTTGTTTCCCCTTCGCAGGCGTTTATTTACTTTCTCACTCCGACCATTAGAACAAATTTGCAACATGAGACGCAAATAATTGGATTTGTCTCCTCGGCTGTCACGGATTGGGGGAACATTTTGTTTAGATTTTTTATTATAGTTTCCTTTTTTCCCTCTGTCGCGTTGTGTTCTTCTTGTTGGGCGGGCTGAGTTTGCAGATTTGCTTACGGATATTTGATTCAATTTTTGTTGTTGTGTTTTGCTCGCAATTAAGCGGTGGCGGGCAAGTTAAGCGCTTAGTGATTGTTTTTTTTTGCTGCTGTTTTGGCCTTGTTGCGAGGACTGGACAGTCTGGTAACCTTTTGGTGGCCTTTTGTTCCCTTACAGTATGGCCGCCAACCCAGCGACTGGACCTTCCTGGTGTAAAAGTCCCAAAGAAGAGGCGGTGCTCATGTGTCTGCAAATTGGACGTACTAATTATGCAACAACCAGAAGACGTACTGTACACAGACATTAATAAGGAAACAATGTACGCGCAATATTTGCGGTCTCACTGCAATACGCTGGAGCACGGCTCTGCGAGGCGAAAGTGTCATACCACGTCACCTCCTTTTAAACTTTAATTAATAACAAACACACACAAATGTCCAAAATAATTAGCAGAAGTAGGCTAATGTCTCATGCAATAGTGCACAATAACTTACAGTGACACAGCCACCGTGGCTTTATCTGCTGCTTCTCATCTCTGTCTCCAAAACAACATTTAGGATGCAGCAGTGGTGGCTTTGATTAAAACATGGAGAGTGAAAACATGTGAGATGTTACAAACATACGTTGGTGTTACGGAGAATTTAGTTTCACTTGTGTGAGTGTGACAAACTAGTTTAATTAACTATTGTCTTCATTTGGCCATGGCATGAACAGATTAACTTCTATTGTGTTGTAAACTGAAGCATTTTAAACAAATTGAAATCTACAGCCAGGGCAGTGCGACCAATTACTTTAAGCTAAGCACATCAACCAACTGTAATGAAAATCCATAAATATCATACACTAGTTGCTTTATTACCAAATGGATCTTGCTCTTAAGTCAGATGTACTGGAGCAATAATGTTCATCAGTCCTGGTTGTGCTGTGTTTGTTCATTTGGCCAATCGCAAATTTGCATGCACATTGGAACCGAGCTTTTCACTTCGAATACTGTAAAATTTTATTGTGAAGTTTAAATACTATGGCAAAGATTGCCAATAAAATTTGCACTTTTACCAAAAACGTGTCATTTCTGCTGCAGGAACTTTCCCAGGGGGCCAAAAGGTTTTTGTGGAACTCAAGAACTAAACCTGCACTTTTGACTCAATCGACTTCCTGTAAAATAGTTCCAGGTGCAATAAAGAAATAAAAAATCCTTGCTCTGAGGGTAGTACTTTTCAAAGTTACAGTACATGGACTTTAGGGGAGAGACGCCTCCATAATCCTTATTCCTTAATGATGCTTAGGAGTGCACGGGTTTTCCACTCACCCCGAAACACACGTGCACTCACAGAGAACCTGGAACAGGCCCAAAGCCATCAGCATAATGGAGTCATAACAGAAAGCCATCAAACTGGAGAGCCCTGGGCTGTTTAGCTTTACACACACACACACACACACACACACACACACACACACACACACAAATGCAATATCACTCAGGATACACTCTCTTGGTTTAAAAATGGAAAAATCAGGAGGTAAGTTGTGTTCACAACTAAATGAATGCCTCATTAACTGGGATCTTGTCCGTATGTCTGCCTCTGTCTGTGTGTACATGGATGCACTTCGTGTGTGTGTGTGCGTGCGTGCGTGCGTGCGTGTGTGTGTGTGTGTGCGTACGTGCGTGCGTGTGTGTGCGTGCGTGTGTGTGTATTTGCGTGCGAGGGGGTGCCCAGTTGCGTGCTGGATGATTTTTGGACCCTTGCGAAGACAGCTCATTTTGGCTGCAGCTTCCTTCCTCCTTGTGTGCGGTGGCACAGCTGGTCTAGAGTACACACGCAATGCACGCGCACACACACACACACACACACACACACACACACACAATGCATACCCAAAATGCCAAACCCCATCTAGCCTGCTTCATCTAGGAGGCCACTTGTGAAATGGCCACAGCACACATTTTAGTGTTTTGCCTGCTGTTTGCTTTCCCTTACAATGAAATTCTCACAAGAGCCTGTTCAATAATTATTACATATACATGAGTTAAATAAGCTCTTCACTCCATTAATCCCCCATGGGGTTTCATTAAAATGACATCTTATCTAATCTAAAGGACATCTGGACAGGTGAGGAAGCATTGTTTAAGGGCACGTCACACCTCAAGCCGTTCCAGGAACACCAGACAGTAAAATCTGAGCTGTTATTTTCTTGATGAACACTTTGAGTTGACAAGTGTTGACTGGACAGTTGCTTGTCCACTCTGCGCTGACGAGCCTCCGAGGCAATAATACACGACTGTGCAAAAGTGTTAAAAAGTATCCCTGATGGTGTGAGGTGGCACAGCGCCGGTTTAACACAGTGAAATATTTGATTATCTTCAGTACACTAAAGTGTTGCACCAAAACTTTTGATTCGATAGAATTATTTTTATTCTTTACTTTATACTGTACAAGGCATGCAGAGGGACAGAAAATCAGCTGCCTAAGCTTTGGGAACCACTATACCATTATATACTTAAAAAGATTATATTAGGGGGCAACCAGTAGCTCAACTGGTAGAGTTCATACCATAAAGGCCCAATCCTTATCGCATGTTATGTTCCCGGGTTCAATTCCTATCAATCTTTTTTCCCTCAATTTGAAAAGGGTATATTTGGTTATACAAACAAAGGGGGCTCCCCATACCTAGCAACATGCCCATTTACAGAGCCTAGGCTGTGTATTAACACTTGATTTTCTTTTTGATTTTTTAGAGATATTCACTGATTTTGAGAATAGTGAATTTGATAATCTCACTTCAATTTATTGAGCTTTGTTGGTGTAATGGCTCTTTAATATGTTGCCAAAGTCTCCCTTTCTCTCCCTTTCTCTCTCTCCAGTTCTCCTAGCTCATGGTATTTTCCCCTCCAGCTCCTCCGTCTCTTTTATTCTCCCTCCTTCCAAGCGCCCTCTCCCCTCTCACACAGACACCAGAGACCCCGGCAGGCCGCTCCCATTCAGCCCGGAGACGACGATGATGTTTTAATTGTCACTTCTTGTTAAGGCGGCCGTGACATTCACGCGGGGACAGAGGGGAGGCAGTCGGCGTAATCAGAGGAAATAGAGAGAAAGGGGGTAGGGAGGGAAAGAGGAGAGAGAGAGAGAGAATGACAGAGATATGGCACCCGTTCAGCCACTAAGAGTAGTGTTTGGCTCTGAGCAACTGTGCCTCCTTCTCCCTCTTTCCCCTCTCTCTCACCCCCGCCGGGGCATGATCTGATTTGACAAGCGCAACGCTGTCATCTTGAGTTTGTCCAATTTGAAATTCTAATTAATGAACTCGGCGCCACTTTGTGTTTTTCTCCTTGTTGTTGTTGTTGTTGTTGTTGTTCACCCTCTTCTTCTTCTCCTTCCTTTCCTTCCTAGGCCAGTTTGTCTTCTATTTGTCTTTTCTTTACCCTTCCCTCACTCGCTCCTCCAGTCTTTTTCGGAAGGCGGTGTGATTGCAGAGGGCCGCCGGTCGCTCTGGGTGAGATTGTGGTCTCACACCATAGCAGATGATATCAGTGGCTTTGGGTCACCCAATTAGAATCCAACTGTGTGTGTGTGTGTGTGTGTGTGTGTGTGTGTGTGTGTGTGTGTGTGTGTGTGTGTGTGTGTGTGTGTGTGTGTGTGTGTGTGTGTGTGTGTGTGTGTGTGTGTGTGTGTGTGTGTGTGTGTGTGTGTGTGTGTGTGTGTGTGTGTGTCTCAGTCCTGTTTCTCTAGTCTTTCCTAATGAGGAAGCAGAGAGAGAAGCGATGGCCGCTGATCGCTGACGCCCAAAGGCCAGAGGAGTGGTTCGGTCTTCTCTTATCCACAACTTCACACGTTAAGTGTACACTCATAGAGAAAGTGTTTTCCTTTATCACAACAAATCAACATATACTGTAGGCCTATGTCCAGCACAGCTCTGACCTCATAGCACAATGAAAATCCACGTTCAACTTCAGGCTTCGATGGTTGGTCAAATCAAAGTGAAAAGACTTATTTCTTAAAGATGCAAACTATTGTTCCAATGTATTATAGTAACAAGGAGAGATACCGAACGCTACTTAAACCACAGTATGGATCTTTTCAGATGTAGCTCTATTGTCAGTAGTATGTGAAATACATTCCCATGCTTTGGGGGGGGGGGGGGGGGGAGCAACAAAGTCTATGGGTCATTTTAATGAGTCCCAAATCTGCTTGTATTGTTGTTGTGGTTTAAACAGTAAAAGCTGATAATTGAAGTGATGTGGTGCAGCAAAGAGAGAGGAATACTGTACATGTCATGTCTTACCTCGCCAGCGGGTGGTGCTAGCTGCCTACAAACTATAGGCCCTTAGCCCATAGAAAGGGAGAGAGGGAAAGAAATGAAAAGAAGGGGGTAGGGGGAGTGTGGGGTGGATTTTTGGGAGGCCTGCCAATCACGATGAGAAACCACTGCAGAACTAATCTATTTCCATGCCCGTTTTAATCCACCAACTCAACGATGGCATCATTTAATCACAAAATCATCACCGCTATCACCATCATCCTCCATCACCCCCCCCCCCCCACACACACACACACACACACACACACACACACACACACACACTCCCACCCTCCTCATGCATTAATAATTTTTTATTTTTTTTGTAAATAAGAGCTTGTGATTAAGAGCAGATTAGTGCGCGCCTTTGGACGGACAGACAGACAGACAGACAGGCTGTGTTGGGTTTTGTTAACACGAGGGTGAACACTGGGTGTCAGTTGTGTGCGTTTGACATTACATCAACGTTATCCTCCTGCCGCTCATGTTATTGCTCTTGGCTTAGGGAGTTTTAGGGGGACTTTTTAACAGCAGCCTTGCTTAAGAGCTTAGAGTAAATGGATGGATGGAGAGATGGACGGACGGATTGAGATCAGGCACTCACAATCACACACACACACACACACACACACACACACACACACACACACACACACACACTTACACATGCACAGAGAGATCAGTGTCACTCACCCAGCGTCGGCGCCAAAGCCTGATTTGCTTTGTGGTAAAAGCTGTTTTATTTCTCATCAGTGTTGTAATGGAGATGCTCGGCTGTCACACACGGCACTTGAAGTCTCATTTTAGTGCAGGAGAATAGCACAATTTGCCATTTTTCTGCTCTGGTATTTGCCCTAACTGCATCTGAATTTACTGTACATAATTTTTTTTTGTGATGGTCAGGTCTTTAGAGGTTGAATGCTGTAAAGTAAGTAGGATAAAGATGTGTCATGAACAACTCAAAATGTATTTGAATCACTTTAAAATGTTGATACCTTGGTTTAAGGCCCTAAAACAACATTTTAGCCTTAATGTGGCTTCTTTTCCCATTATGAATATCCTCTTTGGATAATATAATTCTTAGACATTCATAAATGTGTCATTTTGACTGTTCCACCCTTCTGCCCTTGAATGTCAGATAGCTCACGTAAGGGGCTGGAGAATTTTTTTTAGTGGGTTCAGGAAAGAACCAGAGTTGCGACTTCTTTTTTTATTTTTTTTAATAAACGGTTTTGGAACTATATTGGAACTACTTTTTTATGGTCAAATGTACCATAAAAAAGTGATAGTGACAGCTTTTGGTTGAAAAATAAAGAATGCCAGGCCAGTAAGCATTATGCAAGTTGCACATATTCCATATCTATCTCTGTGTACCATTTGGTTGCTATTTGTTCAAATGATTTACTATTTACACATTGAGGTTTCAAATTGATGCATACAAATTCTGTGCACTTTTGTTGTGAGGTTTGTTGCATGTTGTCTCTTATTTGGAAATATACATATGGGATAAGAGTTTATTATACTGGAAAGGGCCTTTAAAAATGGAAACATATTGTTAAGCCCCCCCTTCACACCAATATAACATCCATACATTCCCTTACTCTTCTTATAACGAGTAACAAAGCAACCAAGCAGATTTTTAGTCAAATTAGACAATATGACTCACACCGTAAAATGCATTGTTGAGGCTGCCAATCTCCTTGCCAGCAGTGGTGTAGTTTGTTCATGGTCCTTGTAGCGATGTCTCAAAATTGCAATGGCTATTTTCGTTTTATAAATTGCCACGGATTACATAAAATCTCTCTATGCATGTACTTTATAAGCAGGTGGGCACATTTTGTCTTGGAATGCAGGACAACTACTTATTATTCAGTGGTGTACTGAATACTGTGTGTTTGTGTGTGTGTGTGTGTGTGTGTGTGTGTGTGTGTGTGTGTGTGTGTGTGTGTGTGTGTGTGTGTGTGTATTAAAAGGAGACGTCGGTTCTGACGGTGACTAATGTTCTCCGGGCCTGGCGGCTGGCACTGCTCTGTCTCCCTGCAGGTGGGAGTGAGTCACACACATACACGTTGCGCACACACACACACACACACACACACACACAGCGCCACCCATTTCAGGCTGACCACCTCAATGTGCCAACCTGCCGACCGTGGCAGCCAACTGGCCAATGAACAACTGTCTGTCTGTCTGTCTGCAGAGCAACAGCACATGCCACCACAGCAGCTAGAGTGAGGTCGTATTTGTGAATCTTTCGTGCTCTCTCTCTTTCTGCCTTACACACACACACACACACACACACACACACACACACACACACACACACACACACACACACACACACACACACACACACACACACACACACACACACACACACATACATACATACACACATTCATGCTCTCTCATAACTCACACACAAGTCTGACACATCCCTGTCAAATGCCAGCTCACATTAAGGTGGAGGGAAGGCACCTTTCCCTCTCCTCTCTCGCTTGTTTGGTCTCCTCCTCGTCTGTCTCGGCATTTCTGTAAACATTCAAATCCAAGCTGCTTCACTGTACCAGATATAAACATAAACAGCAGTATAGACATTATATATAGTATATAGTATATAAGGCATTATCCCATCATTGATGTCCCAATATGTTCCCTGCAGCCACGCATAGTGCAATTACATGTAGGAGGCTACTTTTCTTGAAGCAGTTTGAAGCAGCGCACAGGGATAACCCCTGGTGAGACGCAGGAGGAGCCAAGCCCGGAGTCACCCCACAGTGCTCGGAGCCTCCACGTACCAGTAGCCCCAGACCCAGGCAGAGTAACCGAACATCGTCGGGTCAAGTGGCCTCCGGCCAGTAAGGAGAAACAGTGGCTCCAGTTCGATGATGATGTGGATACGATCCTAGAATCAGCAGCCAAGGGCGACGCAGACAGGAAGCTCAAAACCATGGCAACCATCATCATCAGCCTTGCTGTCGAGAGGTTTGGTACAGTGGAGAAGTTGGGTACCAAGACCCCCTACATGAACAACCGTAGGGCAGAGAAGATCAGCCAGTTAAGGCAGGAGCTGCGGGTCCTGAAGCGGCAGTACAAGGTAGCGCGAGAAGAGGAAAGGGATGCCTTATCAGAACTTCGCGGCATCCTCAGGAAGAAGCTCACCACTCTTCGAAGGGCAGAATGGCACAGACGGCGGGGGAAAGAGAGGGCCAAGAGGCGGTCTGCCTTCATCGCAAACCCCTTTGGAGTCACCAAGCAGTTACTTGGGCAAAAACGAAGCGGCAACCTCGTTTGTCCCAAAGAGGAGATCGACAACCATCTCTGCAACACATACAGTGATGCTGCTTGGGAGGAAGACCTAGGTCCCTACAGATCTTTGATAGACCCCCCTGGACCCACCACAGACTTCAACAGCAAGGAGCCCAGTTGGAAGGAGGTTCAGGAGGTTGTCAAGGCAGCTAGAGCCAGCTCAGCCCCTGGACCAAGCGGAGTGCCATACAAGCTATATAAGAGGTGTCCCAGACTCCTTCACCGGCTGTGGAAGATCCTGAGGGTTATCTGGAGGAGGGGAAAGGTAGCCCAACAATGGAGATTTGCTGAAGGTGTCTGGATTCCCAAGGAGGAGAATGCTAAGAACATCGAGCAGTTCCGAACCATCTCGCTGCTCAGCGTTGAGGGGAAGATATTCTTCGCCATCCTATCCCGTCGGTTGACGGAGTTCCTCCTGAAGAACGAATACATCGACACCTCTGTGCAGAAGGGTGGAATCCCAAAGGTGCCAGGATGCCTCGAACATACAGGTGTGGTCACGCAGTTGATCAGAGAGGCAAGAGAAGGCAAAGGAGACCTAGCAGTGCTGTGGCTCGATCTCACCAATGCTTATGGATCCATTCCTCATAAGCTGGTGGAAACAGCACTGGACCGGCACCATGTCCCAGGTAAAATCAGGGACCTTATCTTGGACTATTACAAGAGTTTCAAGCTGAGAGTCACCTCTGGGACAGTTACATCTGAGTGGCATCGGCTGGAGAAAGGGATCATCACTGGATGCACCATTTCAGTGATCCTCTTTGCCTTGGCCATGAACATGCTGGTCAAGTCAGCCGAAGTCGAGTGCAGAGGTCCGCTCACCAAGTCTGGAGTCCGCCAGCCCCCCATCAGAGCCTTTATGGACGACCTGACAGTAACAACAACGTCAGTGCCGGGGTGCCGATGGATCCTTCAGGGCTTGGAGAAGATCATCACCTGGGCTCGGATGTGTTTCAAGCCTGCAAAATCTAGGTCCCTGGTGCTGAAGAGAGGGAAAGTGACTGACAAGTTCCGCTTCTCTCTGGACGGCACCCAGATTCCATCGGTGACTGAGAAACCCATCAAGAGCCTCGGAAAGACCTTTGATTGCACCCTGAAAGACGCTGCATCCATCAAGGCCACAAATCGGGAGCTGGAAGCGTGGCTGACAGCAGTGGACAAGTCGGGTCTGCCTGGTAAATTCAAGGCCTGGATTTACCAGCACGGTGTTCTCCCCAGGATTCTGTGGCCCCTGCTGGTGTACGAGTTCCCTATAACAACGGTACAGGGCTTCGAGAGGAGGATCAGCTGTTATCTCCGTAGATGGCTGGGCCTGCCACGAAGCCTGAGTAGCATCGCTCTGTACGGGCACAACAACAAACTGAAGCTCCCCATTAGCAGCCTGAATGAGGAGTTTATGGTTACCCGTGCAAGAGAGGTGCTGCAGTACAGGGAATCCAGTGATCCGAAGGTCTCCAAGGCTGGCATCGTAGTCAGGACTGGGAGGAAGTGGAGGGCGCAGGAAGCAGTCGAGCAGGCGGAGTCACGCTTGCGTCACAGCGTGCTGGTCGGCCCAGTGGCATCTGGACGAGCAGGGCTTGGCAGCGTTGCAACCACGCGCTACGACAAAGTTCTGGGCAAAGACAGACGCCGATTGGTCCAAGAGGAAGTGAGAGCTGGCGTGGAGGAACTGCGTGCTAGCCAGATGGTGGGGATGAAACAGCAAGGCGCATGGACGAGATGGGAACAGGCAGTGGACCGCAAGATCTCCTGGTCTGAGCTTTGGCAAGCTGAGCCTTACCGGATCAAGTTCCTGATTGCGTCCGTCTATGACGTCTTACCCAGCCCATCCAACCTCTTCTGCTGGGGCAAGGTTGACGCACCATCATGTCCTTTGTGCCTCAGGAGAGGAACCCTAGAGCATATCCTCAGCTGTTGCCCAAAAGCCCTGGGAGAAGGACGCTACACTTGGCGCCATGACCAGGTGTTGAAGGCGATAGCAGAAACCATCTTCACCAGCATCACTCAGAACAAGCCTCTCCGACCAGCAAGACAGGCGATTGTTTTCATTCGTGCAGGGGAGAAGCCTAAGCCCCAACCAAGGGGGGCAGCAGGACTCCTTGGAACCGCACCGGACTGGCAGATGAAGGCCGACCTGGGAAAGCAGCTCAGATTCCCAGAGCACATCGTGGAAACCACCCTGAGACCAGACCTAGTTCTGTTCTCAGATTCAACAAAACAGGTGGTCCTTCTGGAGCTGACAGTTCCCTGGGAAGAGCGCATGGAAGAGGCCAATGAGAGGAAGCGTGCCAAGTACGCCAACTTAGTGGAGGAGTGCCGCAGTCGGGGGTGGCGTGCCCGGTGTGTGCCAATAGAGGTGGGCTGTAGAGGCTTTGCAGCGCGATCTCTCTGCAAAGCATACAGCATGTTTGGAATCGCAGGTGCACGCCAGAGAAAGGCCATCAAGACCACCACAGAGGCAGCTGAGAAGGCCTCTAGATGGCTGTGGATCAAAAGGGGTGATCCGTGGGTACATGCTACTTAGACACAAGTTGGGACTTGATCAATCCCGGCTGGGTCGCCTGGGTGAGGGTGTATGATGTTGCGAGACCCGAAACACCCAATGACCCCAGGTTCCATCACTGATGATGTGTCTAAGTGCATCAATAGATGTATACTAAACTATGCTGTTATTGTTCTTCTAATTTTGAATGCCACTTTTTCTATTAAGCATTACTTATCTCTGTCAGTCATATGTTTTATTGTTAAAAATATATAGACCTGGCTGAAATATCCTTAACTGCATTTGAGGTTTTTTTTAATCTTCATGTACTTATCTCTCTCTCTATATTTAAAAAAAACTTTCACAGGATGTGGAATGTTGCTTCTATGTTGTAATCTAATGGGATCTAGTGCCTTTACATCTGCACCAATTTACCAATGGGATAATGATGAAGTGCCTGTAACACTCTGTATTGTCCCACACTGACTCCATGTTCGGTTTATCACAGATAGTCATAGTAAATGACCACATCATAGGGCTTAACTGATGGGTTTCTCCATGAAATGGAAGTCCTGGATTTACAATGTACTGTGCAAATGTCTGTGTGTGTGTGCGTGTGTGTGTGTATGATGCCCTTTTCCATCATTTGCTAATCAGATATCATAATTTGCTCCAGCAGAATATTGAAATATGTCTGCCGGTATTTGTATCACTCCATCATGGCTGAGTAAATGACGATGTGACAGGCATGGAGAATCCACCAGACGTGACGTGACAGTGTGTGTGTGTGTGTGTGTGTGTGTTTTTTTGTGTGTGTGTGTGTGTGGTATGTGTACGTTTAAGTGTGTTTTAATGATGTTCCGTGGAAGGAATCGGAGATGTATGGTTGCCTCTGAGCGCGGATAAAACAGTTAAACACAGTAATTGCCATTTACTCTCAGCTGGGCTCGCGTTCCCATGGGAGAGCTCAGAGCTCAATGGGTACCACTGAAATTCACACACACACACACACACACACACGCACACACACACACACACACACACACACACACACACACACACACACACACACTTGCACACGCATACACACATACACATGGAAACATGTATATCTTACTTTAGAGTTGTTTTTTTCCAACACCTCTTCTGTCTTATTTTTTAAGCTTTGGTCCTGAAAGTAAACACTGCAGCCACATTCACTGTGTGTGTGTGTCTGTGTGTGTGTGTGTGTGTGTGTGTGGGGGGGGGGGGGGGGTTGGGGGGGTCTTGCAAACATCATCAATATTACACTCTGCCCTGGGGCAGCTAAAGGGCTCTGAATTGCTTAACTCCTCGCTCTCTGATTCTTTGTCTCCTTGAATGAAGGAAGGAGGTTTATTCTCGTTTGTTTTTCCAGAAATCAGTTTTTTCTACATAAGGCTGGTTTATTGACTTTCTTTGCATATAAAACACAGTTCTTACTTAGGATATATATGTGTGTGTGTGTGTGTGTGTGTGTGTGTGTGTTTTTGTGAGAGAGAGAAAGAGAGGTGTGTTTCCTGATGTATAAATTAAGAGCACATAACTTCTCCTCCAGGTCACTGAAACAACAGAGCAGTCACCCGCCTGCCAAGTATGAATGTGGGGTGCAGAGAGGGTCATAAATGACCCATTGTGAGAGAGTGTGCGTGTGTGTGTGTGTGTGTGTGTGTGTGTGTGTGTGTGCACGTGTGTGCGTGCGTGCGTGTGTGTGTGTGTGTGAGTTTGCCTTTGCCCATGTCTCTAATTTGTGTGCAAATGTATGTCATTTACATGTGTCAATACACATGTGTGTGTTCAGAGGTGAACATATGTATTTTCTTAAAGTGTGTGTCTGTATGTGTGTGTGTGTGGTGGGCCTGACTGGGTTTCTCAGTGTGTGTGATTAGGTGATCGCTGCTTTATATTCCCCACAGAGGAATAAAGAGAGTATTTCCCCTGAAAAAACAACAGCGCACAAAGGGTCCTTTGACCAGGCTGTGTGTGTGTGTGTGTGTGTGTGTGTGTGTGTGTGTGTGTGTGTGTGGGGGGGGGGGGGGGGGGGGTGTGCGTGTGTGTGTGTGTGTGTGTGTGCATGAGCATACGTGTTTGGGTAGAGGGGGGTCGGCGGCGCTGGTCTTGGACCCTCTGAACTCCTCTCAGCTGTGACCCACTGCTAGCTATAGGCTTGACAATACCTTGTGTGTGTATGTTAAGACAACATGACGCAGAGTCAAAAGCTGCACACACACACAACTCTGTCTTCGCACTTGCATACATTTATTTCAATGGCATATTCATGTTGTACTGGTTCGGTGTTCTTTTGAATTGATCTACTGTTTTTGGTGCATATAGGAGTTCTTTTTGGCATGACATATTTCACTTAACCTATCTGTTGCTTCTTTTGCTTCTATTTCTGAGTTCCTACATTTCCCAGGATCCCATGTAAGAAAAATATCTTACCTCAAATTTCCATAACTTGTTGAATTGAACTTTCCTTGTTGTTTTCCAACATGTTAGCTGTAACAACTTCATAATTTTATAATATTGTGACCAATGCAGGTCTGAATATGGATGGTTGTTTTCTTGTGTATAGAAATATTTTTCCCTTTTCCATCTCTTGTTTCATCATCCATTTCTCTCTCTCTCTCCGTTTCTCTCTCCCTCGCTGTCAAGCTTGCTGTCAGAGTATAATGCCATGTTGTGCCAATGTCGCCAAGTGTTAATACCTTAGCTGTCATCACAAAATCCCACGTCTCCCGCTCCGACCTCTCTCCAACCCCTATATTCATCTATATCTCCTTTCAGCCTACTCAAATTAAAAGGTTACCGCCCCGTCGTCCCTCCATCGCCTTCGATAAAGACAATGATTAGTAAAAGGCTAGGCAGAGAGAGAGCCAAACAGATATACAGATATGCTTCTCCCTTTCTTTCTCCCCGGAGACCAACGCTGTACCAAACCCAGACAGGCACACAGGGGGATTATTTGGGAAAATTCCAGGGCATTTGTTCCAGAATGGCACCATGGGCCTCTGAACACCGGCGATTCAGCTAATGTCACTGTATGAAAGCATCAATCTATCAACAAAACCCTACTTTGTGGGTCAAAAGGCTTTCAGCATTGCAGCAAAAGACAGAATAAAAAACAGCTCCGCATTTCACCAGTGAGTGAGAGAAAGGCCTCGGCCGAGGCTGAAAAGAGAAAATTGTTACCATTACAGTGGCAGGCGAGATAAAAAAAAATAAGTACAGAATGGAGAAAAAAAATTCTCCATGAGAAGGAATAATCAAGATGGTTATTTGTCTGCCGGATACCGCTGCTCCCCTTGCATTATCAAAATTGATCGTGCCTATAATTTTACAAGGGGAGATACTGAGAAATAAAGAGGTGCAGAAGGCCCTATTGTCGAGCCGACGCATATCAAACACTGTGATATTGTGGCAGTTAAGTGGCAATTTTGTTGGTTGCAAGAGAATTTTGTTTATTTTTTTCTTCTTCTGCAGAGTGATGCCATTCTGTGCTTTTTTCAGTGACTTTAGCTGGACGAAGGCGACTCATGGACAATCACATGAACTCTCTTCGATATTTATTTTGCACTTGCCAGTTTCATTGAATATAAATTATTCAACCAGCAGACACATTTACATACATACATATTGATCTCCTTAGCAGAGTCATTTCAATGCTGTTCGGAAAATAATTACATATCTAAAAAACATATTTTTCAACCAAAGTCATCTTAGTTTGAACTGTTTCCTGTAAATGTGACTGGTTTACATTCAACTGCTTACATGTAAATTGTTGTGTGCAAAGCAATGGGACTTGTAGGGAAGTCTGGAGGTTGACATAGAAGAAAAAGGTAAAATTAATATTTGAATAAACAAGAAGAACAAAAAAAGCTTGAAGGAACACAGTTGCAGAGAGAGAGGGAGAGAGAGAGAAAGAAAGAGGGATCAGAGGGACATATGTGTGGGACTAAACAAGAGAGGTTACATCAACTTCAGACACAAAGCCATAATCGCCACATCGACACAAACCACATGAACCCACGTACACAGACGCACACCTCTCTGCCCTCCAGTGGTACACTATCTGCAGCCGGAAGTCCCATGCAGACACTTCCTGTCGGTCCCAGGAACAATGGCTATTGTCGAAAGTTCCCTCAGCACTCTGATACGCCGTGACCTCACCTCCACGCCTCGGCTGACAATAAATCCTCCACCTTTGGAACAAGCGGTGACAGATTAACAAGGTAACGGCGCCAGAAACCTTAAAGAAACAACAGCAACAGGGTTAAAAATGGCAAAATGTATGGTTGGCCGTTCTCACGTGCTGTTTTCTGATATCTTTTCTAAAGTTTCAAATGTGTGCAACTGTTGTATCCGATTTTCGCAGCGGACTACCGGCGCCATGCTTTATGGACGGACAAAGCAAGAAAGACAATGCAGTCCCTCTGACTCCCGAAACTCTTCACCGAAATGTTTCAATTACTCACATACATACTGTATCTAACAGGAGCTTGAGAAGTATACCTTTTCCAACTGCTCCAAAGTCCATATAGTGCTTTAGTGCTTAAATTGGGTCATAATTATAAGACGTGGCATGCGACAACACAATTCAGCAGTTTATTTAAACACTATTTTAATGCTGCTGAAACTTGGATTTATAGACTCAATGCATTAAGGCACTCTTTGGATCATCTAGCAGACCAACATTTTTATGTTGTTTTTTTCATATTGGCTTCCATCACTAAGGCTGTTTTACAGTAATGTGGTTGCATAAACTGTCTGGCAAGTTCTGAATGGGGGGAACTGTGTCTTTTACGTGCATTTAACCCGACTTCTATTCAACAACCTGTGCAGACCTGAAAAGTGGCTGGGAAATGTTTGTAGTTGCGCCCTTGCAAGGAACGAAGACCTGTAAATGCAACATTGACACAATATTATTATCTTTATAATCTAGCGAGCTAGCTAGCCAACAGTTATATATATTTAAATCCAGCATACATGTAGTGACATTAGCCCTTAACACATCCTGCCACCATTACAGGTGGCTGGATGTGTTAAGAACTATTCAACCAGTCCTCTCCTGTTGGCCATAGATGCACGCAGGTTAACGGGTTAAATGCCATGCTCCACTAGCACCTCCACAGAGGCTAAATTAAAGAGGGCGAGAATATTATAATTGTGGACCCAACAATGGAGGTCGTGGGTCAGATTTAGGAGTCATTTCTCATATCTCAATGAGACTCTGGCCGAATCCAGAGTAGCTGAAACCAGCTGGTGTTTCCCTGCTTTTTTTGTTTTGTTTTTTCAAGGAATATGATCATGACGAAGTGAGTTCATATGGAGCTTGCGTATATACCGCCACACAGAAAGAATGAGCCAAACACAACACATTCACTTCTCCAGACAATCCAGGGATTCCAACTCTTGGGCTGTGAAATAGAAGAAAAAAAACTCTGGCGACCATATTGAGAGAGAGACAGAGAGAAAGTAAGTGCATTGTGTTCATTAATCAGCTGAAGACACCGCTCCAGTGGCCTTAGAAGAAAAGAGTGGGAAATAATGGAATGCTACCAAGCTCCCTTACCTTATGTTTAGCATGATCCTCCAGGGTGTTGGAAAGGGGTTCCAACATTCACAAAGTGATTTTTTTTCTCTTTGTGACTCAGTGTGTGTGTGTGTGTGTGTGTGTACCTGTGTGTATGTGTGCTTCAGCATCCCTTCGTCCCCATCTGTACAGAGCAGCTGCCGTCATGGTGCTTCTGGGGATTAAACGCCTCTCTCACACACACAAGCTGCCATCCCCCTCCGCCACCCATCCACATCTTCTTCACCTTTCCACCTCCTTCCATTTCTCCCCGCTCATTCTCTCTCTATCTCCCACTTTTATTTATTCCACCTTATTGCCAGGGGTGACCCTCTCATTTGTCATCATCTTTGAATCCATCGCGGCTGGCAGGTTTGTTCAAGCCAAAGTACTGTGTATGTTTGAATGTTAGACAACCACTACAACGAAATGGCCATGTATTCTTAATGCAAAATGTGGTTGTTAGAGCCACACTAGTCTGGCATGACCACTTCCGCCAGCGTCTATTCGCTTGCGTCGAAAAGCTACGCAGCCCCCGGTTGCTGGCTTTCCCCTATTGTGATCCCCCTCAAATTCGGAAACAATTCGCTCAGTCAACCCGTGTGCTTATGTGCAGCGCTCTCTCTCTCACACACACACACACACACACACACACACACACACACACACACACACACACACACACACACACACACACACACAGGGTGTGAGAAGTCACATTACTGTAGACAGATATAAAGTGTGGCGATACTTCGGGATAATAATATTGGCGGCGGCGGTCCGGGATGCATCCTAGCTTAGCCTAGCTGTCCAACTTCATTGTACAACTACCCCCGGGCAGAAATACCCTCATAAACTCTGGAAAATGAAGCGTGGGGGTTTGAATTGAGCACCGGACCTTATAACCAGCTAGATTAAGATCCGCCGTTCCCTTTCTTTGGTGAATTAGGGACTATGCAGCGGTGTTTTAGCGACGGGGAAAGATTCCAACGGCTTCCACTATCACCTAGCAACTCTTACGGCTACTTGCTGCAGTTGGTGTAGCGCTCACAACGTCAAAACCCTGTTCTGCCTGTAAACAGACGGACTACGGCTCTGACTACAGCGATAGGAGGTGGTGACATAAGTTCTCGAATGCTAAAAATTCTACTCGACCGCCGTAGCCGTCCTCTCAACCGCCGATGATAATGTTACCAGAGATAACACTACGTGGGTGGCTAGTTAACTCCGGTTAAGTTATCCCGTGAGCTCCTCGGGGGCTAAAGTGTATGGTGTCTTGACATGCTGGTTAGAAAGCAACACACTATGTATATTCCTTTTGTCTTTAATAGTTTTTGTGTGGCGTTTGCGGGTTTAGCCATTTCTCTGACAGTCTCTGGACGTAAAGACGTTCCATCAAAATAAGTCCCCCCCCCGGCACTATTTTGCAGGACACCGCTGCTGCTTCCCGGGGTTAGCCCCGCCCTAGATGATTGTGATTGGTTTAAACAAATACAAACAGGCTAGCCCAGTTTCCCCGGTTTCCCCACCCGAATAGACGGCTCTAAACAGAGTGCTTCCAGACCCTACTACTTGCTGTAGTTTGGTCTGGCTTTGCGAGACTAGAGCCACACTAACCAATATTTTATATAAACTATGGGTTAAGGAAGTTGTGCAAAATGAAAGGTGTTCCCTGTTGTGACAAACCCACAAAGAATCATCAACTGACCCTGCAGTTCGCCTCATCTTCCCATACCAATTTAACATCCAACAGCACATTCTTTACTATTGTGCAGTGTGCAAATGTTTATGATCAGTCTCATCGTCCTCATCAACCCTGATTCTATTTGTCCATGCCTGCTGGATGTTGACTTAAAGGTCACATATTATGCTAAATGCACTTTTTAAATGTGTTCTAACATATCTATGGGTCCAAGGTGTGCCTAGAGACTGCCAAAATATTTTAAAAAATAACAATCTCTCCTTTTCTCACTCTCCCCCTTTCTGAAACCCCCACCCCTCCCCCCCAATATACTCCAGTCAGAATTCTCCCCTTTTCTGACCTCAAAAACTGGAAAGGCAGAAGCTTCCACTGTGCAGCCCACACCCCTATTTCTTATTGGTCCACGGCCAAGACAGAGGAGGGCGAGGCGTATCTGGCTTCGCTTCCGGACAGGGGGCGGGGGGGAGCTCAAAGATTGTATATTTACGAGGGGAGCTGCAGCTCTTTTTAAAAAATAGGCCATTGTGAGAATAGCTGAACATCGGCTTAGTACAATAAATTATCTGAAAGTTTTTTTCAGCAAACAATTAAAGAAAAACGTATTAGGGACCACTAAGACCATATAATATAGTGTATAATAGAACCGAAAAGTGATGACCTGTTGTGTTTACATCTTGTTCCACTGCCACCAATGGGCAAAAAAAGTCCATTGATGCTGTTTTAAAGTTTGTATGCTTTCATTTTCCTTTGCATATTTTCCATTTTCCTGAGAATTTCATTCCTGAATAGACTTGGAGTTTATTTGCTCTTTATCAAATCTGGATCCAGTATCAAATCTGCTTTTCAAAGACTCTTCACGAATCCTTTTAGTTTGACTTCCAACAACATTAAGCAACCCAAGTGTAACCCTGTCAATATAAGGGCTACTAAAGCATTTATTGTAGGGCTAATGAAAGCTATACTTATTTAAAATGCTGTACTAAGAGAACTCTTTTTTGTTTTAAGTGTATGAAAAGGTTAGCTTGATTTTATTATAAGTGCCTTTTATTTTGAAACTCTTACGTATGAACTCTGAACTCTGTAAAGCGCGAGTAGTTGTTTACATGAGAGTTCCGTGAGTTGCGCAGAAAGAGAGATGAGACGGAGAGAAACACACACGTTGTCGTTAATGCTCCGAGCTAGAACCGAACAAGCAACTGTTTTGTTTACTGAATTTGATCAGAATACCCTCAAACTAACTAACTGTCAGAGCGACGCTGTTCTTTTTGGATAGACGTGAAGTTACCTAATTTCTTTTGGTGAGTTTAACTGTCTGAATCATAAACGTGTGAAGCTAAACATATGCTAACGGCAATGGCCGCTGTTTAAGCCTGTCTATATGAGAGTGTAAAAATGGTGTTTTCTACACGACGTAGTTAATTAGTTTTTCACATTTTATGAGAGCAATACCAGTTAGATTAATGTTGAAGAGGTTGTGTGCATTTTGAAGTGCATTGAGATGTATTTTGTGAACTGTGTGATAAATGTACTTAATAGAGGCTTTTGCCTTCTTTAGTTGTTTCGCGCCGCCACGCGGGCACCATTTTGATGCTGCGGGAGAGCCCCAGTGTGTTCTTTTTCCCTTTGGTAAGAGAAATGCCTCGTCAATATTTTCTTTTTGTGAATTAATGAATGTTTGCACTGTTAAAGTGATACATGCAACATGAGTTATGAGGACAATTGAATGTAGATTTGAATTATTCTGACTTATTATTATTCTAAATAAGCAATTTGAATGCAGGTTTTTGAATGTTATTCTGGCTGTGTTATACAGGTCAGGTTTTCTTTTGATGTTCGAAATCCACATCCAGTCCAAAGATGGCGAGCTACTACTGAACCAGGATCCACTGTGATGAGTGAATTGAGTTGAAATTCTTTGGACTGTGAGTTATCTAATGCCCTGCACTAGTGGTAGGATTCGCACGCCACTACTCTTCTGCATACCGTGCAACGAGAACTCTTTACGGAACTTTCATAACTTATTGGTGTGATTAACACCATACGGTCTGAGTTAAAATACCCCGGGGTACATTTTCTTTATCCTTTTTTTTTACTTGGGCCCAAGGTTATGTGATTTATTTGTTTATATGTGTTTTTTTCTATTGTGTCAGAAAGATATATGTTGACAGTGAAGATCTCTACTGTTATTGATAAATCTTTCACTAATACATCATAAAACTAAACTTACTGTGTTGTCTCATTAATCATCCATCCTGCTCTAGTAGTCGAACCTAACAATCTGGCCCAGAATATTGTCTTACATTGAAATTTAAATCTGCTAAACCAAGAAGGTGTTACAGAACTTGGCGAGCTAGCCAGGAGCAAGTGGATGATTTTTGAGTAAATCATTTTTTTTTTCTATCCTGTCAAAATATTGAATGTTTAATTTTAAGGTGTTTTGGCAAAAATTAGTGAAATGGAAATAATAACGGAAGAAGGAGTTAAAGTTCCTAACTCTGCCATTATTAGTGGGTTAACTAAGTCAGAGGCTGATAATGAAATTCAAAGCTATTTGGAGTCTCATGGATCCATTAACAGGGTTCTTTACATTGATAAGCCAGACTCTGAGTTTCATAACAATGCGATAGTTGAGTTCACATTCGGAACTGCAATGCAAACACTCAGCCCTTTGCTACCGTTTAACTACAGAAGTCCCACTTTACCTGATGTGACATTCCATGTCCGTGCACTTGCTAGCGTTTATTCCCCCACCGTTACTGAGAGTGCCACTAAAAGTTACATTTCGGAGTTACGAGCTATTGCTAAAATGACAGGGAAGTCATTCCAACTTGTCATGCAAGAAGAGCTAACAAAGCTAAACGTAACTACTGTAACCCCAGCGTTTAACCCCAACCAAAATGAGGAAGACCATACATTTGGTCTGAGTCCAATGTCGCCACCTCACAAGGCTACCCAGTCGAGGGCTTCTCCCTCTATTTCCACTGATGATCCTATGCCAACAGCTAATGTGTTTCCCCCACCAAGCTCGGCCACATTATATCAAAACCTGACCAAAGGCCCCCAAACAGTCAAATCACCAGTGACTGTCAATCCAAGTGCAGTGTTAACTGTAAATGACATGAACCCACCTGAGATACAGAAAGTAGTGGTGGAGCATATTGTTAGGAGTGAAGAAGCCCCACATTCCTACTATGCCGGTGCTCGTCTTCGTTCCTTTTCTGGTAGACTGCCACGACCAAATAATGAGGCAGATTATGAGACCTGGAGGTCAAGTGTAGAGCTTCTCTTAACAGACCCAAAACTATCTGACCTAAACCGAACACGTAGAGTGGTAGACAGCTTACTGCCCCCAGCTACAGATTTTGTCAAACATCTCGGTTCTCAAGGATCGGCACTAGCATATATTCAGCTCCTTGACTCAGCTTATGGCACAGTAGAGGATGGCGGCGAACTGTTTGCTAGGTTCATGGGTACCTTTCAGAACGTTGGAGAGAAACCGTCAACCTACCTCCATAGGCTTCAAATTGTTCTACACACTGCCAAAAGAAGGGGAGGGGTCTCAGCTGATGAGTTCGATAGGCATCTGTTAAAGCAGTTTTGTAGAGGCTGTTGGAATGATACTTTAATCACCGACCTTCAGCTTGAGCAAAAGATGAAATGCCCCCCTTCCTTCTCTGAACTTCTTCTTTTACTGCGCACAGAAGAAGACAAACATGCGAATAAAGAAATGCGCATGAAAAAACACCTCGGTGTTAACAAACAACCCCCAGTCGGTCCCAAACAGCGAGTGTGGTCCCAGCTACAAAGCGTGTGTGCCTGCTCAGAGCAGAAAGCTTCAGTTGAAGCAGATAAATTAAAAAAACAAGTTGTTGAGTTACAGGCCCAAGTTGCTAAATTGACCACACAAAACAAGAACAAAAGTCAGACATTTTTAAACTCTGACACAAATGTGACTTCACAGATAAAGCCAACCTCCCAGCCATTTTTGCCATCAGCTGTTTCAGAGTATAAGCAACTCAACAAGCCCCGCCCATGGTATTGCTTCCGCTGCGGAGAGGATGGACATACAGTTCCTAAGTGCACTAATGAAGCCAATCCCTCATTGGTAACAACAAAAAGAAATAAACTGCAACAAAAGCAGCAGCAGTGGGAATCTGAACATGATCCTGCTTACCCTCAACCTTTAAACTAAATGCAACTCCCGTTGTGGGACATACAGGAGTTGAATTTAATGATAAATGTCCCCTCACATCCAAGCCAGTCATAGAAAGACGTTTGAAAGGCCAACCCTACACATTTTCACGCAGGTTAGTTGGGACAAAGTGCACTGCTCAAGTGTCAATAGCAGAGCAAAAAGTCAGCTGCCTTTTAGACACAGGGTCCCAGGTCACAACAGTTCCCTTGTCTCTTTATGAAAAAATGTTGAAAGAGCAACCGATCAAACCATTAAATGATTTATTGGAGGTTGAGGGAGCAAATGGCCAGGAAGTCCCATATTTTGGATATGTAGAGTTAGATATCAGTTTCCCCAAAGAGTTTGTAGGGCAGGAGATCGAGATTCCAACATTGGCCCTGGTTGTCCCTGACATGAGAGAGGAAGCTCAGGAGCAGCTCCTCATTGGCACCAACACACTTGACGTGTTGTATTCAGTCCTCACTCCTCAAATTGATGATGTTAACCTGCCAGTGCAGTGTGGCTACAAAGCAGTTCTAAAAATTCTGGAGATCAGACACAAACATGGACAAAATGGAAACCTGGGCTCAGTGAAATTATCAGGGAAGGACCCAAAGCTAATTCCTGCTGGAAGTACAATCGCTTTGGAGGGACAGCTTACCGTCAAGGGCTCCCTTAATGAAAAATGGGCTGTTGTTGAGCAGCCGTCATCTCCGTCCTTACCTGGGGGGCTGCTAGTGGCAAGTTGTTTGGTTACCTTACCTACAAAGCGGCTTGGTACAATGGCTGTCATAATCAAAAATGAAACTGAGCATGATGTTGTTATCCCACCTAAAACAGTCATAGCTGAAATAAATGCTGTTCAACAAGTGACACCACTCAAAGGTGAACCCAACACATCTGATCTTGCAACAGACCAGCTCAAACCCAGCTCAGATGTTAACATTGATTTTGCTGACTCTCCCTTGTCTGCTGACTGGAAAGAGAGAATAACACAAAAGTTAAACTCAATGCCTGAGGTGTTTGCTCACCATGACCTTGACTTTGGTCACACCAGTAAGGTGAAACATCACATTAAGCTCCAAGATCAAACACCCTTCAAACAAAGAGCCCGACCAATCCATCCTCAGGATGTTGATGCTGTACGGAAGCATTTGAGAGAGTTACTTGAGGCAGGTGTGATTCGAGAGTCTGAATCCCCTTTTGCGTCCCCCATTGTGGTTGTCCGAAAGCGTGATAATTCAGTCCGCCTGTGCATCGATTATCGCAAACTCAACACACAGACAATCAAAGACGCGTATGCGCTCCCTAACTTGGAAGAGGCTTTCTCCGTCTTATCTGGCTCAAAGTGGTTTTCCGTCTTAGACTTAAAATCAGGGTATTACCAAATCGAGATGGAGGAAGTGGATAAGGAGAGAACCGCCTTTGTATGTCCTCTGGGATTCTACGAATTCAACAGGATGCCCCAGGGAGTCACAAATGCCCCCAGCACCTTCCAGCGGCTAATGGAACGCTGCATGGGAGACTTGAACCTAAAAGAGGTGCTGGTTTTCATTGACGATCTAATAATTTTTTCAGACACCCTGGAAGAGCATGAGGAGAGACTGATGCGGGTCCTTGTTCGCTTGAAGGAGTATGGCCTGAAACTCTCCCCTGAGAAATGCAGATTTTTTCAGTCTTCCGTCCGCTATCTGGGCCACATAGTCTCACAAAACGGCGTTGAAACTGACCCGGAGAAAGTTAAAGCCCTGAAAACCTGGCCAAAGCCAAAAAATCTGAAGGAGTTGAGATCATTCCTGGGGTTTTGCGGGTACTATCGCAGATTCATTAAAAATTTCTCTCAGATAGTTAAGCCCCTAAATGAGTTAACTGCAGGATATCCCCCATCTCACAAGAAAACACTTAAAGCAAACTCTGCTCAGAAATCACTCAAAGCTAACTCTGCTCAGTATTATCAGCCGAAAGAGATTTTTGGTGAAAGATGGACCCCCTCTTGCCAGCAAGCATTCGATTCAATAATCGAAAAGCTCACTTCAGCCCCTGTTCTAGGTTTTGCAAACCCTAAACTGCCATATCTGCTCCACACAGATGCAAGTACTACTGGGTTAGGTGCAGCTCTATATCAACAGCAAGACGGTGAGCTGAGGGCGGTAGCTTTCGCGAGTAGAGGGTTGTCTAAAAGTGAGGCTCGGTATCCAGCCCACAAGTTAGAGTTTTTAGCACTCAAGTGGTCCGTCACAGAAAAATTCAGTGACTATCTATATGGGGCTAATTTCACCGTTATCACTGACAGTAACCCCCTCACCTATATTTTGACTACCGCCAAACTCGATGCTACTAGTTATAGATGGTTGTCAGCGCTTTCCACCTTTTCGTTTAAGCTGCAGTATAGGGCTGGGAAGCAGAATATAGATGCAGATGCTCTGTCAAGACGACCACACGACGAACTAGCTAGTGACTATGCTTCTCAAAAAGAACAAGAGAGGATCAGTAAGTTTGCTGCCAATCACCTTTCTGATGATCAGACCTCTGAGATGGTTCTGCCAGAGGTGGTCAAAGCCATCTGTGAAAGGCACGATGTTTACTCTGTTGCTGAGAAGTCTGGCTCCCCTGATCATTGCATTGCATTAGTTGAGTCCCTAGCGCTCCATGCTGATGTTTTGCCCCTGAGCTTTCAAGATGAGCATGACCACGGTTTGCCACTTGCTTCCTCCTTCTCACTCGCTGAACTGTCAGAGAAGCAAAATGCCGATCCCAGCATCAGAGAAATAATAACTCAGATAAAAACCGGCGAATCACCTGCACCTTCGTTGAGAAAAGAGCTTCCTGAGTTTGTTTTCCTGTTGAGAGAATTTAAAAAGTTGGAACTCAAAGATGGAGTTTTATACAGACAAAGACAAAGTGACAACACTACCACCTATCAGCTGGTGCTACCAATAGATTTGAGAGCATCGGTGCTCAAAAGCTTACATGATGACATGGGTCATCTGGGTGTGGAGCGAACTCTTGAGTTAGTGAGAGCAAGATTTTATTGGCCAAAAATGTTGTCGACAGTTGAAGAGAAAATCAAAACATGCGACCGCTGTGTGCGTCGGAAAACTCCAGCAGAGAGGGCCGCCCCAATGGTCAATATAAAGTCAAGTAGGCCATTGGAGCTGGTCTGCATGGACTTTCTTAGTGTTGAACCCGATCGGAGTAACACAAAGGATATATTGGTAATAACAGATCACTTTACCAAATACGCCCTTGCCATTCCAACCCCTAATCAGAAAGCAAGCACGGTTGCCAAATGTTTATGGGATAATTTCATAGTGCATTATGGGTTTCCTGAGAAGCTCCATAGTGATCAGGGCCCAGATTTTGAGTCACGTACCATAAAAGAGCTCTGTGAAATGGCAGGAATACATAAGACGAGGACGACTCCATATCATCCTAAAGGAAACCCGGTCGAGCGCTTCAACAGAACACTGTTGCAGATGTTGGGCACTCTAAATAACAAGGATAAGTCTCACTGGCGAGATTATGTGAAGCCCCTCGTTCATTCATACAACTGCACAAAACACGAGGTCACAGGTTTTGCTCCTTATGAGCTCATGTTTGGTAGGCAGCCGAGGCTCCCTGTAGATTTAGTGTTTGCACTTCCTGTTGACGATCATTCTCTGTCCCATTCACAGTATGTGCACAACTTGAAAAATCGCCTGAAAGAGAGCTATGCACTTTCAAGTAAAAATGCGCAAAAATCTGCTGAGCGCAACAAACTCAGGTATGACAAAAAAGTCACAGACTCCAGCCTTGAACCAGGTGACCGAGTGCTAGTCCGAAATGTGCGAATAAGGGGAAAGCATAAGCTAGCTGACAAATGGGAGGCAGATGTACATGTGGTTGTCTCACGTGCTGGTGATCTCCCAGTTTACACTGTTTGTCCAGAGACAAAAAGTGGCCCTTTGCGCACCTTACATAGGGATCTTTTGCTACCCTGTGGCTTTCTGCCTATTAGCACTCCGGAAGAACCAACACCACCACCAGTGGTAAAAAGGCCAAGAACTCGTCAGAATCCAGGAAATGAAAATGAAAACAATGAATGTGAGCAATCGGATGATGATGAATCCTATCCCCTAAGATGTGTAACTGTCGAATCAGCTATATTCAGTACGATGCCTAACTCAGATCCAACTCCAAACAGTGTTGTACATGAGCAAAACACTGCTGAACATGCTGTTCTCCTTCCTGAAACGTGTACTACAGAAACTGATGTATGGACTCCACCGGACGTGGATGAGGAACCCTTGATAGCAAATCCATCTGATACCACAGATCCTGAAATCTTGGATAAAAGTTGCACAGACAGAAGTGACTTTCTCACCAGTGATGTTACACTTCCTGTGCACTCAGAGTTGCCTGCTGGAGAGGTTGAGCTACCTTCTCCTGACAACACAGATAATGTCCCTGAAGATGATGTTAACGTTGACACGACACATCCATATGAGTCAGAAGAAGAGATTGATGAAGCGATCAAGCGCCCGAACAGACAGAGATCAAAGCCAAAAAGACTGCATTATGTAGAGTTTGGAAATCCTTTAATAGAAGTGGTTCAGTCACTTTTCCAGGGTCTCAGCACTGCATTTGTAAAGTCATTAAGTGCTGATCCATTATTTGACGCTCAAACCCTTACCTCTCTTGTTGTCCCTATTACAAGACAGCCACATAATAGGAGCACAGGGACGTGCCTCCATTCACGAGGGGAGGGTGTAACCCTGTCAATATAAGGGCTACTAAAGCATTTATTGTAGGGCTAATGAAAGCTATACTTATTTAAAATGCTGTACTAAGAGAACTCTTTTTTGTTTTAAGTGTATGAAAAGGTTAGCTTGATTTTATTATAAGTGCCTTTTATTTTGAAACTCTTACGTATGAACTCTGAACTCTGTAAAGCGCGAGTAGTTGTTCACATGAGAGTTCCGTGAGTTGCGCAGAAAAGAGAGATGAGACGGAGAGAAACACACACGTTGTCGTTAATGCTCCGAGCTAGAACTGAACAAGCAACTGTTTTGTTTACTGAATTTGATCAGAATACCCTCAAACTAACTAACTGTCAGAGCGACGCTGTTCTTTTTGGATAGACGTGAAGCTACCTAATTTCTTTTGGTGAGTTTAACTGTCTGAATCATAAACGTGTGAAGCTAAACATATGCTAACGGCAATGGCCGCTGTTTAAGCCTGTCTATATGAGAGTGTAAAAATGGTGTTTTCTACACGACGTAGTTAATTAGTTTTTCACATTTTATGAGAGCAATACCAGTTAGATTAATGTTGAAGAGGTTGTGTGCATTTTGAAGTGCATTGAGATGTATTTTGTGAACTGTGTGATAAATGTACTTAATAGAGGCTTTTGCCTTCTTTAGTTGTTTCGCGCCGCCACGCGGGCACCATTTTGATGCTGCGGGAGAGCCCCAGTGTGTTCTTTTTCCCTTTGGTAAGAGAAATGCCTCGTCAATATTTTCTTTTTGTGAATTAATGAATGTTTGCACTGTTAAAGTGATACATGCAACATGAGTTATGAGGACAATTGAATGTAGATTTGAATTATTCTGACTGTTAAATAAGCAATTTGAATGCAGGTTTTTGAATGTTATTCTGGCTGTGTTATACAGGTCAGGTTTTCTTTTGATGTTCGAAATCCACATCCAGTCCAAAGATGGCGAGCTACTACTGAACCAGGATCCACTGTGATGAGTGAATTGAGTTGAAATTCTTTGGACTGTGAGTTATCTAATGCCCTGCACTAGTGGTAGGATTCGCACGCCACTACTCTTCTGCATACCGTGCAACGAGAACTCTTTACGGAACTTTCATAACTTATTGGTGTGATTAACACCATACGGTCTGAGTTAAAATACCCCGGGGTACATTTTCTTTATCCTTTTTTTTTACTTGGGCCCAAGGTTATGTGATTTATTTGTTTATATGTGTTTTTTTCTATTGTGTCAGAAAGATACATGTTGAAAGTGAAGATCTCTACTGTTATTGATAAATCTTTCACTAATACATCATAAAACTAAACTTACTGTGTTGTCTCATTAATCATCCATCCTGCTCTAGTAGTCGAACCTAACAATCTGGCCCAGAATATTGTCTTACATTGAAATTTAAATCTGCTAAACCAAGAAGGTGTTACAGAACTTGGCGAGCTAGCCAGGAAGAGATTGATGAAGCGATCAAGCGCCCGAACAGACAGAGATCAAAGCCAAAAAGACTGCATTATGTAGAGTTTGGAAATCCTTTAATAGAAGTGGTTCAGTCACTTTTCCAGGGTCTCAGCACTGCATTTGTAAAGTCATTAAGTGCTGATCCATTATTTGACGCTCAAACCCTTACCTCTCTTGTTGTCCCTATTACAAGACAGCCACATAATAGGAGCACAGGGACGTGCCTCCATTCACGAGGGGAGGGTGTAACCCTGTCAATATAAGGGCTACTAAAGCATTTATTGTAGGGCTAATGAAAGCTATACTTATTTAAAATGCTGTACTAAGAGAACTCTTTTTTGTTTTAAGTGTATGAAAAGGTTAGCTTGATTTTATTATAAGTGCCTTTTATTTTGAAACTCTTACGTATGAACTCTGAACTCTGTAAAGCGCGAGTAGTTGTTTACATGAGAGTTCCGTGAGTTGCGCAGAAAGAGAGATGAGACGGAGAGAAACACACACGTTGTCGTTAATGCTCCGAGCTAGAACCGAACAAGCAACTGTTTTGTTTACTGAATTTGATCAGAATACCCTCAAACTAACTAACTGTCAGAGCGACGCTGTTCTTTTTGGATAGACGTGAAGTTACCTAATTTCTTTTGGTGAGTTTAACTGTCTGAATCATAAACGTGTGAAGCTAAACATATGCTAACGGCAATGGCCGCTGTTTAAGCCTGTCTATATGAGAGTGTAAAAATGGTGTTTTCTACACGACGTAGTTAATTAGTTTTTCACATTTTATGAGAGCAATACCAGTTAGATTAATGTTGAAGAGGTTGTGTGCATTTTGAAGTGCATTGAGATGTATTTTGTGAACTGTGTGATAAATGTACTTAATAGAGGCTTTTGCCTTCTTTAGTTGTTTCGCGCCGCCACGCGGGCACCATTTTGATGCTGCGGGAGAGCCCCAGTGTGTTCTTTTTCCCTTTGGTAAGAGAAATGCCTCGTCAATATTTTCTTTTTGTGAATTAATGAATGTTTGCACTGTTAAAGTGATACATGCAACATGAGTTATGAGGACAATTGAATGTAGATTTGAATTATTCTGACTTATTATTATTCTAAATAAGCAATTTGAATGCAGGTTTTTGAATGTTATTCTGGCTGTGTTATACAGGTCAGGTTTTCTTTTGATGTTCGAAATCCACATCCAGTCCAAAGATGGCGAGCTACTACTGAACCAGGATCCACTGTGATGAGTGAATTGAGTTGAAATTCTTTGGACTGTGAGTTATCTAATGCCCTGCACTAGTGGTAGGATTCGCACGCCACTACTCTTCTGCATACCGTGCAACGAGAACTCTTTACGGAACTTTCATAACTTATTGGTGTGATTAACACCATACGGTCTGAGTTAAAATACCCCGGGGTACATTTTCTTTATCCTTTTTTTTTACTTGGGCCCAAGGTTATGTGATTTATTTGTTTATATGTGTTTTTTTCTATTGTGTCAGAAAGATATATGTTGACAGTGAAGATCTCTACTGTTATTGATAAATCTTTCACTAATACATCATAAAACTAAACTTACTGTGTTGTCTCATTAATCATCCATCCTGCTCTAGTAGTCGAACCTAACAATCTGGCCCAGAATATTGTCTTACATTGAAATTTAAATCTGCTAAACCAAGAAGGTGTTACACAAGTCATTGGGAACTCATTATTTAAGGAAAAAAGCTAAATTATACAAACACAGATACACTTAATATTGCGGTTTTGAAGATATACTGTATTACATATTTTCTCCTTGATTGTTTAGTAGCCAACATAACTCTTTAATAAAAGATAAAAGATTTGCTAAGACACTGATTGCAACAAAGTCGTTTTACAAACATGGAAAAGGCTATTAGAATCCAACTTTCTCGGAAACAGAATTAAAGAGGTAACAAGTGTTGGGACCAGTAACATAGAGTGTCAGGCCGAACTTCTCTCACTGTGTTCGCCTTCTGAGAATTCGCTCACAGTCACTCAATCCAACAGCAATTAAAACAAATGTTTGTTGCTTTTTATGCGCGTGTTGGAACCTCCGTGTTTATGAAAACATAAAATGGTATGTGAATAAACTCTAGTAAATGGACTAAGACTGTTTCATATGTGCGGAAAAACACAATGTGCATGTTTGTGTAATTTGGTGTGACAGATAAAGAAGTAAATTGCATGCATGTGTGTGGTGTGTGTGTTTGTATGTGTGTGTGTGTGTGTGTGTGTGTGTGTGTGTGTGTGTAAGCGTGTGGCTCGAGGGGTGAGTGAGTTTTATCCCACTGTCAGAGAGAATGTGTCAGATTTTGACTCCTTTGTTCCTTGTCGCAGAGTCTTGTCGCTACGTCTATCCATGTGTGTGTGTGTGTGTGTTTGCCTGCCATCCCTGTCGGCTTTAGTTATTAGTCACTGGCTCTGTCGAGAGGCGCCTTCTTTTTTCCCAAATAGTTTTGAAGTCATAAATCCATAAGCAGACAGATGTAAGCTGGCGACCAAATACAGATACATATTAGGCATTCCCCTGGATCCAGCAAGCTGCTTGATGGGACATAAATGCAATCATATCCTTTCTCCTAAATCCCTCAGAGCTCTCACATTCTCCCTTCACCACCACTGCTGATAGACTATTAAAGATACAGATGCTCTTGCTGTATACACTAAGTCGGTCGAGATAATTCTCATGTACATACCATATGTCTTTTCTTAAAAAAAATTTGATACACTGCGTCTCCTCTGAAGTGCTGATAAGACATTTGAGTTGAATACAGCGAGCATTGTGGCCCAAAGCTTGGCTGTGCTGGAGCGCCTGCAAAGAAAAAGCAGAATGAAAGACAGACAAACTCATTGAACACGTTTGGAAAATATGTTATTTAGAGTAGCACGTTACAATCCAAATGGAAACAGAGGTGCTTTTTTTATTTATTTTCTTTCTCTTTTTTTATGTAATATGTCAGCGTGGGAGAATGGGACCAGAAAGGTTACATCCTGTCTTTCATCCTAAATGTAAACCCTTTTGAAATCATTACACTCCTATTACTGTGATTGAGTTACAGAATAATACCAAATGCCTCAATAATACGGGATTATGAGTTCATTATGATATGCTATAATAATGATGGCCAGATGCTGCCGTTTTGTCTGGGCCAGCGAATGAATCTAATCCAAACTGGACATCTGACAATGGAGCTTTTTCATAACCCCCAAATGACTTTGAACAGGTTCATGGGTTATTGCATTCATTTGCACAAAGTACTAATTAAACACAGAAGAGACACAGGAAATCAAGGCTGGCTGCAGCAAGGGGGATTTCAGGTGGACACAAAATGTCAACATTCTGGGTTTTACTGTGCTCTTGTTACTCACTCGCATATTGAGTAAGGCTATTCCACTAGAAGTTTGTTATAATCATTTATTCCAATTCCTTAATGAAAGTTAGGTAGAGAATACAGCTTTGTCATGTGTAAAAAAAAAATTGGTTAGGGCTAAACAATTGAATGAACTGCGTTAATTATTAATTGAGTTATATGACTATCAATTTTAATTATCGTTTTAAATGATCACCTTTTTGACTCAATCATCCTTGTCCATTTTTATATTATCATTATTATGATACCTGTAATGGGGAATTGTCAAGATTTACTGACATTTTGTTGACTAAATTAGATCAAAACAACAGTTTATTGAGGAACTATAGAGAACACAAAAAACAGGAAACAGGAACAAGTTTATTTACTTAAAGAGATAGAGCTTTATTAAAGACTATAGGACCTTTTTACTTACACACTTCTGTTGTACAGTATATTA